>NW_026571140.1:41537879-41637879 GCF_026225935.1 Boleophthalmus pectinirostris
GCTGTTGTAGCCACAGCTGCCCTGGGGCAGACTGACAGAAGCACGGCTGCCATGTCAATCGGCGCCATCGGTCCCTCCGAACACCACCATCACTCACACACACACCACTTTCATACGAGGCAATGTGTGTGAAGTGTCTTGCCTAAGGACACAATGATTGAATTGATTGTGTTTAAGTGTCCTTGACTCTCAACTGTTCTGGACCTGGAGCAGGTTTTGTGTTGATGGAGGAAACTGGAGGAAACTCATCCAGACACGAAGAGAAACACAAACTCCACACAGAAAGACCCGGGTCACCCAGGGATCAAACCCACAATTCTGTCTTGTCTGATTGTCTAATAAGTCTTGGAAAACCTCTTGATCTGAGTTCCTGATCAGTTACACAATTTTGTTCTGATTGAATTTTGGATCGTCTCGTTTTGTTGCTGGTTCTGATTTTCTAAGTTTTCGAACCTCTTGATCAGTTCCTGGACACGATTTAAGTTTCAGTTCCTCTCGTGTTTGTTGCTGGTTCTGATTTTCTAAGTTTTGGATCCTCTCGTTTTGTTGCTGGTTCTGATTGTTTAAGTTTTGGATCCTCTCATTTTGTTGCTGGTTCTGTTTGTTTAAGTTTTGGATCTTCTCATGCTGTTGCTGGTTCTGATTCTTTAAGTTTTGGATCGTCTCGTGTTGTTTCTGGTTCTGGTTTTCTAAGTTTTGGATCCTCTCATTTTGTTTCTGGTTCTGATTTTCTAAGTTTTGGAACGTCTCATGCTGTTGCTGGTTCTGACTTTCTAAGTTCTTGTACAAGAACCTGAGAACCTGGTTCTCACCCTCTAAGATTTGGCGCTTGACCTTAGGTCGGGATTTTCTAAAAACACCCCAGGGCATTTTTCTGTTTAAATATGCAGTAGAGAGAAAAGCTCTAGTGTAAACGTGCAGTAGTAGCTCTAGTAGCAGTACACGCAGTAATTGTAGTACACGTAGTAGTCGTAGTACACGCAGTAGTCGTAGTAGACGCAGTAGTCGTAGTACACGCAGTACACGCAGTAGTTGTAGTAGTAGAAGTGGCAGTATTCTGTCTCTGTAGTGTTTGTTTCGTGTTATACTTATAATCTTCTTCAAAACAGTAAGTTGCTTTGTGCTTTGTGCTTGTCCTTTACTGATGATGTCATAAAGCAGAGCGCTGCTTTGAAGTAGCAGTAGTAAAAGTATCAGTAAAAGTATTCTGTCACTTTAGTGTTTATTTCACTGTGTCACTCAAAGTTTACTTTAAAGCAGCGTCGTGCTTCTCTGATGATGTCATCAAGCAGAGTTCTATCACCATGGAGATCCAGGGCGGCATTAGAACATCATGTTGCTACGGCGACAGCTTCTCAGGCTCCAAAACTATTTTAGATTCTAGAATGTGATGATGTCATCGTCCCAGAGGGGAGGAGCTAAATCATTTTCCCGGTGATTACGATGTACTTTTCCATCTGTATTAATATTAGATGGAGAAACAAAGTCCACGATATCTTAACATAAGAGGTTTTGTCTGTTAAAAGACAGTAACAAGATCAGCCTTTCATTAACCATATTAAAAAATATTATTGATAGAGAAATTATTTTTTATATGAGATCACCTTAAATTCTGTCAACCTACTGTTAGGTGTCATGTTGTTTAGACCTGGTTTTAGTCCTGGTTTTAGACCTGGTTTACTCCTGATTTTAGACCTGGTTTAGACCAGGTCTAGACCAGGTCTTTAGTTCTGGTTTAGTCGTGGTTTAGTCCTAGTTTAGTCCTGGTTTTAGTTCTGGTTTAGAGGCGCAAGGAGGAAGCGCGGTTTACACGAGAAAACACAGTTCACACGCGGCGCACGAGACGTCGGTGTCCACGCAGTAACTACGGAAGGAGACGTGGTCCGCGCGTTCTCAGGTTGATGACGATGATGGTGTGTGTGTGTGTGTGTGTGTGTGTGTGTGTGTGTGTGTGTGTGTGTGTGTGTGTGTGTGTGTGTGTGTGTGTGTGTGTGTGGGGCCGGGGGGCACGGGCGATCAAAGCCACACTTCTGCGTCAGATGGGAGAGCGGTGAGAGAGCAGGCGTCACTTTAATAATTCATCAAAATCACACACACACGAGCAAACACACACACACACACACACACACACACACACACACACACACACACACACACACACACACAGACACACACACACACACACACACACACACACACACACACACACACACATACACACACACAGACACACACACACACACACACACACACACACACACACACACACACACACACACACACACACACACACACACACACACACACACACACACACACACACACACACACACACACACAGAGTCACTCTTCTGTACCAGTGTTTAATCCTGGGACCCGGGATTCCCACAAATCTGATCAAAACTGTTTCTTTCTTGATTCCCGGGAAAGGATACGACAGGAAACCAGGAAAATAACCTAATAAAAAAAATAAAAATCAATGGATCTGGAGAAGGCATTCGACCGTGTCCCTCGTGGTGTCCTGTGGGGGGTGCTCTGGGAGTATGGGGTCCCTGTATGACCGGAGCAGGAGCTGTGTTCGCATTGCCGGCAGTAAGTCAGACCTGTTCCCGGTGCATGTTGGACTCCGCCAGGGCTGCCCTTTGTCACCGGTTCTGTTCATTGTATTTATGGACAGAATTTCTAGGCGCAGTCAGGGGCCGGAGGGGGTCCGGTTTGGGGACCACAGGATTTCATCTCTGCTGTTTGCGGATGATGTTGTCCTGTTGGCTTCATCGAACCAGGACCTGCAATGTGCACTGGGGCGGTTTGCAGCCGAGTGTGAAGCGGCTGGGATGAAGATCAGCTCTTCTAAGTCTGAGGCCATGGTTCTCGACCGGAAAAAGGTGTCTTGCCCTCTCCGGGCGGGTGGAGAGTCTCTGCCTCAAGTGGAGGAGTTCAAGTATCTCGGGGTCTTGTTCTCGAGTGAGGGAAGGATGGAGCGTGAGATTGACAGGTGGATCGGTGCAGCGTCGGCAGTGATGCGGTCGCTGTATCGGACCGTTGTGGTGAAGAGGAGCTGAGCCGAAAGGCGAAGCTCTCGATTTACCGGTCAGTCTTCGTTCCTACTCTCACCTCTGGTCATGAGCTCTGGGTAGTGACCGAAAGGACGAGATCGCGGATACAAGCGCTCGAAATGAGTTTCCTCCGCAGGGTGGCTGGGCGTCTCCCTTAGAGATAGGGTGAGGAGCTCAGTCACACGGGAGGAGCTCGGAGTAGAGCCGCTGCTCCTCCACGTCGAGAGGAGCCAGTTGAGGCTCGGGCATCTGTTCCGGATGCCTCCTGGGCGTCTCCCTCGGGAGGTGTTCCGGGCATGTCCCGCCGGGAGGAGGCCCCGGGGAAGACCCAGGACACACTGGAGGGACTATGTCTCTGGGCTGGCCTGGGAACGCCTCGGGGTCCCCCCGGAGGAGCTGGAGGACGTGTCTGGGGTGAAGGAAGTCTGGGAGTCCCTGCTTAGGCTGCTCCCCCCCGACCCGGCCCCGGATAAGCGGACGAAAATGGATGGATGGAAAAATCAATGGTGCGAGTCTGTTTGTTGTTTTACAGTAACATTGATGGAGGCGACGATGCTCACTTCATCAGCACAGTGTCTGGGTCTGCAAACAGTTTTGTTTTTGGGCAATTTCAAAAAACGCCAAGCGCATGTCTCCTGCAGAAAGAGCCTCTGTTCCGTCTGTATCAGGTCAGTCGATCGAACCGTTACTTCTGCACCACTGAACAATTTAAAACAGAATCGAGCAGTGGAAAGAAAGTTTGGAGTGAGAGAGAAACTGGCGAAAGGCGGATGGAAAACTCGTTAAATCGTCTTTATTTAATTCCGCTCAGCGTCTGGAGGTGGCGAAGGTTCTGATTGGACAGAGACACGAACGTATTTACATCGACCGGAAGAAAAAAAACAAACTTCAGCTGCTACCGGCTTTTCTGTTTTTCTGTTCGGTTTAGTCCCGGTTTTATTTCTGGTTCTATTTCTGGTTTTAGTTTTGGTTTAGTCCTGGTTTAGGTCTGGTTTTAGACCTGGTTTGGACCTGTTTCAGACCTGATTTTAGGTCTGGTTTTAGTTCTGGTTTAGTCCTGGTTTAGACCTGATTTAGACCTGATTTAATCCTGGTTTTAGTTCTGGTTTAGTCCTGGTTTAGACCTGATTTTAGTCCTGGTTTAGTCCTGGTTTAGTCCTGGTTTATACCTGCTTTAGACCTGATTTTAGTCCTGGTTTTAGTCCTGGTTTAGTCCTGGTTTTAGTTCTGGTTTAGACATGATGATAGTCCTGGTTTAGAAATGATTTAGACCTAATTTTAGTCCTGGTTTTAGTTTTGGTTTAGTCCTGGTTTAGACCTGATTTAGACCTGATTTAATCCTGGTTTTAGTTCTGGTTTAGTCCTGGTTTAGACCTGATTTTAGTCCTGGTTTAGTTCCTGGTTTAGACCTGATTTAGACTCGATTTAAACCTGATTCTAGTTCTGGTTTAGCTTTCAGGGAATCAAGTTTAATTCCGAATCATCTTTGTCATTAGTAATAAAGTGTTTACATGATCTTTTTAAAGCAGAATTAATTTTTATTCAGGATTATCTCGTGTAAACGTGCTCTTGTCCCTCCTCTGTCCCACACACACACACACACACACACACACACACACACACACACACACACACACACACACACACACACACACACACACACACACACACACACACATATCGACATTCTCCAGGTGTTTTAAACCCCACACACTTAAACTCATCCGCGCGTGGAACATAAGATCTGTACAAACATGAATAAACCATGTACGTCTCCTTTAAACCCACCTCGGCCTCCGCACTTTCATTACCCAGACCCTTTTTTTTTTTTTTTTTTTTTTTTTTTTTACGCTCTCCAATAATTCACAAACATAAAAACACACATACATTAAACATGGACCTCGACGGGACGCGGCGTTTTCTCCCAACGCGGCGAAATAAAAGACACTTAAAGCGGCGCAGACGGAGCATCGCGTTACGAGCTAATTATGCAAATGCCGCGCGTGAAACATGTGACAGCGGACGGATCCATTTAGACGTGATGTTTTTTAAAGCGAGGGACGATAAAGGCGACGGGCGACGGGGGACGCGCTCTCTGTAACGCTCTCGTCGTTTATTACTAATTACGGCTTTTAATCGAACGCAATTAAAAACAAAACAGGTCAGTGAATTAAGAAAACACATTAACGGAGTCGGTTTTATTTACAATGGAATTAAGAGAAGTGTCCTTGGGCAAGACGCTTCACGCACTTTGCCCGTGTATGATTATGGGCGTGTATATAAATTATACTAGTGTTAACCTGCTTGCTTCGTCTCCATCGGCTCTGGCTCCAGTTCACTTTCTATTGAAAAACCATAGCTCCTTTCTCTGTATCTGCTGCTGTGAGCGTCGTTATTTTGGTTTTAAAATGTTCAGGTTAACCCGCTCTACATGATCCTGGGGTTTTTATTTCACTATTTTGGTCGTAAATCAAAATATGAACATTTAAAACAGATAAATCAGGTGCCTTATTTACTCTGGCAGGGTATCGTTAATAAGTTGCCAGTACGATACATAACTCGATGCTTTTCAATACAGTGAGCTTTTGATTCAATACGATTAGATATATTCATATATATAGTATATATATATATATATATATATATATATATTATATATATATATATAGAACATTCTCTTTGTTTCGTCTTTAAATCCTCGATCTCAGGAATTGTCGCCAACACAGAATATCTGTCTTCGTCTACGTCCATCTCGACGCTTTGTTTACTGTTGTGCTGTTCACCAGGACTAAACCAGGACTAAACCAAGACTAAACCAGGACTGAACCAGGACTAAACCAAGACTAAACTAGGTCCAAACTAGGACTAAACCAGGAATAAACCAGGACTAAACCTGGACTAAACCAGGACTAAACCAGGACTAAACCAGGACTGAAACAGGACTAAACCAGGACTAAACCAGGACTGAACCAGGACTAAAACAGGACTAAACCAGGACAGGACACACACATCTTGACTCTAACATCTCTCTTTTTTCTTTCTCTTGTGTAAATTCTTATTGTCGAGTTTTGTCCAGAGAAATGGATTTTAACGCGGCGACTCCGAAGCGTCCGCGGCTTTTACTCCTGACCTTTCATCGCCGCTCGCAAATCTCCACGGAAACTCACAAAGCCAAAGAAACTAAAGTGGTGTTTGAACATTTGTTTTTTTTTCTCCTCCTGACCCTGAGGACCGTCTCGGAGCGCGACACTTTTTCCATTTGGCTTTATGGACTCTTATTTTGAAAAGCACTCAGGAGTTTTGGCGCTTCCAGCCCACGCCGAGTCCGTCCCCGAGTTTTACGAGGCCGGGGACGAGGAACGAGGAGCGAGGAGCGAGGAGCGAGGAACGAGGAGCGAGGAACGAGGAGCGAGGAGCGAGGAACGAGGAGCGAGGAAGAGGAGCGAGGAAAGAGGAGCGAGGAAAGAGGAGCGAGGAAAGAGGAAGGAACGAGGAACGAGGAGCGAAAGAGGAGCGAGGAAAGAGGAGCGAGGAACGAGGAGCGAGGAGCGAGGAGCGAGGAAGAGGAGCGAGGAACGAGGAGCGAGGAAAGAGGAGCGAGGAGCGAGGAACGAGGAGCGAGGAACGAGGAACGAGGAGCGAGGAACGAGGAGCGAGGAGCGAGGAACGAGGAGCGAGGAGCGAGGAACGAGGAACGAGGAACGAGGAGCGAGGAACGAGGAGCGAGAAACGAGGAAAGAGGAGCGAGGAACGAGGAAAGAGGAGGAGGAAAGAGGAGCGAAGCGAGGAAAGAGGAGCGAGGAAAGAGGAACTTCTCTCTCCTCCTCTCTCTCTCTCTTCTCTCTCTCTCTCTCTCTCTCTCTCTCTCTCTCTCTCTCTCTCTCTCTCTCTCTCTCTCTCTCTCTCTCTCTCTCTCTCTCTCTCTCTCTCTCTCCTCTCTCTCTCTCTCTCTCTCTCTCTCTCCTCTCTCTCTCTCTCTCTCTCTCTCTCCTCTCTCTCTCTCTCTCTCTCTCTCTCTCTCTCTCTCTCTCTCTCTCTCTCTCTCTCTCTCTCTCTCTCTCCTCTTCTCTCTCTCTCTCCTCTCTTCTCTCTCTCTCTCTCTCTCTCTCTCTCTCTCTCTCTCTCTCTCTCTCTCTCTCTCTCTCTCTCTCTCTCTCTCTCTCTCTCTCTCTCTCTCTCTCTCTCTCTCTCTCTCTCTCTCTCTCTCTCTCTCTCTCTCTCTCTCTCTCTCTCTCTCTCTCTCTCTCTCTCTCTCTCTCCTCTCTCCTCTCTCTCTCTCTCTCTCTCTCTCTCTCTCTCTTCTCTCTCTCTCTCTCTCTCTCTCTCTCTCTCTCTCTCTCTCTCTCTCTCTCTCTCTCTCTCTCTCTCTCTCTCTCTCTCTCTCTCTCTCTCTCTCTCTCTCTCTCTCTCTCTCTCTCTCTCTCTCTCTCTCTCCTCTCTCTCTCTCTCTCTCTCTCTCTCTCTCTCTCTCTCTCTCTCTCTCTCTCTCTCTCTCTCTCTCTCTCTCTCTCTCTCTCTCTCTCTCTCTCTCTCTCTCTCTCTCTCTCTCTCTCTCCTCTCTCTCTCTCTCTCTCTCTCTCTCTCTCTCTCTCTCTCTCTCTCTCTCTCTCTCTCTCTCTCTCTCTCTCTCTCTCTCTCTCTCTCTCTCTCTCTCTCTCTCTCTCTCTCTCTCTCTCTCTCTCCTCTCTCTCTCTCTCCTCTCTTCTCTCTCTCTCCGCTCTCTCTGTCCTCTCCTCTCTCTCTCTCTCTCTCCTCTCTCTCCTCTCTCTCTCTCTCTCTCTCCTTCTCTCTCTCCTCTCTCTCTGTTTCTCTCAGTTCATTTGTCGTTTTATTGCTCTCAGATTAAACTGGTGCAGAGTTGATGAGATGGGAGCAGTGGGACTTCCATCTGTCGCTTCTCTCTTTTCCATCCCTCACTCTCTCTCTCTCTTTCTCCCCTCTCTCTCTCTCTCTCTCTCTCTATCCTCAATCCACCTTTCTCTTTTTTATCCATTCTCACCCCTCTCGTTTTCTCTCTTTTGCATTTTCTCCTCTCTCCCCCTCTTGTTTACATTCTCTTTCTCTCTCTCTCCTTTCCTTCCTTCCTTCCCTCTCTCTTTCTGTCTCCTTCTCTCCTCTCTTCCTCTCTCTTTTTCTCTCCGCGGGCAGTGGACCTGGATCACGACCGGATCAGCAGGTGTTCTCTCCATCTCTCCTCCCTCCCTCGCTTTTCCTCTCCACAGGCCGTACTTACAAATCTCTCCCTCCTCCCTCGCTCTTCCTTCCTCCTCCCTCTCTTTTCCTCTCTTCTCGCCATCGTCCCATATCCACCTCCTCCCTCCCTCTATTCTCTCTCCTCATCTCTATCTTCTGTCTCCTCCCTCTCTTCTCCCTCCCCTATCCCTCTCTTGTCTCTTCCTCTCTTCTCCCCCTCTTCCTCTCCTCCCCCTCTCTTCTCTCTCGTTTTTCTCCTCCCTCTCTTCTCTCTCTCACTCTTTCCTCCCTCCATCTTTTCTCTCTTCTCCCTCCCTCTCTCCTCTCCTCCCTCTTTTCATCTCCACATTCCATCTAGTCCCTCTCTTCTCTCTCCTTACCTCTTCTCTCTCCCTCCCTCCCCTCTCCCTCCATCTCTTCTCTCCTCCCTCTCTACTCTCTCCCCTATCCCTTTCGTCTCTCCTTCTTCCCTCTCTCCCTCACTTCTCTCCTCCCTCCCACTCTCCTTCCTCCCTCTCTCCTTCTCTTCTCTCCTCCCCCCTCTCTTCATCTTCCTCCCTCTCTTCTCTTTCCGTCTCTCCTCCCTCCCTTTCTCCCTCTCTCTCTCCATCTCCCTCTCTTCTCTCTCCTTCCCTCTACTCTCCTCCCTCTCTTCTCTCCCTCCCTCCCATCTCTCTCCTTCCTCTCCCCTTTCTCCCTCTCTCCTCTCCTTCCTCTCTTTTCCTCTCCACACGCCACACTCCCAGATCCATCTCCTCCCTCGTTCTTTCTCCCTTCCTCCTCCCTCCATCTCTCTTCTCTCTCCTTTCCCTCTCTCTCTCTCCTCCTCTCCCTCTTCTCCTCTCCTTTCTCTCTCTCCTCTCTCTCCTCTCTCTTTCTCTCTCCTCTCCTCCCTCTCTTTTCCTCTCCACACGCCACACACCCAGATCCATCTCCTCCTTCTCTTCTTTCTCCCTTCCTCCTCCCTCCATCTCTCTTCCTCTCCACACGATATAGTCTCAGATCCATCTCCTCCCTCTCTTCTTTCTTCTCTCTTCCTCTCCACAGGTGCAGTTCCAGATCTCTCTCTCCCTCCTCCTCCTCCTCCTCCTCCTCTCTCTTCTCTTCTCCGTCTCTCCACAGGCTCAGTCCCAGTTCTGTGTGGGGATCAGCAGGTCCAGAAGGTTCATAATCCTGCACCTGGACTCTGTGTCCTGTAAACAGCTCCGGCCCAAGGTTAAGTCGCGTCTGTGCACGAGCGAGCGGCGGAGAAAATATCACTTCATCTAAAACAGGAAACACGGGAGAGTCTTTCTGAAACTAGAACTCGTTTATTTGATCATCTCAAAAAAAGATGTAATTTTATTGTTCCATTATAATCCGTGTGTCATTCGTTCATTCGTTTTTCAATATAAAACCAAAAATAAGAAAATGAAAATACAACAGTTTTCTTCATTATTTGTCTCAAAAACCAAAATGAAAAAACAGATAATGATTCGTTTTTTCAGTTTTCGATTTTGTGTTTAAATGAAGAATGGAAAAAAAAAACGGATAACGACCGTTTCCCGTTTACGTGACTTCAGTGACTGTGATGCCGAACTGAACCAGGACTGAACCAGGTCCGGGACCAGAGCAGGACCTGAGCGGGACCAGACTGGGATCCGAGTGGACTCCAAGCTTTGAGTCCGAGCTTCAGCTTCGAGCTCCAGTCCTCCCGTGGGCTATGGTCCCGAATCCGTGTATCATTCGTTCATTCGTTTTTCAATATAAAACCAAAGATAAGAAAACGAAAAAACAACAGTTTTCTTCATTATTTGTCTCCAAAACCAAAATGACAAAACGGATAACGATTCGTTTTTTCAGTTTTCGATTTTGTGTTTAAATGAAGAATGGAAAAAACGGATAACGACCGTTTCCTGTTTACGTGACTTCAGTGACTGCGATGCCGAACTTTTGCACTGGGTACGGACTGAACCAGGACTGATCCAGGTCCGAGACCAGACCGGGACTAGAGCGGGACCAGAGCGGGACTGGGGTGGACTCTGAGCTTTGACTCTGAGCCTCCGCGGGGTCCGAGCCTCAGCTTTGAGCTCTGGCCGTGGGCTCTGAGTCTCCGCTCTGGTCTCAGTCTTGTCTCGGTCTTGTCTCTGTCTCAGGCCTGTTCTGGTCCCGGTCTGGTCCTGGACCTGGTCCATTTGAACCAAAAGCTCTTAGTTCGGTTCGTTTTCGTTGGTGTGAAAGCGTCAGTCGAATGCTTTGCTCCACCTCAGAACCAGTCGTGGTTCTTGAGTGTGGAGGACCAGAGCAGCTCTGTCCGGACCTGTAGTCCACAGAACATTCTCACTTTCCCCGCACGGAACCAGCAGTTCCGCTCTGATCCCGCTCTGGTCTCGGACCTGAATCAGTCCTGGTTCAGTCCGTACCCGGTGCAAAAGTTCGGCATCGCAGTCACGGAAGTCATGTAAACGGGAAACGACCGTTATCCGTTTTTTCCATTCTTCATTTAAACACAAAATCGAAAACTGAAAAAACGAATCATTATCTGTTTTTTCATTTTGGTTTTTGAGACAAATAATGAAGTAAATAGTTGTTTTTTCGTTTTCTTATTTTTGGTTTTATATTGAAAAACAAATGAACGAATGACACACAGATTATAATGGAACGATAAAATTACATCTTTATTTGAGATGATCAAATTTAATAAATGAGTGTTCTAGTTTCAGAAAGAAAAAGTAAAGAAAATGAAGAAAACAGTTGTTTTTTCATTTTCTTATTTTTGGTTTTATATTGAAAATCGAATGAACGAATGACACACGGATTCATTACGTTCACCAGATGAACAAACCCGAGCAGCTGCCTGTGAGTGAAAACGACGACACGATTAGAGTCCAGTCGTCCGTGGAAAGATTTCGCAGGTTGTGAAAAACGCTGTTGCAGAATCCACGGTTTTACAAGGTTCCCCCGGTCATGGAAATCCTGGAAAAGTCATGGAAATTGAAAATGTCATGTTCCGAGCCTGGAAAAGTCATGGAATTTTAGTATCTTTTTCCTACTGCCTCCACTCAATTTCTTTTCTTTTTTTTTTTTTTTTCATTTGTATTTTATTGTCTTTTCACAATGCGGATTTACATGACAATTAGGACAAGCAAAGTCATTTACAAACTGTCTATAATAAGTCAAGTCTAAATGTCCAATGTCCATAGTTTGGCATTTCCACATTTCTCATTCTTACTTGCACAAACTGTAATGTACTTTTCATAAGAACAAATAATTCAAAACAAAAAATAAACATTGTAGCTTTAAACCGGAGTGTAGGTTCAATCTTTGTTATCGCCTCTGCTCAATTTAATTTCTCTCCAGTGATTAAATCAGGAATCAGAATACACTAGACGGTTCGCAAAAATCCCGAAAGTGCGAGTTCGGGCAACAGCCAATCAGTGAAGAGACAGACATTCTGCGTTGTCAACGATTCCCGAGATCGAGGATTTAAAGCTGGAACAAAGAGACGAAAGACGTTATTGTTCTTCTTCCTACGGGATTTGGTGCATTACATACAGCAGCGATTGGTTAAATAAATAAAAGTACCCGCCTACTGTTGAGTGAATGAATCCTAATGCTGCGAGGTCAGACGGTTTCCTGAATGTTTACACCTTTTGTTTAAAAGAGACGACAATAAATGCACTGACAGGATTTTGAATGTTAAAAAAACAAAAAACAAAAACTATAATCCCAAACCAAAAGGTGAGTGGAAAGAGTTAACTTGGGTTATATTTAAGTTTTTACTCAAAAGCTAACTATTTTTTCCAAGTTTGGCAATTTTTTAGGTTTAAAATTGTCCGTCCTGGTTGGAAATATGATGTCGCAATAACCGTAAAAATGAATTACCACGGTACAAAGCGCGGTGCATGTTGAGCCACCGTCTCCACCGCACATGACCAACGTGACGAGAGCTGTGAGACTGAGAGCTGGAGACATGACAGCGGCACTTTGTTACTTCTCTTCTCCCATTTGGGAATATTTTGACTTTCAGCCAAATGAAAAGGAGGAACCAGTTCATTTAGATGAAGCAATTTGTAAAATCTGACTAAAAAAAGATCAAAGTAAAACAAGGAAACACATCAAATTTAAAGTCTCACCAAGCGAGCTCCCATCGCTGTAGTGGTTAGAGCTCGAGCCGACAATCTCACACTGTCTCCAGGACGATCCCATCGACTCCAGTGCAGAACCACTCACACGGTGACGCGACAACTGAGGTAGAGTCCTGCACCGGGTCGAGTACCCGTTCTGGAACTTTATAGGCGGGTATTCGGGCGGGTAGTAATTACACACGGGTGGGTCAGGACTAAATCAGAACTACACCAGGACTAATCTTAGGGTGCATTCAGACTGCAGGGTTTAACGCTCAATTTCGATTTTTTTGTGAAATCCGATGTTTTTGCGAGGTCCTTCACATTTCCAATTAAATGCGACTTGTATGTGATCAGCTGTGTGAACCTAAAACGGCCCGAAAGTGTCCCACATGTGACACTGGAGACACGATGACGTCAACCGCAGTGAGCGTCTCTGTGTTTACTGAAGTTGTCCAAACATAGACGCAGCATCGAGCACCTGGAGATTTTAAAGTTCCTCTCGTACCGGAGCCAGAACATGAACAACTTACTTGTTTTAAGGAGGAGATTGAGAAGGAGAAGGACGAGGTTTTTGGTCGTGGTGTTTTGTGGTTCAGTCCGTTGAAAGGAACGTGTGGATGTGGAGACGGAGCCAAGAGTAGTGAGTGGTGATGTGCTTCACTTCAGTGACACAGAGTTCATTAACAATTTTCGCCTACTTCAGCGCAGAATAGTGACATTTGTGTCTTGTTGATAACGTGTAGGTGGATGGATGCACTTTGGCCGTTCACACTGAAGTCACATGTCAAAAGATCAGATATGTATCGGTTTTACGAGCACATATCCAAGTGTCCTGGGTCACATTTGAAAAAATCAGATCTGTGTCGTTCAGACTGTCATTAAAAGATCAGATACAGGAACATAGAGGCCAAAAAATTGGATTTGGGTCACTTCAGGCTGCAGACTGAACGCAGCCTTAGACTTAAAAGAGCGAGAACCCTGAGCCTGCAGCACTTACCTGTGGCGTGTAGCTCAGCTCCAGTTCTTTCGCCTGCGGTCACTCGACGGACTACGCAGACGCACCTCTGGACCTGTCCCGAGAGTGAGTCCTGGTACAGTTCTAGTTCAGTCCTGGTTTAGTCTGGGTTTAGTCCTGTTTTAGTTCTAGTTCAGTCCTGGGTTAATCCTGGTTCAGTCCGTGGCGTGTGTGGTGCAAAAGTCTGAGATCTCAATCCGTGTTTCTTCTGTTCAGTAAATAAATCCTGTGACGTCTGTGAATTTGTGTTCGTACTGAAGAAAGTGCAACCGTTTTTCATTTCATTTCATTTTCGTCATTTCATTTCGTGATTGTAATTCTTGAAGTCGTAACTTTTCAACTCGTATTCTGATGGATGCTTCAGTTAGAATTCTTTTAATTTGTGTGTCATTTATCGCGGGTCCGGGCGGGTGCGGGTTTAACTCTGACATAATCACGGGTTAACGGGCGGGTGTGGTGCTGAACTGTTCGCGTGTGGGCAGGTGCCGGTCTCCAAAAACGGACCCTTGCAGGACTCTGAACCAAGGTAGATTTCAAAGTCCAAAGTTGCCCGCAAATTCATGTGCATCTGTGCAACAAGCGCACCACTGGAGAGAGTTTACAGTGCTGATGGAAATACTGTAACTCCACTCCGATCATCTCTCAAACCTCAAAGATGAATATGTTGGATTTTCTTGCACGCAACAAGGACATTGCTCAGGTATAAGTTATATGCTCAAGGAGATTTATTTGTGATGTGAAAGTGTGTCGTATATCCTGTGCCGTATCACTGCAGACCGCGCGCCGTTGAGCCGCCGGAGAAATTCCCAAACCACGACAGCCCGAGTTGGAAATTGTGGGTTTATTTTCTTTCTTTGATGCTTTACTGTTAATTGAATCATATCAAAATGTTTCTTGTTATATTTTCTTTTGGTTGCTGCCCCAAATCAAGGTCCAAAGGGGGGCGTATGTGAACCTGGTAGCCTGATCAATATGTCTGTAAAATATCCTGCAAAAACAAGTTTTATCAAATATGTATGTGGACTTTCTTGCTAAAGTGAGCTAATCAATAAGTTAATATTTCAACAAGATGTCATGTATAAGAGCTGTACTCTGCTGTCATTCAGAGACGCTGGTGACTGTAATCATTCAAATTGAGTTCTGTCAGATGCCTGCGCTAAAATAAAGAGATCGTAGATTTTTCCATCTCCTGAAGTTTTTTGCTTAAAGGTTGTATGGAGGATTTTTTTTTGTTTCAAATTGTCAGTGATAGATTATAGATGCAGTAGCCTTGTAATTATGATGACCAAAAAAAAGAGAATAAAAATTCATCAACTCTGGACGTGGTGGGGCTAAACATTTGCCAATAGATAACGACACTGCCTCGTTATCTGTGAGCTGACAGGCTGTCAATCAAACTCCCTACGTTTCTAGTGTAACTGACTTGCCTGCGCCGCCGGTACGTGGTTTACGTACGACTTGTCACGCAGTCCACAGACGCAAGACGCACAGACGCTGTTTACTCCACCAACGCAACAGTTCTTAGCGGCTTTTTTTGACCTATATCTTCCTCGCAGTTCGCACAAAGTTTGTTGTGATGGCGACAAGAATCCAGGAGCAGTTCGCCGCAAAAGAAAGTCAGTTTTTGAGGTCGCTGAAAGAAGAAGACAAGGGGAAAAGCAGCGAAGCCAAACTAAGGTGATTCTTGTAGATTCATTCCAACGATGGCGCGACTGAAGCAGACGAAGGGTCTAAAGACTGACGCACTGGTCCACAAATTACTCCTGGACAGGAAACTTCTGCTTATTATGAAAACGTACTTTATTTCCAAGAGCTGGACAAACGTTTTTCAGGACACGAATGCGATATCCTATGTCTGAAAACGTAATTTTCAAGGCAAATAAAGAGTCCACTTGCTGCTGCGTGTTGTAGCTAGTTCATTCGCACGGAATCTCCACGCACCCTTCTCTGCACCCTTTCTCCTCTCTCCTCTCCTCTCTCCCTGCTCCTCACTTCTCCGTCTTGCCTAACCAACACTGTAGTTAGTTGTTTACAAGTCATGTGCAGCGGCTGTAAACAAACCTGTTTGTGGCGTAAGGAGGAGGAGGGAGGAGGTGTTTCTACGTAGGAGCTGTGGGGGAGGGGAGGTGGTTTCACACATGCGCAACATTTGAAAAAGGACAAACAGTCGCTGGATTTCTCGTTCCTTGGAAAATCCTCTACACAACCTTTAAGAGTTACTTGTGTGTCGCGTCTGGGAAAACTGACAAAATCATGACACTGCACGTTTGTTGGTCAGTAATTGGCTCGTGGCTCATATTCTGAGGAGCTTGTTTTGTTTTGGGTTTTTTTGTTTGTTTTTTTGAATGACTAGCTGTTTTTGGACTTAATTTGACATTTCTGTTCTGGATCTCAGCTCACCTGGTCTCCTCATGGCTCCAGCTCCAAACCCACCTGTAAAATAAAACCTCTGAACTTTACTTGAGTTGGATTTTGCGTTTAAGTCCAAGATCTGCGCTTTATAACACTAAAGAATTCCATTACTGTTATTTAACAACCATGTAGAACACTCAAAACTCCTCTAATCAACATATAAATTATGATTCGACAAATAAAAATATAAGAAAACTCCTTTATTTTGATGAAATTATTGTTCATTGCATCTAAACTGTGTCAAACTTCTGGACGGAATTCTCCTGAAATTTTTGCGACGCAGTTCATCAGTCTGTCTACAGTCGGTGTTGGGAAGGTGACTTTTAAAATGTAATCCCCTACAGATTACAGATTACACACCCCAAACTGTAGTTTGTAACGGAATCCATAAATTATTTAAAGTGAGTAACGTAATCTGAATACTTTGGATTATTTGATTTGCTGTAGAGAAGCAAAGACAAGGAAATAGTAACATAAGATGTTTATCTGCTAAAAGAAAATAAAAAGTCCAGACTTTACTGAACCAAATTAAAAAATATTGTTGATAGAAGAAGAGGAGACACGTCTGCGCAGCAGGATTTAGTCCTGTTAAATCCTGTTTTAGTCCTGGTTTAGACCTGGTTTTAGTCCTGTTTTAGATCTAGTTTAGATGTGGTTTTAGTCCAGGGTTCATCCTGGTTTAGATCTAGTTTAGATCTAGTTTAGACCTGGTTTTAGTCCTGGTTTAGATCTAGTTTGGATCTAGTTTAGATCTGGTTTAGACCTGGTTTCAGTCCTGTTTTAGATCTAATTTAGACCTAGTTTTAGTCCTGGTTTAGATCTAGTTTACATCTAGTTTAGACCTGGTTTAGACCTGGTTTAGACCTGGTTTTAGACCTGGTTTAGACCTGGTTTAGACCTGGTTTTAGTCCTGGTTTAGACCTGCTTTAGTTTCCAGCAATGAGTGGAATTACTGGAAAAAAAAAAAAAAAAAGGGATATAACCCAAAATGGGACAATCCCTCTGTGTAATCCATTTATTTCAACAAAGTAACTGTAACTGAATACAGTTACTCATAATTTGTACTCTGATTACTCCGGTACATGTAATCTGTTACTCCCCGACTCTGTCTACAGGTGAATAAATGAAACACACCTCAAAGTCTGTCCACAAATAAAACCAAGCGCTCCTCGTCCCGTCTGTCCGGAGTCTGTTTAAACTCGTCAGTTTGCTGCAGGAGAAACCGAGCGTCTGCGAGCAAATGAAACGTCCTTTACCCGTCGCTCTGAACCGAACAAATGAAACTTCAAAGTCTCTCAACGAGATAATCAAATCAAGCGCACCTCCCCCCGTCACGTCACGTCTGATTAAACATCCTTTTACCTGTGTGTGTGCGCAGGTGAACGAATGTAACGCACCCGACCCCCTGTGGTCCGGTTCGTCCGTCTGTCAGTCACCGCGCGTCACGTCACGTCACGTCTCTCCACGGGAAACTTCAACATCTGTTCACACGTGTTTATGTCTGTTTCACGAGAATAAATCAAGTTAAACCAAAATAAAAATGATGGATCAGAGTTTTATAAAGATTTTTTGGAAGCTCAGACACTTTTTCCACTAAATTATTCACTCACTTGATACTTGAAATGCAACAGCAGGAATCTGTGTGTTGTTCGTTCATTTGTTTTTCAAAAAAAAACGAAGAAAACGAAAAAACAACTGTTGTCTTCATTATTTGTCTCCAAAACCAGAATAAAAAAACAGATAATGATTCATTTTTTCAGTTTTCGATTTTGTGTTTAAATGAAAAATGGAAAAAACGGATAGAGACCGTTTACGTGACTGAACCAGGACTGATCCAGGTCCAGGACCAGAGCGGGACCAGACGAGACTGAGATCAGAACTGAGACCGGGACCAGACCGAGACTGAGACCAGACCGGGACCAGGCTCGGACCAGAGCGGGACTGCGACCAAGACCATACTGAGACTGAGAGCAGGACTGAGACCGAGACCAGACCAGGACCAGGACCAGGACCAGAACCGAGACGAAGACCAGACCAGGACCGGGCCGGTACCAAACCAGGACCAGAGCGGGACAGAGCCCGAGACCAGACCGAGACTCAAAGCATGACTGAGACAGAGACCAGACCAGGACCAGGACCAGAGCAGGACCAGAACCGAGACTGAGACCAGACCGGGACCAGACCAGGACCAGGCCGGGACCAAACCAGGACCAGAGTGGGACTGAGACCGAGACCAGACCAGGACCAGGACCAGAGGAGGACCAGAACCGAGACTGAGACCAGACCGGGACCAGACCAGGACCAGGCCGGGACCAAACCAGGACCAGAGTGGGACTAAGACCGAGACCAGACCAAGACTGAAAGCGGGACTGAGACCGAGACCAGACCAGCACCAGAGCAGGACTGACCAAGACAAAACCAGGACCAGACCGGGACCAAACCGGGACCAGACCGAGACTGAGCCCGGGACTGAGACCGAGACCAGGCCAGGACCAGAGCAGAGGCTCAGAGCCCATGGCAGGGCCGGAGCTCGAGGCTGAGGCTCAGAGTCCGCTCTGGTACCGCTCTGGTCCCGGTCTCAGTCCCGCTCTGGTCCTGGTGTGGTCCCGGACTTGGATCAGTCCTGGTTCAGTCCGTATGCAGCGCAAAAGTCCGGCATCATCATCATCATCATCATCATCCCTCTGTCACAGAAACAACACTCATATTCCACTGAGTCGTGTCCTTTAGTCCGACAGAAGCTGAACCACATCAGCGACACAAGGAAAGAGCTGTTTTTTTTCTTTCTTTTAGTTCATGTAAATGAGTCATGTGGTTTTCAGTTTAGTTTCTATAAAACATAAACAAATGTGTCAAAGCCTCATTAAACACATTATAATGTCAAACGAGCTGATGTGACTCTAGACCAGGAGAGTCAAACTCATGTTGGTCCGGGGGTCGTATCCAACCGACTTTGATCTCAAAGTGTCCGGATCAGAAAACTCATGTCATATAAACCCCAAAAATAACAATAAGTTCAAATATTTGTGCAGAGAAACACAAATCTATTACAGAAATATTTTTTTAATTGCTGAACTCTTTCTTTTACAAAATATTATAATATTAAGAACAACCTGAAACTTTAAGAAAAAATTTCAACACAAAGTTTTAAAATGAACTTGTCTGTAAACAGGAATAAGTCCATTTTTTGTTGTAAAATCCTGCACTCGGCTCCACTTTTCTCATGTTGGACATTTTTCTGATGAGGGTGTCACGGTCAACAGTCAAAACGATCGTCCTTTAAGAGCGTTTGGAAAGAGACAAGTCTTCATTTGTGCTGCTCTGGTGGGAGGGGCCACGTACAGAGACGCTGGAGACGCTGCTGTGATAAACACCACAGAAAATTAACAAGATTTTAATAGAAAATATAATGAAAATATTTTAGTAGAAAATCAGCCGAGGGCCAGATTAAAGGTCTTGGAGGGCCGGATCTGGCCCCCGGGCCGTATGTTTGACGCCTGTGCTCTAGAGTCTTTATGGTTTATATGTTGTAAAGGTTACGGAATAAACCACCCACTTACTTCGTCATTAAGTTTCATTCCGAATAATAATTTTCATTCTGAATTAAGTGTTGACATGGTCTTTTTAAAGCAGAATTCATTTTTATTCAGAATTAAATGACTGTAAATATCTGTTTTTGAGGAGGTAACATCATTTTAACAGTGTTTAAATCTGACAGGAGTGGGGGGTTTGTGGATATTGGAGCTTTTCGTTTTCCCGTGGACACGTCTGAGGTGCGTTTGATTTGTTTACCTGCACACAGACGTGTTGAGCTGCTGCAGACGGGGTTGGGGTTGGTTTGATTCGTGTTTGGACCTGTTTGTTTGAGCCGCTCTGAGTCGGGGCAGAGGTTTCTCCACTGGGACCAGGTAATAGAATCTTGTCCCTTTGGTAAATGCAGCGTCAGTCTGAGCTCTGCTCCGGGCGCACGACACAACAACAAGACACAAACAAGAAACAAGAAACTAAAGAAACCAGAGGAGACCAGGACCAAGACCAGGACCAGACCAAGACCAGGACCAGGACCAGGACCAAGACCAGACCAAGACCAAGACCAGGACCAAGACCAGGACCAAGACCAGACCAAGACCAAGACCAGGACCAAGACCAAGACCAAGACCAAGACCAGGACCAAGACCAGACCAAGACCAAGACCAGGACCAAGACCAGACCAAGACCAGAGACCAAGACCAGGACCAGACCAAAGACCAGGACCAAGACCAAGACCAGGACCAAGACCAGACCAGACCAGACCAGGACCAGACCAGACCAAGACCAGACCAACCAAGACCAGGACCAAGACCAAGGACCAGGACCAGGACCAAGACCAGGACCAAGACCAGGACCAGACCAAGACCAGGACCAAGGACCAAGACCAGGACCAAGACCAGGACCAGGACCAGACCAAGACCAAGACCAGGACCAGGACCAGACCAGACCAAGACCAGGACCAAGACCAGGACCAGGAGACCAGACCAAGACCAAGGACCAGGACCAGGACCAGGACCAGACCAGACCAGACCAGGACCAAGACCAAGGACCAGGACCAAGACCAGGACCAGACCAGGACCAAGACCAGACCAGGACCAGACCAAGACCAGACCAAGACCAGGACCAAGGACCAGGACCAGGACCAAGACCAGGACCAGGACCAAGACCAGGACCAGACCAAGACCAGGACCAAGACCAGGACCAGGACCAAGACCAAGACCAGAGCAATACAAGAAACAAGAAACAAAAACAAAAAACAAAAGAAAGACCAGAGGAGACCAGGACCAAGACCAAGACCAGACCAGGACCAAGACCAGACCAAGACCAGGACCAGGACCAGACCAAGACCAGGACCAGGACCAAGACCAAGACCAGGACCAGGACCAAGACCAAGACCAAGACCAGAGCAATACAAGAAACAAGAAAACAAAAGAAACCAGAGGAGACCAGACCAAGACCAGGACCAAGACCAAGACCAGGACCAGACCAAGACCAGGACCAAGACCAAGACCAGAGCAATACAAGAAACAAGAAACAAAAACAAAAGAAACCAGAGGAGACCAGAGGAGACCAGGACCAAGACCAGACCAAGACCAAACCAAGACCAGACCAAGACCAGGACCAGGACCAAGACCAGACCAAGACCAAGACCAGGACCAGGACCAGACCAAGACCAGAGGAGACCAGGACCAAGACCAGAGGAGACCAGGACCAAGACCAGACCAAGACCAGACCAAGACCAAGACCAAGACCAGACCAAGACCAAGACCAGGACCAAGACCAAGACCAAGACCAAGACCAGAGCAAAACAAGAAACAAGAAACAAAAACAACAAGACAAAGGAGACCAGAGGAGACCAAGACCAGACCAAGACCAAGACCAAGACCAGACCAAGACCAAGACCAGACCAGACCAAGACCAAGACCAAGACCAAGACCAGACCAAGACCAGGACCAAGACCAGACCAAGACCAAGACCAAGACCAAGACCAACCAAGAAGAAACAAGAAACAAAGGACCAACCAGAGACCAGAGACCAGGACCAAGACCAAGACCAGGACCAGACCAAGACCAAGACCAGGACCAAGACCAGGACCAAGACCAGACCAAGACCAGGACCAAGACTAAGACCAGAGCAAAACAAGAAATAAGAAACAAGGAAACCAGAGGAGACCAGACCAAGACCATGACCAGACCGAGATCAAGACCAGACCAAGACCAAGACCAGACCAAAACAAGGAACAAGGGAAACCAGAGGAGACCAAGACCAGAACCAAGACCAAGACCAGAACCAAGACCAGAGCAAAACAAGACAGGGAAACTACAGGAGACCAAGACCAGAGCCAGACCAAGATCAAGACCATGGCCAAGACCAGACCAGAGCCAAGACCAGGGCAAAACAAAACAGGGAAACTACAGGAGACCAAGACCAGAGCCAGACCAAGATCAACACCTGACCAGATCAGACCAAGACCAGATCAGCCCAGACCCAAGACCAAGACCAGACCACAGCCACACCCAGACCCAGACCAGACTAGACCGAAAACAAGACTAGACCAGACCAGAGAAGACCAAGACCAGAGGAGACCAGACCAAAGTCCAACCAAGACCAGAACCAGACCAACCCCTAGACCAAAACCTGACCAGAGCAGGACCAGATAATGGGTAATAACGTCTCTACGTTGGTCTTCCCTGATTGGTGGACTCATCGCATTCAACGCCAAAAGTTCAGCGTCTTCAACTTCCGATGCCGACAACCTGGACTTTGGACTTTGCGTGTGAACCGGACTTTGGCCCTAATACGTCCACTTTAAGATCTTATAACTTAAATCTTTCCACACACAAGTTTAACTCTGATCACGAAACAAGCGTAAGTACATTTGAAAACCGTATTTCTCTCTCTCCGTCCGTCGCTGTTCTGTGGAGTGCGGGACATAAGTGCAGCTCTTTACGCCCGACACAAGAGCTCTTCACAGCACGAAACTTTGGTTAAGCAGCTCCCGTCGCTCTGATTCTCGTGCGTCTTCGGTTCAGCGTGAGCGCGACTCGAGAGCCTCTCACGGCAAATGGACTTTTAATCTGTTTCTTCTAATCCCCTGTGCGTTTGTGAAGTACCTCCTCCAGACACCAGAGGCAGCAGAGGACACCAGGGCAAAGACCAGACTTCCTGTCGACAAGGACACTCAAGGGTTTTGGGCTCGTTTCAAACTCACCAAATTACCCACAAACCTCCTGGCTCCTTCAAGGTCCTGTACACAAAATAGACTCTTACGGGCTTTAAAGATGCACTGTGTAACTTTTCTGTTGAATGATTTTCTCCAGTTATTGCTTTGTCCGGAAACCTTTTTTATCTTCATGGAGACCAGACCAAGTTACAGGTCAGATCTGTGGAGAGGCGACCCCGCTCACCAGTGTTGGGTGTGACGCGTTACAAAGGAAGCAGGAGCGTCAAACTCAAACTCACAGAGGCCAAAGTTAAAAACTGGGACTAAGTCGTGGACCAAACTAAATATTTATTGAAAAAATTCAGCAACATCTTACGGAAGCTGAGAGGGGGTCACAACAAACGCAAACGCCGCAACAAATACAAATGCGACAACACAACAAAAAGCCAAAAAACCAAAAAAAAAAAAGCCAGAAGAAGAAGAACTACAACGTGAAACGAATAATGATAAAACAATAAATTACTTTTACTGACGTTTCCAACTTCTCCGTTCCTTTACTTTTCACGTTGTAGTTCTTCTTCTTCTTCACTTGCCGCTTGATCGGTTTGTCGGAAAATACAGTCCCACGGTCACTTCCGTTGTGGCTTTTTAATGTGTTGTGGCGTTTGTATTTGTTGAGGCATTTGCATTAAAATTGAGTCCCGCGGTCATTTCCGTTGTGGCTTTTTTTTTTGGTTTGTTGTGGCTTTTCGTTGTGTTGTCGCATTTGTATTTGTTGCGGTGTTTGCGTTTGTTGTGACATCTCTCGGCTTCCGTAACATCTGCATGTTTTCTCTTCTTTCGAGATATGTAATGTTAAACATTTTCTTATTAAAATAAATGTTTAATAATAATTTTTGCTTAAACATTGAATCCAGAACAAGCAGAATATAAAATAATAACATTTTAAATAAATAATGTCTCTATAGTCGATCTGTAGGTGGCAGGGAAGCTCTGATACAGATTTGATTTGATCTCTCGGGCCAAATATAATTATGTCAAGTAAAACTTGACATAAAAACTTGACACTTTTACACTAGTAAAACTAGTGTATTGCGCTATTACTGAAAATTTGGTAACAAAACGTACTGCATTTTCCGGGCTATTAGTCGCGCTCTTAATCCTCCAACCCCATCAAAAAACGACCACGCCCCACAATCCAAAGCGCCCCATACACGAATCCACTCGGGTGTCCCAGCACGACTTCAGTAAACTACAAAGTCGCACCACCCGCAGAACACGCAAACACACACGGAGCAGACAACGACCGCACAGCGAAAAACACCCACAGACACACTCATCACTCCAGGAACGAACCGAAAAAGCGAGTGCAACGTGCCGCTTCTAGACACGACTGAACAACTGAGTCACTGCAACACGCCGACAATCCGTTGGTCCCAGACAGCACCCTCCCTACACGCCACAACTGAACAAAGCCCAGAGTCACTGTGAACGAACAAACAAACAAAACCACTCACCCATCACACTGTTGTGTTTCCTTTAAAGTCCGGTGCTGTTTATTTGTGAAAAAAGTTAGAAAATAGACCATTTAATGACAGTGCGTCTTATAATCCAGAGCGACTAATAGTGCAGAAAATATGGTAGTTACTTTTTCATTTCAGCGCAGTGTTACTTTTCTGTGTACACGGGCCGATCCTCGCCCTGGCGTTGCGACGCAGTTGGGGAGGACAGTCTGCCTCGGTCGACAGTCACGTCAGGAGCAGCGGGCACTGGGCAGCAGCAAGGTCCTGCGTCAAAGTCCACGCCTTGACCCAGAGCCAGTCACGGTGCACCGATGTGGAGGAAGGCCACTCGGCGACACCAGGAGAGAGGTTCCACGAGGAGATCCTCCTGCACCAAGTGACGGTCCCTCGCTCGAGTTGAATCCCCTGGGCAGACGGCACAGACCCGTTTACCTCTTAACAGTTTCACGTCCTCTTGAACTCTCTCTTCAAAGTTCTTTTCAACTTTCCCTAACGGTTCTTGTCGACTGTCGATCTCGTGCCGTATTTCACCTTAGATTTTACCACAAAAAAGAAATGAGTAACATAAAAAGTGACTTTCCACAGAGGGAAACTGAGTACATTAAAAGTTTACATTTTAAAGAAGTAACAAGTAATGAGCAAACATGACTTTTTAAAGACTGCAGCACACTGTCAGAATGTCTGTTTTTCTAGCTATTTTTGAGCTGTAAAACCACCCGTAATTGAATAAATGTAAAGAAGAGCTTAATGTCAGAGTTTAATGTCACACTGTGGAACATTCCAGACAGAGCAATGACATCGCCATAGAAGCAAACAGGTGATGGAGCCTCAGACAACCAGAAAAACGACACGGTGCACTTTTAGATCATGTTACGATGCTGTTTCGTCATTAAACAGACGTGGAGTTGTGTTTTGTTTCACTCACATGTTCCAGTGTTTTTGATCATCACATTTCTTACGTTCATGTAAATCAGAGTTGTCAAAAATATCAAAAATCAGATCCTTAAACTAATATTGAAACTAGATATTCACTTGAGCTGAATCAGGACTGAGGATTACACACATATAATGGAAAAATAAAAGAAAATATGACGATTTAACGTTGAAAATCACATTGTTTTGTCTGAATTGAGAGGGTTTTTCTCACCGTTCTTAGTATTGAGTCAGTTTCTCGGTATTGAAATGGACTGAAAAGCTTCTCGTTCTATTATTTGTTCCGTCCTTGTGAGCGTATCCAGCCTGATGAAAAATGTCTTGCCAAAGGACACGTCGGAATGCGTTCAGACTGAACCCGCGGCCCTTCGGAGCCTTTGTGAAACCGTAACGGCGCCGTTCGTTTCTCCGAGATGGAGGTCGCGTGTTTGTTTATTATTTTATTTTCTTCTCTAACTCAAGTCTTGAATTCTTTTGTGTCAAAGTTTCTGGTGTAAAAATGTAAAAACGTCACCTTGAAACGCCTCGATCTGCAGCAACCGAGAAAGAACAGAGGATCAGGACAAACATCTCTCCATCAGCTCGCAAAAACACGCTCTATCTGTCAATCTGTTCTGTCTCCTCAACCTCTCTCTCTATTCTTTTCTCCTCTGGTGGCTCTCCTCTCTCTTTCATCATCCCTTCTCTCTCTTTTTCCCTCCTCCTCCATGTGTTCTTCTTCATCTTCCCTCTCGCCTCTTCTTTTTTTTATTATTTGCAAACTACTCCTCTCCTCTCTACTTCTCTTTCTGTTTGTCTGTTTCTCCTCGTCTCTCCCTCGATTCCTTTACACATTTTCTTCTCTCTCTCCTCTCGGGGTGTGCAAAAATATTGAAATATCGGTATATCGTATCGCTTAATGTGATGATACAGTATCGATATCGTGGGCTGCTGTATCGATATATCACCAAGAGTATTTTTTGGTATATTTTACTAAATGATTTTGTTACAGAGCTACAGTTTTGTTGCTTGTTTAGAGGAACTTTTTTTATGCGACACATTTGACATTTTCACAGTTTTGATGAATAAAATGTTTGTGTTTCATATGAACTTTGCACAAACATTGGTTTAACAAAGACTTTTAGTATCACAGACATGATTTAGTCTTTATTTTTATTGAATCGACTTGAAATATATCATATTGAATCGAAAGCTCACTGTATCAAGATATGTATCGTATCGTGGCCTATGTATCGAGGTGTGTATCGTATCGGCAACTTCATAATGATACTCAGCCCTACTCTCCTCTTTTCTCCTCTGCCCTCTCTTCCTCTTTCTCGACGTTTCTCCCTTTTCTTCTCTCCACTCCTCTGGGGCCTCAAAAATCCTTGCGTACGCGCTCTCTACGCCAGCCGCGGTATTTATGAACCTCGACTAAAGCGCGGCGCTTTGCTTAACTCTACGCCAACTCGGGACCTCGTGTAAACTCTACGCAAAGTCTGGAGACACGGGGAAAAAGCGACACTCGTGGAGAGGAGCAGAAGTGAACAGAGTCTGGGGAAGTGTTTGATCAGAAAATCCACGTATATAAAAGAATGACCTTCAGATTTGTGCATTTAAGTGTTTGGTTCGTCAAAACAGAGAGAATGTCCTGGGCATGTGATCAATAACCTGGTCTCCTCTGCCCTGTGGCACAAGTTTATGTGTGTGGACCCACCTCCCTCTCTCCTGTCTGCAATACAGAAAATCCTCGTGGACTTCTTTAGGGACAAGCTGCACTGGGTTCCACAAGCAGAGCTCTACCTGCCAAAGGAGCAGGGTGGACAGGGACTCATCCGTCTGACCAGTCAGGAGCTGCTTTCAGGTTGCAATTGTCCAGAGGCTCATAACAGGTCCAGAGGAGCTGCAGTGGCTGTGTCCATCCTGCAGAAGCTGTGGGGACTGGGCCCTTTCTCTCCAACCACCAGGGAGCAGCTGCTGGAGAGAACTGGACCTGATTTGAACAACACAGAGACTCTGGCCGCTCACCTGAGCCTGAGGTCTGTTCAGACCCTGGAGCGGCTCCTGTGTCTCTGGAGGCAGCGGCTGACGGAGCAGGAGTGGACTCTGCTCAGAGGATTCAGCTCCAGGTCACTGCCTCCAGACTCTACTGACCCCTTCCCTGGCGTCATCCTGAGTCCTGACCGTACGGACTCCACTGGCCCCCTGCTGTCCTGCCCTGTGTCTGCCTCCCTGGAAGCAGCCTCAGGAAAGACTTTTTACAGACTGATGGTCCAGGCCCTGAACCGTCACAGACTATGTGCTCGCCCAGACACTGTGTGGAGAGTTCACCTCGGCCTGGCCCTCACCCTCAGTCCAGCCTGGGGCTTTCTGTACAAACCCCCCCTCACCAAGAGACAGGGAGACCTGCAGTGGAGGCTGCTGCATGGAGCAGTGTCGTCAACTCTCTGGTCCATCGCATGAACAGTGGTGTGGGGGAGGACTGTCCTTTCTGTGGGCTCAGGGAGACTGTGTTCCACAGTGTTCAGGAGTGTGGGGCAGGTGTTTAATGCTCAGGTGTTTGTGTGTGGGTTCAGGTTCTCTGTGAGGAGTAGGAGGAGGGGCCAGCTCCTGAGCTTCCTGATAGGACAGGCCAAGATGTGTGTGTACATGAGCAGGAGGAGGAGGCTGCAGACTCAGAGGCTGGTCAGTGTCAGGTTCTGTTTGTCAGGATGGTGCAGGTCAGACTCAGACTCGGAGTTTGGCCTCGTCTCCATGAACGATGACGAGGAGGGTTTTGAGGAGCGCTGGGGCTTTGGGGGGTGTTGGCCTCTGTAGAGGAGGGGCAACTCTTTTCTGGACCGCTGTTGTTGTAAATAATATAAATATAACTAAACTGTAGTATGTGTATGTAATGTCTCTTTTTAATGTAAACAGCACATAGAGGTGTGGATAGAATTCAGTGCAAAAGTTTTTGACGGACACAATAAAGATCTGTTAAAACTCTGCTCCTCCAGTCCTATATGTATTTTTCTTCTCTCGCTCTCACTCCTCTTTTCTCCTCTGTCCTCTCTCCCTCTTTCTCTCCATTTTTCTCTCTTTTTGTCTCTCGTCTCCTCGCTCTCTCTCCCCTCTCTATAGCTATATATTTTGCTTCTCTCTTCCTTTCTTACGCTCTCTCTCCCACCCTCTTCTCGCTCTCTTTCCCTATTTCTACCTCTCTCACTCTCGTCTCTCTTTCTCAGTTTCCCTCCTCTCTCTCCTCCTCTTTTTTCCCCCCAGTCTATTTTTCTCTCTTCCCTCTCCTTTCCCTTCTATCTCTCTCCTATCTGGTCTCTCCTTCTCCTCCATCCCTCTTTCTCTCTGCCCCACCTTCTCTCTCGTTTGTCTCCTCTCTCTCTCTTTTACCCTAAAGCCCCCCTATTTCCCTCTTTACTTTTCTTCTCTTTGCCCACTGTCTCTCTCCTGTCTCCTCTCTTTCTTCCTCTCCCTTTCTCTCTCCTTTTCTCTCTTTCTCTCTGTCTTTCGTTCTTTGTCTAAGTGCAGAGCTCGTCTCAAACTCAGAGTGAAAAATTGGACACAGACTGAACGAGGATTAGACTCACAATGACTTTTTATTTGTCATTTTTCTGCTCGGAGTCTCTCAAATCTTCAGTTTTTCTCTCTTTTTCTGTTTTTCTCTCCATCATTTTTTACGTTTTCAGATGCCGCTGTCGCTCTTTCAGACCCACGACGTCCTACAGGCGCGTCACGTGTCACGCAGACGGGGGCAGCTGAAAAGAAAATTGTTTAATTAGAACAAAACTCAAATCCACGTTGTTTCTCCTCTAATCTCCACCCGGGGGAGCGTTTCCATGACGACGGGCCCGGGTCCCCTGGGCGAGACTCGAAATGAATCACAACGCGTTTAAAAAGAGACACGGGCGACGAAGTTAAGGGTTGCATGTGTTTTTATTTTTGTTTTTGTAAAAAGAAAACCCTCAACTCGTGCCCCAAAATGAAAAAAAACAAAATACCAAAGGAAAATGTCCCGGTGAGACGGCCAACGGAAAATGCAGAAAATACGAAAACACAACCCCAAAACTTTCCCGACGTAAAATAAGAAGAGACTCGCAGGAGCAGCAGAGTGAGGCGGCTCCCTGGCGCGAGGCGTGAGGCTCCGGGACCAGAGAGCCACAGCGGGGGGACGACGAGGAAAGACGGAGCGCCGGGTTCACGCAGTTTAAAGGCTCATGGCGGAAATGAGCACAAAAAAGGAAAGCGTAAACATCCGAAGAAATAAGAATAACTTACAAAAACAAAACTTCTACAAAAAATAGACAATAAAAAAACAGGGAAAAACAAAAAGGCGCCCAAACGCAATGTCTTATAACAGGTTTATAAGACACACCTCACGGCCTGGGCAGCGTCAGAACACTGAGGCTGCGTTTACACATCGACGGGTTTGTTGAGAAATTAATATTTCCCTTCCTACGTTTTCCAAAATAACATTGTGCACACAACATCGTTTTCAAAAAAGTTTTCGTTTACATCGACCTGCAGAAATACTCCATTGAGCCGTAATAACTACTGTTACGACCCGTTTGGGTGAAGGAAGTAACAAAATTAAAACCAAGATGTAAAATGGAATAAATTAAATAATGTTTAATTAACAGGAATGTAAAAGGTAAATTAACAAAAGACTAAAAATATACAGAAAATAACCTAAACTAAGAAACAGAACAACAGAATAAACAGAGTTTTGTGCCACAAAAGGAGTCACGCAGGCTTACACAAAACGAGTGGTAAAACTTAGGGACACACACGAAACTAAAACACAAGTTCCCCAAATTAAACCACATCAAACCCACAAACAGAATCGAGTGACCAAATCAAAAAAGGCACAAAACTGAACTAAACTAAACACACAAACAAACACTAAATGTCAGACTGGCCACCAAGACCAGCAGCCCCCAACAGGTGCTGGTCATCTCCTTAAATAGGGGGCGGTGGCTGCAGGTGAGGTGGGCGTCGACCTGCCCCACCAATCACGGACCAGGGCTCCTACAGCAGGAATCAGGAGAACTTGACAAAAAAAGTCACACAAACAAATTGGAACTAAGGCCTGGGGCCATAACATCTACACCAAACATGTGGGCGGCGCCTGGATTAGACTCAAACCTGTAGCATTTATTTCATTACAGTTGTAAGTTTTACTCAAAAATACCTTGAAAAACGTGCATTAGTGAGCGGGCTCGCCTCTCCACAGATCTGTTAAAGAACACAGAGTGAAGAGTTGGACACAGACAGGATTAGACTCAGAATGACTTTTTATTTGTAATTTTTCTGCTCAGAGACTCTGATCTTCAGTTTTTGAACATTTGATGCTTTGATAGAGTCTTTGTGGGCGGCGCCTGGATCAGATTCAAACCTGTAGCATTTAGTTCTTTACAGTTGTAAGTTTTACTCACAAATATCTTGAAAAACGTGCATTAGTGAGCGGGCTCGCCTCTCCACAGATCTGTTAAATAAGTGGTGAAATCACTGACCTCCGAGCCTCATTGGTCTCATCGATATGAAACATCAGCTGTGTGCAAATGTAAACACATGAAAAGTGTTTCACCAGAAGAAACACGACTGCTGCTCTGATTCATCATCATCATCATCATCATCATCATCATCATCAGAGCAAAAGGAAAACATCGGTGGCACTTTTGGCGTCAGCTCCTAAGACTCACTTTATCTCACTTTACATGCAAACTCCAAGCTGGAGTTTTAAGAAAGATTCATTTTCAGAGGCAAATTCACCGTTTGTGTGTAAAAGATGGAAACAAACGAAGGAAAATGTCTCAGTTTTTAAAAATACCCGTGTACATGTAAACGGGGCCTAATAGAAATGAACTGGTTTTACATTAACATTTGTGAATTTGCCTTTTGTCTTTAAAGATCTTGAGTTCTTGAGTCAGCCACACTAACGATAACACATTTTGTTCTCCAGTTTATGAGCAGTAGATGGAGGCAGCTGTCCTCACCACATGGATCTTACTCAGACGTCCAGACGGATTCAGAGCCAACATCACGTACACAGACACAGGGAGAACATGCAAACTCTACACAAACATGTCTCACACAGCCCAGGAATCCAACCCTAATGTTTCACTCACATGTTTAACACACAAACCCTGAACATTTAGGCTGAGTTCTTCTCTCGGTTTATACGCTGACGATCTGAACAGAAGACATAAAAGTGGCGTCGCATCTTCACTTTTTATTCCACGTTTAGACGAGTGTTTTCTGCAGTAAATCTGCTGCAGACGGTGACGCAAAAGTGTGTGGAATTGGATTGTGTGTGTTTGTACTTCAAGCCACAACAGCGTCTTTGGACATACGGACGTTTTCATGTCACATATTGTCATCAGCTCCTCCTTCCACAAAGTCGTCCCACCATCGACTGGTTCTCCAGGTCTCGTCCAGATCCGTCTGACTCGACTGCGACGACCTGGTGCATCCAGAATTTGACAGAGGTGATTGCAGATCCTCCTCTGGTCACTGATAGTATCTCTGTAGATTCTCTACATTTGTTGTTTTGCCTCCTGTAAGTTTATTAAAGCTGCCAGAGGAACTTGAAGGTCCGACTCATGAAAATGATCCGACATGTTTGTGACGTAAACGTGTACACGACCTGAGCAGATCTGACCAGAGTTTTGCGTCTTGGGCAGTGTAGACAGAAATGCTACAGTGGAGATGTGTGAGGAACCCCTCAGTCGTCCAGGTAGAATCCACGGCGAGGAGAAAATTCAGTTTGTCGACTGAACTGAAGAAGCAGTTTGGATGAGCTGCGAAACGTCTTCAACCAAACTAACTTTTGTCCAGTCGACAAACTGAATTTTCTGCTCACTACAATGGAGAGAATTCAACTTTTCCACTCTGGAGGTTGGTTTCAGATTTTTGCGTTTTTAAACCCCAGAAACACCGTCACCGTCTAAACCAGGAGAGTCAAACTCATTTTGTTCCGGGGGTCGTATCCAACCGACTTTGATCCCAAAGGGGCCGGATCAGAAAACTCATGTCATATAAACCCCAAAAATAACAATAAGTTCAAATATTTGTGCAGAGAAACACAAATCTATTACAGAATTTTTTTTAAATTGATGAACTCTTTCTTTTACAAAATATTATAATATTATGAACAACCTGAAACTTTAAGAAAAATACAATTTCAACACAAAGTTTTAACATGAACTTGTTTGTAAATTGGAATAAGTCCATTTTTTTTTGTAAAATCCTGCACTTGGCTCCACTTTTCTCATGTTGGACATTTTTCTGATGAGGGTGTCACGGTCAACAGTCAAAACGATCGTCCTTTAAGAGCGTTTGGAAAGAGACAAGTCTTCATTTGTGCTGCTCTGGTGGGAGGGGCCACGTACAGAGACGCTGGAGACGCTGCTGTGATAAACACCACAGAAAATTAACAAGATTTTAATAGAAAATATAATATAAATATTTTAGTAGAAAATCAGCCGAGGGCCCAGATTAAAGGTCTTGGAGGGCCGGATCCAGCCCCCGGGCCGTATGTTTTACACTCCTGATCTAAACGAAAGACACTTCCGATAAAATATTTTGTCATTTTTTGTCCTTGTAAACAGACCCTTCACACAGTCTGGAAATCTAACCCAAAACCTTCTGACTTTGATGCAGGTGGAATAAAAATTTCACCACTTAAATTAACAGAAGTATGAAGTTTGTGTGAGAAGTTCTGTAAACTTTTCAGAAATCTTTACGTTTTGAAATCAGAAATCTCTTCTCTATCTTGGCTTAAAATGTTCTGCCTTTAAAAAACCCAGGCGCTGTTTTTTTTTTTTTTTTCTTCTTGTATTGGAGTTTTTGAGAAGCGTCTCCCAGCTCCTCTGAGAACTGAAGCACGAGGACTCCAGAGATTAAACATCAGGTTCAACATCTCAGCCTCTCCCCTCGTCTTTCCTCTCCCCTCGTCTTTCCTCTCCTCTCGTCTTTCCTCTCCTCTTCTCTCCTCTCCTCTTCTCTCCTCTGACAAACTGAACTAAACTGGAGCGAGCTGATTTTTCTGAGCAGACCAGGATCTCTGCCAAAAAGTCGATAAGTTTGAGATTCCTCCTGCTGCTTCTGCTTCAGCCAAAGCAGCGAAAAACAAAATGTCAAAATGAACCAGTTTAAAGGTCCAACGTTACACAAAACTGACTCCTGTGAGCTTCAGACAAGGTTCTAATATCGTTAATTCTGTGTGTTATTTGTTCATTTGTTTTTCAAAATAAAACCAAAAATAAGAAAATGAAAAAAGAAACATTTTCTTCATTATTTGTCTCCAAAACCAAAATGAAAAAAACAGATAATGATTTGTTTTTTCAGTTTTCGATTTTGTGTTTAAATGAAAAATGGAAAAAAAACGTGACTTGAACTGCAATGCCGGACTGAACCAGGACTAAAACAGGACTAAACCGTTTTCAGTCCCGGTCTGGTCCCTGTCTCAGTCCCAGTCTCAATCATGGTCTGGTCCCAGTCTCAGTCAGAGTCTCAGTCCCGGTCTCAGTCCTGGTCCTGGTCCCGGTCTCAGTTCCAGTCTGGTCCCGGTGTCAGTCCCGGTCTCAATCACAGTCTAGTCCCAGTCCGGTCCTGACCTCAGTCCCAGTCTGGTCCCAGTCTCAGTCCCGGTCTCAGTCCTGGTCCTGTCCTGGTCTCAGTCCCGGTCTCAGTCCCAGTCTGGTCCCGGTCTCAGTCCTGGTCTCAGTCCCAGTCTCAGTCCCGGTCTCAGTCCTGGTCCTGTCCTGGTCTCAGTCCTGGTCTCAGTCCCAGTCTGGTCCCGGTCTCAGTTCCAGTCTCAATCACGGTCTGTTCCCAGTCTCAGTCAGAGTCTCAGTCCTGGTGTCAGTCCCAGTCTGGTCCCAGTGTCAGTCCCGGTCTCAGTCCCAGTCTGGTCCCAGTGTCAGTCCCGGTCTCAGTCCTGGTCCTGGTCCCGGTCTCAGTTCCAGTCTGGCCCCAGTCTGGTCCCGGTGTCAGTCCCGGTGTCAGTCCCGGTCTCAATCACGGTGTAGTCCCAGTCCGGTCCTGACCTCAGTCCCAGTCTGGTCCCGGTCTCAGTCCCGGTCTCAGTCCTGGTCCTGTCCTGGTCTCAGTCCCGGTCTCAGTCCCAGTCTGGTCCCGTCTCAGTCCTGTCTCAGTCCAGTCTCAGTCCCGGTCTCAGTCCTGGTCCTGTCCTGGTCTCAGTCCTGGTCTCAGTCCCAGTCTGGTCCCGGTCTCAGTTCCAGTCTCAATCACGGTCTGTTCCCAGTCTCAGTCAGAGTCTCAGTCCTGGTGTCAGTCCCAGTCTGGTCCCAGTGTCAGTCCCGGTCTCAGTCCCAGTCTGGTCCCAGTGTCAGTCCCGGTCTCAGTCCTGGTCCTGGTCCCGGTCTCAGTTCCAGTCTGGCCCCAGTCTGGTCCCGGTGTCAGTCCCGGTGTCAGTCCCGGTCTCAATCACGGTGTAGTCCCAGTCCGGTCCTGACCTCAGTCCCAGTCTGGTCCCGGTCTCAGTCCCGGTCTCAGTCCTGGTCCTGTCCTGGTCTCAGTCCCGGTCTCAGTCCCAGTCTGGTCCCGGTCTCAGTCCTGGTCTCAGTCCCAGTCTCAGTCCCGGTCTCAGTCCTGGTCCTGTCCTGGTCTCAGTCCTGGTCTCAGTCCCAGTCTGGTCCGGTCTCAGTTCCAGTCTCAATCACGGTCTGTTCCCAGTCTCAGTCAGAGTCTCAGTCCTGGTGTCAGTCCCAGTCTGGTCCCAGTGTCAGTCCCGGTCTCAGTCCCGGTCTGGTCCCAGTGTCAGTCCCGGTCTCAGTCCTGGTCCTGGTCCCGGTCTCAGTTCCAGTCTGGCCCCAGTCTGGTCCCGGTGTCAGTCCCGGTGTCAGTCCCGGTCTCAATCACGGTGTAGTCCCAGTCCGGTCCTGACCTCAGTCCCAGTCTGGTCCCGGTCTCAGTCCCGGTCTCAGTCCTGGTCCTGTCCTGGTCTCAGTCCCAGTCTGGTCCCGGTCTCAGTCCCGGTGTCGGTCCCAGTGTCAGTCCCGGTCTCAATCACAGTCTAGTCCTGGTCTGGTTCCGGCCTCAGTCCCAGTCTCAGTCCTGGTCTCAGTCCTGGTCTCAGTCCCAGTCTGGTCCCAATCTCAGTCCCGGTCTCAGTCCTGGTCTCACTCCTGGTCCTGGTCCCGGTCTGGTCTCAGGCTCAGTCCCGGTCTGGTTTTGGTCTGGTCCTGGACCTGGTTCAGTCCTGGTTTAGTCCTGGTTCAGTCCTGTTTTAGTCCGGCATCGCAGTTGAAATCACATAACGTTTTTTTTTCCATTTTTCATTTAAACACAATCGAAAACTGAGAAAACAAATCCTTATCTGTTTTTTCATTTTGGTTTTGGAGACAAACAAAAAGAAAGTATTTGTTTTTTCGCTTTCTTATTTTTGGTTTTATATCGAAAAGCGAATGAACGAATGATACACGGATTAAGTTCCCTCCTCAAACACAGACCTGGAGTTTGTGTTTTGTCACATTCACACAAATTTAATTCTCTCAAACTCTCAATTTCAGCTTTGGAATCACCAAACTCTACTGAACTAAATGTAAAAGGAGCTGTTCACAGAGCATTTTCAGCTTTGGAAATAAACAATCTAATCATAAAATGTTCCTCAAACATGTGTGAATGAACCAAAACACAACTCCAGCTCTGTTTTTAACGACGTAACGACATTATAACACGATTTAAACTCACAAGAATCAATTTTGTGTCATGTCGGACCTTTTAATTATTGATGTCCTGCATAAAATCATCGTTAAAAGCGAGAAAAAAATCAATGTTGCATAAATTATCTCCTTTAACAATTTAAAATCATGTCAATACTGTTTTCCCGGGAGATGAGGAGGAGGAGAGGCTGAAGAGGGGGGTGGTTCTGCTGCTGCGGTGAAGACGAGGCGGGGCAAAGGGTCAAAGCTTAAAGATGAAATATTATGCAAAATCGACTTTTTTGGAGCTTTCTGTCAAGTTATAATGTCGTTCAATCATTAAAAACGCGTCTGAAGAGGTTTTAGAGTCATCCATGCAAGTTTGAGTGATTTAGCGATCTCTCCTGGGCCCTAATCAAAACCTCCTTAGTCTGTACGAGGCTCCGCCCACTGGCCTACGTGACAATTCTCTATAAATATATAAAAACAACACAAAACTGGACGCAACAACTGCACAAACCTGATCCGATGTGCAGGAGTTTCATTCGTGGGATGTACAGGGATTGTGTTGTGGTAGAGTTCTGAACGGGGAGTGGCTTAGCGTGGAGGAGCAAAAGGAGAGGAGGCTCGATTTTCAAAACAATAAAAGGCGACACGGTGATCTAAATAAAACAGATAATACTCCATAGAAGTGTTGAGCTGCGTTCAGAGCAGAGCGTCGAGGCAGCGGTCATCAAACTTAGTCCTGGTGTCTCCAGTTCCCACGAATTCATGTTCGTACAGATCTGATCCGGCACCGTGTGGACGCCTGAAAACACTGATACTCTGATGTAGGTTTATGTGCACCACGAAGTAATTCACCGCCAAAACACTAAGAGTCTAGAATATCTGTCCACTCATATAACCGTGTGTCTGTGTGTTCGACCTGCAGACGTATAATCTCTGAAAAGTTTCACATGAACCATCTCCAACACGACAGAAACACAGACCAGACTCACCATCAGCAGAACCTCCTCTGTCACAGAAACAGCAGTAGTCCAGTTCTTTATATACTTTTGTGGGAATTTTTGGGGGATTTGCTAAACTATATATTTTTGGAAAGTTTATAGTTTATGGAGTCAGAAAATCAATGTTTGCATTTGCCCACATGTCTATGTGGCGGCCATATTGAATAATAAAAAAAAATGGCCACCAAAAAACTCTTTTTGGAATCTCTCAGCCTCTGAATAAGTTGAAATGTTGATTTTAACTAAACTCACATTTTCAGGGTCAGGGACTAAATTGGTGCTAGTTACAAAGCTGTAAGACCTACCCACATTAACACTTAGATGCATAAGTGGGTCAAAAATGACTTGCAATTTCACTGCTATATTCGCATGTAATACTCCATGTTCCTCCAAAAATATGTATATGTTGTTTTTTTATTATCCTGTTGAAATAAATCAACAATGTGGATAAAACAAACTTTAAACATCACATGCAGTTGGTCAGAAAACTCAAAGAGTTTAAGAACTAAAAGTAGCTAACATAAAGTTTGGATGTTGGATGTCAACAAACACACTTACACACAATATGATGACTCAACTTTTTTATGAGACATTTTCTATACATCATCATTATCATCATCACTTTCATACAACCACAGACTGTATATATGAGTGGACAGATCTAACGCTGGAGCCGCTGCGTGACAAACGGGAAGTTCTCCAGGAGGCTCTTGCGGCTCCTTCTGACTCTGGCTCCAGTGGATTTACATTAGGATCTTGTGGCTCGTCTCTGAACCTGCTGCTGTGAGTCATTTTGGTCTTAAAATGTGTTATGCACCACAGGAGTGGACCCAAAAAAGACTCAAAACAAGAACCAAAAATACTAAAGTAACAAAGGTTTATTGACCAGGGAGGGTAGGCGGTGGAGGAATGAGGAGCCAGGAGCCGGAATGCAGGAGCCTTCGACAGCGGGAACGTCAGGCAGAGTCTGGCAGGAGAGCTGGGCCTGTGTTGCAGGCTTGATTTCAGATTGGGTGCAGGTGCTCCCAGCAGACTCCGCCCACGTCCACACACAGAAGACTCCGGTCTCAGGCAGGGGCGTGACAAAAGGGTTTGTATTAACTGGCTTTGCATGACCCTGTCTTTTTTTTGGGGGGGGGGGGTTTTTTCACTATTTGTCTGTCAAAAAAATCCTATTCATAATATAGAGTCTGGCTCCAGATTGGCTCCTGTAACCATGAACATCACGAGCCTCATTTGAGCGATGCTGAACTCTGTGGGTCACACTCACTTAGTCCACTTCTTTTATACAGTCTGTGCAACAACACGAGTTGGAATCATCATGATTCTGACACTGGCTGCTGCACTCACACATGTCAGTACAGGATAAATCTTTAGTTTCTGTTGTGCAGTTCTGCAGTCGTCTTTGTACTTGGCTGTGGTGAACCATGGTCTTGGACTCTGGACCTTCACTAGGACCAATTTCTGGCCATCATGACATCATTTATTTAAAGAAAACTAAATGAAGCAAATCGCACATGCACTTATTTCATATATTTGTTTAATAAACATGAGCTACTGTTCAACATGATCCACGGCCGGACTCCGAGCTCCATGGGCTCTGAGCTCTGACCTCCGGCTCTGAGCTCCAGTTCTTGTGTCGTCCAAATTAGGGATGGGCATAATTAATCAATTAATCGATAATTGATCTTTAAGAATTTCATCGATTACGTACATTTTAATCGACAAACCGAATGTAGGTTGCTGTAGTTTGATCAAACAGGTGTGTACATGTGTCTCTGCATCAGAAGGAGCGAGACACAAACAGTGGGTCAGTCTGTAACGAACCGAAGCACAAATGTGTATTTAACGATGATTTGTACAAGAAATTCCACACTTTCCGTTGCGTTCGGGACAAGTGTGAGTCCATGTGCACAGTGGATAAAGCAGCACATATGTTTCTGTGTCCAGTGGGAAAAAGTTTTACCAGGTGAGAGTCGCTCAATGTGGATGACGAGGCCCCGCCCCCCTCCCCCCGTACGCTGTCCTGGTTTTGACAAACACAAATCTGGTCACACTGACCTGTATTCACCTGAGTCATGTCTTTTAATCCAACAGAAGTTGAACCACATCAGCGACACAAGAGCTGGAGTTTTATCTTCGCTTAGTTTATGCAAATTAGTGATGTGGTTTTAAGTTTTGTTTCTGTGAGATTTGAACAAAACTGAATTAAACACATTATAATGTCAAACGGGCTGATGTGGCTCTAGAGTCGTTACGGTTTATATGTCGTAAAGTTGAATTTATTTATGCAGATTAGTAGTGCAGATAGTAATAATAATGATGATCATTTTAATATAAAAATGTTAATGATTAATCGTTAATTCTCTCGATTCAGAAAATTTCATCGAATGCTGATCCCTACTCCAAATAGAGGTGTCCTGCTCGTTTTTTGACTCTGTGGTCTGAAAAAAAAAAAAAAAACAAGCTTAATACCTCCTCTTTAAATACAAGATGATGGACGGGAGAGAGAGTGTATTTACATGAACGCCTCTCGAGATCTGATTGGTCGGGAGGCTTTGATTGACACTACACAATTCCTGTTTGGATTTTAACCTGAGCAAAACTTATTTCTGTCGGTGTTTTTCAGCAAGGAAAGTCGATATGTTTTTAAATCCGGGTTTGGTTCTGAGATGATGAGCTCCAAACTCCAAACTCCAAACTCCAAATCCAGTGAGAGATAAAGAAGGAGAGATGGATAGAGAGATGGAGAGATGGAGAGGTGGAGGTAGCGCTTTCTCAGACTGAAGAGTTTGCCGCGTGCAGAGACCGAGTGGGCGGAGCCTCCCACGCAGGCTCCCAAAACTCACAACCGAGATTCAAGCAGCGGCACGACCCAAATGTTACAATATCTGCAAATAAACCAGGTCGCACGAAAACCTCTCACTTTTTAGTCGGTTTATCCAGTAAAATCTAAATGTTCAACGTGGAACTTTTCTGGGGAGGGATTCAGAGAGAAGAAAAGAAAAGAGGGAGAGACAAAGGGTGAAAAAGAGGAGATAAGTGATAGAGGGAGGATTTATTTATTTATTTTTTTGGTTTTAGTCCTGGTTTAATCTTTGTTTAGTCCTGATTTAGTCCTGGTTTAGACCTGGTTTAATCCTGATTTAGTCCTGGTTTAGTCCTAGTTTCGACCTGGTTTAGTCTTGGTTTTAGACCTGGTTTAGTTCTGGTTTAGACCTGGTTTAGTCCTGATTTAGACCTGGTTTATTCTTGGTTTTAGTCCTGGTTTAGTCCTGGTTTAGACCTGGTTTAGACCTGGTTTAGTTCTGGTTTAGACCTGGTTTAGTTCTGGTTTAGACCTGGTTTAGTCCTGATTTAGTCCTGGTATAGATCTGGTTTAGTCCTGGTTTAGACCTGGTTTAGTCCTGGTTTAGACCTGGTTTAGACCTGGTTTAGACCTGGTTTAGACCTGGTTTAGTCCTGGTTTAGTCTTGGTTTAGTCCTGGTTTAGTCCTGGTTTAGACCTGGTTTAGACCTGGTTTAGACCTGGTTTAGTCCTGGTTTAGACCTGGTTTAGACCTGGTTTAGACCTGGTTTAGTCCTGATTTAGTCCTGGTATAGATCTGGTTTAGTCCTGGTTTAGACCTGGTTTAGTCCTGGTTTAGTCCTGGTTTAGACCTGGTTTAGACCTGGTTTAGTCCTGGTTTAGTTCTGGTTTAGACCTGGTTTAGTCCTGGTTTTAGTCCTGGTTTAGTCTTGGTTTTAGTCCTGGTTTAGTCCTGGTTTAGACCTGGTTTAGACCTGGTTTAGACCTGGTTTAATCCTGATTTAGTCCTGGTATAGATCTGGTTTAGTCCTGGTTTAGACCTGGTTTAGTTCTGGTTTAGACCTGGTTTAGTTCTGGTTTAGACCTGGTTTTAGTCCTGGTTTAGTCTTGGTTTTAGTCCTGGTTTAGACCTGGTTTAGTCCTGGTTTAGTTCTGGTTTAGTTATTTTTTAGTCCTGGTTTAGACCTGGTTTAAACCAGGTTTAGTCCTGGTTTAGACCTGGTTTAGACCTGGTTTAGTCCTGGTTTAGTCCTGGTTTAGTCCTGGTTTAGTTCTGGTTTAGTTCTTTTTTAGTCCTGGTTTAGACCTGGTTTAAACCAGGTTTAGTCCTGGTTTAGACCTGGTTTAGACCTGGTTTAGTCCTGGTTTAGTCCTGGTTTAGTCCTGGTTTAGACCTGGTTTAGTTCTGGTTTAGACCTGGTTTAGACCTGGTTTAGTTCTGGTTTAGACCTGGTTTAGTCCAGGTTTAGACCTGGTTTAGACCTGGTTTAGACCTGGTTTATCGTCCGGCAATGAGTGGAATTACCAAAAAAAAGAAAGAAAGAAAGTGAAAACAGGAAAATACCTCAGTTTAATCCATTTATTTAAAAAAAATTACTGTAATCACTGAAACAGTAACTGTAACTGAATACAGTTACTCATAATTTGTACTCTGATTACTCTGGTACATGTAATCTGTTACTCCCCAACACTGATTCTGAATAATCATTTTCATTTGGAATGAAGTGTTTACATGGACTTTTTTAAAAGCAGAATTCATTTTTCTTCAGAGTTAAAGCTCTGATGTAAACGTGGTGATTCTCGACGAAGCGACAGCAGAACCCTCGAGATCTGAGAAGGTTTAAAGTTTGAGTCCTGGTCTTGAGTTCAGCGTTGGTCCAGTTCAGAGACGTGGACGTGTGAGGAGCAGAGGCGTCGTCAGTCTGAGCAGATCTGTGTGGACACGAACGTCTCACACAATCACATTAAGAGACGAGTTCTGTCCAGAAGAGTCACTGCTCCTTTCACTCCCCGAGCCTGGAACTGCACGAATCAATCAACATTTAAAAGAGAAAGAGCGGCACGGGTAAAACATCAAACCCTCAGTCAGTGTTCAGCAGTGTTGGGAGTAAAGTATCGAATTACAGTAATGCTTTTTTACTCTGACGCAGAAATGTGGCATCACAGGGGAAAAAAAATTTAATATTTTACTCGGTACAAATGTGAGTATCGCGCGTTACAATGTTTTTTTAACCTGGATTGAAGTGGTGGGTTTTTCTTCATACAAATTTGCTAAAATCCCGGCGATATCAGCAGCGGTGAAACGCCGGAGACGTGGCCGCGTAGACCTTCAGGTAACCGCGGGCGAAACGACCGACGCAGAACTTTACGCTGTTTAGACCTGGTTTAGACCTGGTTTAGACCTGGTTTAGACCTGGGTCAGTTCTGGTTTAGACCTGGTTTACACTCGTCTCTCGCTCTATCGTGGTTCACCTTTCGCGGTCTCGCTGTTTCGCAGATTTTTTTTTTTTTGGTGCAATTTTACCTTTTGTTTTTACAGTGTATGAACATGTGCTGCGTTCCTCTCGCTGCGTCCTGATTGGCTGAGGGACTCCTGTCTCCTGTACAGTACAGAATGTGTTCAGCTGCCAAATTTAAATAAATGTTGGATCTGTATCAGTGTGATTCTGAAGTGTTGTATGTTTGTAAGTTTTCTCCCCGACAAAATCAACAATGTCGATAAAACGTTCTGCACCAACAAAGTCTCCTGCGGTCGCACATAAAAGACAGAGGAAGATGCAAACCGTCGCACAAAAGGTTGGACTTCTGGACACGCTGAAGGAAGGTAGAAGTTACACGCTGTAACAGACTCATGCACCAGGTCAGATCCCCGCAAATAGTTACTGAAATCAGGACCTCGAGCCCCGCAGCAGAGTGTCCGTAAAGAGCGATCGGGCGACGGCTTCACTTACCTTCGTGAGGACCTTTCTCCTGCGGTCACCTTCGAGCCCGTCCTGACAGTCAGTCCTGTTTTAGTCCTGGTTCAGTCCTGCATCAGCTCTGTTTTAGTCCTGGTTCAGTCCATATACGGCGCAAAAGTTCAGCATCTTCGCAGTTATTTTGGTGAGAGTAACTTAAAGTAATGCAATAGTAATGTAATGCCTTACATTTTAAATACAGTAATATTGTAATGCAACAAATTACTCTGAAATGACCGTAATAAGTCATAAATAACACATTACACTTTTAAAGTAACTTGCCCAACAGTGGTATTCAGTGGTCCTTCTGTTTATATAAGACTATTAAAACTGTGCTGAGGATGATTTAAAGCTAATGTTAAGTAGAAACACACTTTATTACTCTTTAGGTGGATCTGGATCTTTACAGCACTAATTACTAGGAGTGTAACGATATCAAAGTCTCACGATACGATATCGTCACGGTATGAACCTCACGGTGCGATATTTATTGTGATATCGTGGGAAAATTCACGATTAGAGATGTAACAATATCCAAATCTTTCAGTACGATATTTCCTTGATATACATGTCACGGTACAATATTTATTACGATATTTTGTGAGTCTAACAAAACGGTCCCGGCCACCGCTGAAGCTTTCAAGCCATCGGAGACTCAGCTCACTTTAATTCACAAGACAATGAGCTTTATATCAAAAAATGTAATCAACTAAACATTACCGACCCATATAAATCCCCCGGGTGCTTTTTAAAAATATTTCCGCTGAAGAAGACGTCCCAGATCTGCAGGACACCGGAATCTGTGTCTCATTCATTTTTCAATATAAAACCAAAAATAAGAAAACGAAAAAACAACCCTTTTCTTCACTATTTGTCTCCAAAACCAAAATGAAAAAACAGATAATGATTCGTTTTTTTTCAGTTTTCGATTTTGTGTTTTAATGAAGAATGGAAAAAATGGATAACGGCCGTTTCCCGCTTCCGTGACTTCAGTGACTGCGATGCCGCACTTTTGCGCTGTATACAGACTGAACCAGGACTGATCCAGGTCCGGGACCAGACCGGGACTAGAGTGGGACCAGACCGGGACCAGACCGGGACTAGAGCGGGACCAGAGCGGGACTAGAGCGGGACCAGACCGGGACCAGACCGGGACTAGAGCGGGACTAGAGCGGGACCAGACCGGGACCAGACCGGGACCAGACCGGGACTAGAGCGGGACCAGACCGGGACCAGACCGGGACTAGAGCGGGACTGAGACCGAAACCAGACCGGGACCAGAGTGGATTCTGCCGTGGGCTCTGAGCCTCCGATCTGGTCCCGGTCTGCTCTTGGTCTCAGTCCCAGTCTCAGTCTCAGTCTGGTCCCACAAATAATGAAGAAAAGTAGTTTTTTCATTTTCTTATTTTTGGTTTTATATTGAAAAACAAATGAATGAATGACACACGGATTCACCGGCAAACAAACCAAAATTGGTCCGATTGATGAGCTTCTGTTCCCTGGTAGAACAGCGTCACCTCCAGTTAACATCGATGTTCCCTGTTAACTCATAAAACAGCAGCATGTAGAACTTTGTACAAACTCACCGCATCAGCCCAGAGCTCGGGAAACAGCAGCAGAAACAGCAGTAAAGAGGAGCATCACCACAGCTCAGACCCTCAGGACGGGGCTGGGGTCTGGTCCCGGGTCGAGCGCGTTGGTCAGATGGTCCAGAGGCTCTGTCCTCCATGTGCTGGTTCCAGACAGAAGTGACCAAGACCAGAGCACAGTGGACATCGCGATGGTTTCGTGCGGGGAAAGCGAGAATCTGCTGTAGACCACAGGTCTGTGCGCGCTGCTCCAGTTCTCTGCGCTCAAGAACCGCGGCTGGTTCCGAGGTGGTGCAGCATCCGGACAGAAGCATGAGTCCAGTTTGGTTGGTTAGATGTTGTTTTGAGTGTCCGTGCTCTGTGCTGTTGGTTGTTCCTGGGGAAAGTTCTTCTCAGGCCGAGGCTCCTGACACCAGCTCCAGCTCCTCTGAGCCCAGACAGAGCTGCTCCCGCTGGTTCAGGACTCTGGTTTGGATCTAGTCCGACTGTATTTCTCACACGAGGCTAAAAGCAGGACACTTCTAAAGTTGAATTGATCTTCGTGTATCACATTTTCTGTATTGACCATTGTTGGAAAAATAAGAAATGTGACATATTTGCTTCATACAGTTTTCTACCATATGGTACAAGATTAGGTTGAAAAACCTCTTACTTTTTGAGTAATGAGATTTTTTATTAAGAAAGGTCATGGTAACGGAGGGAAAAGTAACGGAGGAAAATTGTGCAAACAAGTAGAAGGTGCAGGATTTTACATAAATTGTCGGTTTTTGCTTCCAAATACTTTAATATTACTTCAAAATGAAAGGAAACTATTTCTATAAAATATATCAGTCCTTCCAAGCAAATTTTATCATTTTAAATACATAAAAAAAAAAAAAAATCATGTCCCTTCATCAACAGTTCAAAGATGGAATAACACAAGATATGATGAAATACATCCATTTATTTACATGATTTTCAGGTCTTTGAAATTTGTGAAATAATTTTTGTTCCATGTTTCATACATGGTCTGTTTAAAACATATGGAACTTTAGAACCAAAAATGGTACAGAAAAAAGGTCAACAAATCCGTGTATCATTCGTTTTTCAATATAAAACCAAAAATAAGAAAACGAAAAAACAACAGTTTTCTTCGTTATTTGTCTCCAAAACCAAAATGAAAAAACGGATAACGATTCGTTTTTTCAGTTTTCGATTTTGTGTTTAAATGAAGAATGGAAAAAACGGATAACGGCCGTTTCCCTTTAACGTGACTTCAGTGACTGCGATGCCGAACTTTTGCACCGCGTACGGACTGAACTAGGACTGATCCAGGTCCGAGACCAGACCGAGACCAGAGCGGGACTGAGACCGGGACCAGAGCAGGACCAGAGCGGGACTGAGACCGGGACCAGAGCGGGACCAGAGGGACTGGACTCCGAGCTTTGACTCCGAGCCTCCACGAGGTCCGAGCCTCAGGTTCGAGCTCCGGCCCTGCCGTGGGCTCTGAGCCTCCGGTCTAGTCCCGGTCTTGTCTCGGTCTCGGTCTCAGGCCCGCTCTGGTCCCAGTCTCAGTAGTGCTCTGGTCCCGGTCTGGTCCCGGACCTGGTCCATTTGAACCAAAAGCTCTTCGTTCGATTCATTTTCATTGGTGTGAAAGCATCAGTCGGATGCTTTGCTCCACCTCGGAACCAGCCGCGGTTCTTGAGCGCGGAGGACCAGAGCAGCTCTGTCCCGGTCTCAGTCCCGCTCTGGTCTCGGTCTGGTCTCGGACCTGGATCAGTCCTGGTTCAGTCCGTACGCGGTGCAAAAGTCCGGCATCGCAGTCACGGAAGTCATGTTAAAGGGAAACGGCCGTTATCCGTTTTTCCCATTCTTCATTTAAACACAAAATCGAAAACTGAAAAAACGAATCGTTATCTGTTTTTTCATTTTGGTTTTGGAGACAAATAGCGAAGAAAACTGTGTTTTTTCGTTTTCTTATTTTTGGTTTTATATTGAAAAACGAATGAACGAATGATACACGGATTTCAACAGTTTCATAAACTCGAGTACATCTGTATCTGTTCAATACATTTTTATATCAGATGAATTAACTTGAATTTTTGGCCTTGTTGTTTACTTCTGCTTGACCGGGACCAAATGCTGCTTTTTCCTCTTAAAATGCCTCAACAAGATTTAATCCAAAGAACTAAGACTTAAAAGTGTTTAGAACTGTTATTTCTTGTCGTCTGCACTGAAATGGAGCAAAGGATCATGGTCTATGTAGTTCCCTCTCTGTTTTTTAAATTATTGCTGCTTCATAACTCTTCATTTAAACAAAGAGACTTGTAATTCGATATATTGTGATGGGGGGGGTGGAGGGGATGACACAGAGAGAGAACGAGAGAGAGAAAGAGGAGAGAGGAAGAAACTGGGGGGGGCAGGCAGAAAGAGAAAGGAGAGAGAGAAGACAGAGAAAGCGAGAGAGAGAAATAGAGGAGAGGGAGAAGAGAGAGAAGAAAGAAAGAAGGAGAGAGGAGAGAGAGAAAGCCAGAGTAAGGAAGAGAGAGAGAGAGAGAAACCAGCAGAGAAATAAAAAAGAGAGAGAGAGGGAGAGGAGGAGGAGGAGGAGGAGAGAGAGAGAACAGTGTGTGAGACAAAGCTGTGCTCCTGAGTTCAGACCCAGGAGCTCTGAGCTTTGAAGAGCAGCGGAGCACTTCAAAGTTTATTCAACCAGGATTAACTCGGAAAGAAAAGACGAGAGAGAGACGCAGGAAAGAGAAAAGAAAAGAGGAGAGAGAGAGAGAGGAGAGAGGAGGAAGGGAGGGTGAATAGAGAGAAGTGGAGAGAATAATAGAAGAGAAAATCTATATTTCTCAGCCCGACGCTCCGGCACACGAGCTGCTGCCTGTCACAGTCAAACTTTACAAACACAAGAACCAAAACCTTAAAAAGACAAAGACTGAATATTTAAAGAAAGAAACTAACGGCAAAACGTTACAGGTCAGATCTGTGGAGAGGTGACCCCGCTCACAATAAGAACTCATGTTATACAAACAATAAAAACACACACAAATTATTACACCAAACTGACTCTTTTGAGCTTTGAGGATCTGTTTACACGAGAACGTTTGTGGGTAAAAATGACAAAATATTTTATCAGAAGTGCCTTTCGCTTAGACCAGGGGTGTCAAATATACGGCCCGGGGGCTGGATCCGGCCCTCCAAGACCTTTAATCTGGCCCTTGGCTGATTTTCTACTAAAATATTGTAATGATATTTTCTATTAAAATCTTGTTAATTTTCTGTGGTGTTTATCACAGCAGCGTCTCCAGCGTCTCTGTACGTGGCCCCTCCCACCAGAGCAGCACAAATGAAGACTTGTCTCTTTCCAAACGCTCTTAAAGGACGATCGTTTTGACTGTTGACCGTGACACCCTCATCAGAAAAATGTCCAACATGAGAAAAGTGGAGCCAAGTGCAGGATTTTACAAGAAAAATATGGACTTATTCCAATTTACAAACAAGTTCATGTTAAAACTTTGTGTTGAAATTGTATTTTTCTTAAAGTTTCAGGTTGTTCATAATATTATAATATTTTGTAAAAGAAAGAGTTCATCAATTAAAAAAGATTTCTGTAATAGATTTGTGTTTCTCTGCACAAATATTTGAACTTATTGTTATTTTTGGGGTTTATATGACATGAGTTTTCTGATCCGGACACTTTGAGATCAAAGTCGGTTGGATACGGCCCCTGGACCAAAATGAGTTTGACACCACAGGTTTAGACGGTGACGGCGTTTTTGGGGCTTAAAAACGCAAACTCCAAAGAGGAAAAGTTAAATTCGCTCCACTGTAGTGTTTCCGTTTACACTGCCCCAAGACACAAAACTCTGGTCAGATCAGCTCAGGTCTTGTACATGTTTACATCACATACATACAGTACACAGAAACAAACATGTCAGATGGCATGCATCGACAGTCGAATTACACACACATTAGCGTCACCGTATGCACGCAGATTTCCTCTCGAAAACGCTCGTCTAAACGCGGAATAAAAAGTGAAGATGTAACCTTAGTCATAATGTTGTTACGTCCTCTAAAACAGAGCATGGAAACCCGACCGAAGTCAAACGAGACAAATATTTAGACTTTATGTTGGGGATCGCTGTTTCCTGTTTCTAGAGTAAAACGCTCTTAGACTCATAAGTGTCAAAAGACCAGACTCTGCACTTCTAGTTTAGATACAAGTCTAAACTGTGTTATTATTATTTGTGAAATGTGGAGCAAAACTTCAGATACACAAATTTTAAAGCATAGAAGTTGGAGATAAAGTCCACAGGAAGTAAAGTCTCTGTCGTTAATCTGCAGCTTCACCTCGATCCGTGCGCTGTGTGGATGTAAACAAACACACGTGAGGAACTACTCCCACCTTTTTTACTTTTAAAAAATGACTCAAACTGGATTTACAGCGCTGTTTTGAGGACTGGGGGACAATTTCTATGCATAATGTGGATGTGTTGCTGCCGTTTAAATCTACAACTTTACAAAAGGTGAGGGATAAAGACTTCTTATTATTGTCGCTACAACCCGAGTTTTTTGTATTCTGTACCTCTGCGTCCATTAGAGCATTGTTTCCTAAAGACTGGGTCCCACCTATCTCATTAGAAAAAATTGACATGTTTTGTATAATTTCTAATGTTTTTGTAATTATTTTATTGACTGTTTTGTTCCAGTATTGCTGCTTCAATTCTTTGTTTAAAACTTGAGTAATACTAATTGTTCAGAGAGACATGATCACTCAACCAACAATAAAATAATGGTCAAACACAACTTTATTTTGTGATTTATGAATAATGTCTGCTGACTTGGGTTGTGAAGGTTTGTGAATTTAAAAAAAAATATGGGTCCCCAGATGAAAAAGTTTGGGAAACACTCCATTAGAGGAACAAGCAACATCCTCCGTGTGTCATTAGACCGATGAAAATAGTGTGATTTTAAAGGTTGTATGGAGGATTTTTTTTTTTTCAAGTTGTCAATGATAGATTATAGATGCAGTCGCCTTGTAATTATGATGACCAAAAAAAAGAGAATAAAAATTCATCAACTCTGGACGTGGTGGGGCTAAACATTTGCCAATAGATAACGACACTGCCTCGTTATCTGTGAGCTGACAGGCTGTCAATCAAACTCCCTACGTTTCTAGTGTAACTGACTTGCCTGCGCCGCCGTTACGTGGTTTACGTACGACTGTCACGCAGTCCACAGACGCAAGACGCACAGACGCTGTTTACTCCACCAACACAACAGTTCTTAGCGGCTTTTTTTGACCTATATCTTCCTCGCAGTTCGCACAAAGTTTGTTGCAATGGCGACAAGAATCCAGGAGCAGTTCGCCGCAAAAGAAAGTCTGTTTTTGAGGTCGCTGAAAGAAGAAGACAAGGGGAAAAGCAGCGAAGCCAAACTAAGGTGATTCTTGTAGATTCATTCCAGCGATGGCGCGACTGAAGCAGACGAAGGATCTAAAGACTGAACCACTGGTCCACAAATTACTCCTGGACAGGAAACTTCTGCTTATTATGAAAACGTACTTTATTTCCAAGAGCTGGACAAACGTTTTTCAGGACACGAATGCGATATCCTATGTCTGAAAAAATGTTTTCAAGGCAAAGAAAAGAGTCCGCTTGCTGCTGCGTGTTGTAGCTAGTTCATTCGCACGGAATCTCCGCGCACCTTTACTGCTCCTCTCCTCTCTCCTCTTCTCGCTCCTCACTTCTCCGTCTTGTCTAACCAACACTGTAGTTAGTTGTTTACAAGTCATGTGCAGCGGCTGTAAACAAACCTGTTTCTGGCGTAAGGAGGAGGAGGGAGGAGGCGTTTCTACGTAGGAGCTGTAGGGGAGGGGGGGTGGTTTCACACATGCGCAACATTTGAAAAAGGACAAACAGTCGCTGGATTTCTCCTTCCTTGGAAAATCCTCTATACAACCTTTAATTGTGCCGGGCTCGGGTCGGATTCGATCACTGCTCTGTTGGACGCGGGCCGGGCGTGAAAAATTCAGCCCAATCCACACTCTCAATCAGGCATGTCCAAACTATGGCACGTGGGCCAAATGCGGCCCTCAGACAAATTTCTCTTGGCCCTCAACCCTAACCCTCAGGCTTCCAGGTGAATTGGCCCAAATGATTTAGAATTAGAAATTCACTTTTTACTGCAAGTTTTTAGAAAATCTGCCTTGATAAAGCTAAAATTTAATATTTAGTGTTTGGTTTTAAGAATCTTAGCGTGAATAAAGACTGATGGCTCATTCTAACGTGTTAAACATGCACATATTTCAATTATTCACTGTAATGAGCACCAGTCTACGGTCCTCGTTCAGCCAAGTCTGTGTTTAGATATGTGGGCCTTAATGAAAAAAAGTTCAGACACCCTTGCACTGAATAGTACTGTACAGGTTCATTAAAGGTTCTATTTTACACGAAACTGACTCTTTTGAGCTTTGAGTCGTATAATGTTGTTCCCTCCTCAAAAACAGACCTGGAGTTGTGTTTTGTTTCCTTCACACGTTTGAGTAACTCTTTATTATTCGTCTGTCTACATCTCCAAAACCGAAAATACTCTGTTCCATCTCGTGACGTCATGAAGTGGTAGTTTCCAAGTGAACAGCTCCTTCTCTCTTCAGTCCAGCGGTGGTTAAACGTGGTCTGTTGGACTTAACGGTGGACTTAAAGTGGATGAAGCAGCAGCAGCAGCAGCAGCGTGTGGGCAGAACGCCGAAGGATTCACACGAGACCTGACCTGATCTGAACCGGACAGACTGAGAAACAAGACAGAGAACAGGACGAGACGAGGAGGAGAGAGGAGGGAGGTGTGGGCAGGACTGATGGAGAGATGAGAGAGAACAAAGTACAGAGACAAAGAGAGAGAGAGATGATTTCCACCTGTCCTTGGAGAGCTACACTTCTTCGCCCAATGTTCCACAGTATGCTGCTTTACATTTATTTAATCACAGATGTTTAATTATTCAAAAATACCCTGAAGATCACCTCGAGCGAGCCCAGCTGTCCGCAGATCTGACCTGTACCTTGACCTGGTGTCTCCGTATATACATTTAAAGCCATACTCCCAAAGACTTAGACAAACTTTACTGAAGGGAAATGATTTGGACACAGAAGCTCACACATCACAATAAATATAAAAACAAAGAGAAAAAATATAAATGGTAATAATAAATTCAGCTGTCAAAAAAAGACAATTATATAAATGTGTATGTATAAGTCAAAATAAAATGTAAATGTAAAAATAAAAAGTCAGTGGTTTTCAGGAAAAACCTCAGGAGAACATTTCCAACAAAGCAAGACAGACTTTTTTTTTTTTACACCAAATGTAGAGAAAGACCTTCCAGAGGAAACACACCGAGAGAAAATCCGATCTCATCACCGACTGAAACAACCGAGCGAAGAGAGAAAAGCGACCAAGATGTCGGCACGAGCAGCGTTTGCAGTGGACTTGACCAACAGCGTGTTTTTAGTAACGCTCTGATTCTTCTCTAGCCTGATTCATCAGACGGTTTCACTTCATAGAAACTGTCTGACCTCGCAGCATTAGGATTCATTCGTGAACATAAAAATAAAATTAAAAACCAAGGTAAAAATAAAAATAAATATCAAGGTAAAAAATAAATTTAAATATCAAGGTAAAAATAAAACTAAATATCAAGACAAAAATAAAAATTAAATATCAAGGTAAAATTAAAATAAACACCAAGGTAAAAATAAAACTAAACACCAAGGTAAAAAATAAAATTAAAAACCAAGGTAAAAATAAAAAGAAATATCAAGGTAAAAATAAAATTAAAAACCAAGGTAAAAATAAAAAGAAATATCAAGGTAAATATTTTATTAAATATCAAGGTAAAAATAAAAATAAATATCAAGGTAAATATAAAATTAAACATCAAGGTAAAAATAAACTTAAATATCAAGGTAAAAATAAAAATAAACACATCAATCAATCCTGCCCATCACCTTCACCTTTCATTATTTTTCAATTCCTTTGGGAAGAGAAACAGTTTGAACAGAGGTTTACAGTCACACACATCTGATTCACTTTTGCATTTATGGAGTTCGCAAACACATTTCTCGAGCCGTTTTCCACTGATAGGATCTAACAACCACACAATTACGATGTCCGAATCCCAAAACTAAAATATGACAATATCAGAACCAGAAACAAAAGTGAAATGGGTCAAAAGACTTGAAAAGATCGACTTTGTCAATAGACTCATCCCACTGGGAAAACAAACATAGGAGGTTTGATGCTCACTTTATCGGAAAATCCTTCCCAGTATGAACTGCGCAATGACCGGAAGTCCGAGATTCTTGATTTGTGTATTAATATTACTCAAGTTTTAAACAATGATAAACAGTCACTGAAGCAGCAACCCTGGAACCAAATAGTCAATAAAATAATTACAAAAAGATTAGAAATTATACAAAACAAGTCTTAACATTTCAATCTACATGCAGATTGTGACGAGGTGACCCAAAAAAAATCTCTTGCGATGCACCTGAGGGTTGTGACCCAGTCTTTGGGAAACAATGCTCTACTATATACAGCAGGGGTGTTCACACTTTTTCAGCCTGCGAGCTACTTACAAAATGACCAAGTCATAAAGATCGACCTAATACAAAGTCAAGCAAACTGCACTGAAACACTCTGTGCCCCTTTTTTGGACCCTCCCCCACAGTTTGAGAACCTCTTCTTTAAGAGAACTTCCTCTGGCACTTTACACAAAACTGTGAAAAAAGTGAAGGAAGATTTTTAAACCTGTTTTTTAAAGTTCCAAACTGGAGTTTCATTCTTTTCTGGTTTTGCAGTGATATTTACCAGCCTCTGCACGTTTACCAAACCAAACGCACATCGTGACAAACACAGATGCATTTGTGCACTTTTGTTAGACAAACTTCAGCCAAATGTGGCAGTAGGTCTGTTCTGTAGATCCGCTCTATGCTGTAGACCTGCTTTGTGCCAACACTGGAACACAAATTTAGACTGGTTTTTGCTTCACGTTTGGTCTTGCTCTTCTAATCAGCCGCACTGTGGGAGGGGCTTGTGTTGGCTGTACGCAGGAAGGAGCGAGAGCGTGAAAAGGCGAGGGGCGGCGTGCTGACGTGAGGCAGATGGACAGGTAGGATGTTTAGGAAGTTGAACCTGCCCTGTGATGCACGCTGGTACACGAGGGCACACGCTGTCGCAGACGAGCCGTGCATAGGGAGCGTGTGTGTTTGTGATGCGCCGTAGAGTCTCCGCGGGTTTCAAATGAGCGCACAGGCTGCACTGAGACGCCCCACACGCTCCTGCACCCGCTACAAGTTTATTACCAACAGCAGCGGCCGGAATGAAATATGATCACACTTGTTGAGTGTCAGACCTCGAGTGAGAGACAAGACCGAGTCCAAACGCGATCGAGTCCGAGACGAGACACGGCGATCTACCCACACGACCTTGGCCATCGACTGGTAGATCACAATCGACGTATTGAGCACCCCTGGTATACAGTATTATCTTTATTACACTTTACTGCAGTATTACCTTTACTACAGTATTACTTTTAGTACACTTTACTACAGTATTACCTTTACTACACTCTACTGTTGTTGAACTGTGGGGGCTGTCAAACACAATTTTGTTTTCGTATAACATAAAAATGACAAATAAAATAATGTAATCTAAATGTAAACGTAACATATTTGAATGAAAAAAAGATGAAAACATTTCATTTAAGTCCTCGGAGTATTCTGAGTCTAGTTTGAGCGCTGATTTCCTCTGCTCGCGACACAAACGTAAAAAGAGAGAGACCGGTTCAGTGGCTCAAATCACTTCAACGGCTCCTCCGCTCTTCTGCTGTGTCCCTGAACCTCTCTCTTCATCTTCCTCGTCTCGTCTCCTCCGTCTCTTTCTCTCCTCTTTGGTTTGACGTGAACAGCTCCTTCGCTCCGGCCGCCGTCTCGCTCCTGTTCTCCGACCACTTACCTCCTGTTTGAGATTCATAGATTTCAAATTGCGTCTAAACGTCCGTGTTTCCATTTCGCTCCCGTCGGCCCCCGTCGGCCCCCGTCTGCTCCCGTCCTCCCGGGGGCCCCTCGCGAAGTTTCATTTACGAGTCGCATCGCTTTAAATGAGTCGCCACAACACGAGGAGAGGTTTTATTAGCGGTGTCCAGCGGTGAGCGGGACGGGAGCTGCCCTTTCTCCAAAAACAGGATTTAACTCTGAAATGGAGTCGTTTGTGTGCAGACGTGTGGTTTCTCTTTTTAGACACTTGGAATTGCAGGTTATATTGTAAAAGCAGCACTTTTCTCACAAATTTAGACTGCTGTCCACCGTCTGTATTTCATTTTCAAAACATTTTTATCAAACACAAACACACACAAACATGGATTCTTTTATTTATTTATCACATCTTGTTTTTTAAAGTGACCAATTTCTGATCTGTGTTATGATGTTTACGCCTCAAAAACAAATCTGGAGTTGTGTTTTGTTTCATTCTTGCACATTTACTGCAGCTCTTCTCTCAGGAAGTGCTCCATTGTGTTTTTAAATGCCAAACACCTTCACTAGAACAATTTGGATAATTTCAAACCTGGAATTGCCGATCTCTGCTGGACTAAAGGTAAAAGGCAGCCTGATTCATCAGCCGGTTTCACTTTGTGGAAACCGTCTGACCTCGCAGCATTAGGATTCGTTCACTCGACAGTAGGCGGGTACTTTTAAAATTTAACCAATCACTGCTGTTTGGTTGTGACGTCTGTAATGCGCCAAATCCTGTAGGAAGAAGGGCAATAACGTCTTTCCCCTTGACAAAATTCACCAAACTTTCTCTTTGTTCATCCATTTCGACGTTTTGTTTACTGTTGCGCTGTTCCACAAAAGGGACACAGACAGACGTGACGAGTTTGATGTCATGACTTCACAGCTCAGAGCTGATTGGCCGGTGCGCGGTCTACAACTTCCTGGGTTCTTGCAAATCATCTAATTCAGAGGTGTCAAACTCATTTTGGTCCGGGGGTCGTATCCAACCGACTTTGATCCCAAACTGTCCGGATCAGAAAACTCATGTCATATAAACCCCAAAAATAACAATAAGTTCAAATATTTGTGTAGAGAAACACAAATCTATTACAGAAATCTTTTTTAATTGATGAACTCTTTCTTTTACAAAATATTATAATATTATGAACAACCTGAAACTTTAAGAAAAATACAATTTCAACACAAAGTTTTAACATGAACTTGTTTGTAAATAGAAATAAGTCAATTTTTGTTGTTAAATCCTGCACTTGGCTCCACTTTTCTCATGTTGGACATTTTTCTGATGAGGGTGTCACGGTCAACAGTCAAAACGATCGTCCTTTAAGAGCATTTGGAAAGAGACAAGTCTCCATTTGTGCTGCTCTGGTGGGAGGGGCCACGTACAGAGACGCTGGAGACGCTGCTGTGATAAACACCACAGAAAATTAACAAGATTTTAATAGAAAATAGAATTAAAATATTTTAGTAGAAAATCATCTGAGAGCCTTCTGTTTCTCAAGGGCCGGGTCACGGGGGCATCAGTCTAAGCAGGGACTCCCAGACTTCCTTCACCCCGTACACTTCCGCCAGCTCCTCCGGGCGATCGTGGGGTGTTCCCAGGCCAGCCCAGAGACATAGTCCCTCCAGTGTGTCCTCGGTCTTCCTCGAGACCTCCTCCTGGTCGAACGTGCTCGGAACACCTCCTGAGGGAGACATCCAGGAGGCATTCGGAACAGATACTCGAGCCTCAGCTGCTCCTCTCGACGTGGAGGAGCAGCGGCTCTACTCCAAGCTCCTCACCCTATCTCCAAGGGAGCACCCAGACACCCTGCGGAGGAAACTCATTTCGAGCGCTTGTATCCATGATCTCGTCCTTTCCGTCATTACCCAGAGCTCATGACCAAAGGTGAAGCAAAATATAAACAATAACACACAAATCAGGCGTCTTCTTTCCCTGAGGATTGATTAACAGTATCGCCAGGTTTGGGTTTTTGTTTGCGACGATACTCCAAATAAGAAAATAGCATGCTAACAGCACACTTCCTGGTTCACAAACAATAACACGCTTTATAATTAGACGCAGAGAGTCCACAGCAGACTGGGCTAAGACTCATTTCTCTCAGATACATGGTGGAAATGTTGTACTGGATCAGCTCTGCTTCATGAAACTAAACTTAACATGTTTTATTTTTATGTAAATGTTTTGGGGGTTTTTTTGTTCTTTTTTCTCATGTTTCCCTGTAAGAATTGTTTTTCATTCAGGCGTTGGTTCATTTTCAAGAGACTCTCTAAGACCTTGGTTGTTCAGACTTTTAATCAGAGGTGGAATGTAAAAGTACAAGACGTAAAATACTGAACATTTAAGGTATCTTTGCTTTACCTAAGTCCTGGTTTTAGTCCTAGTTTAGTCCTGATTTTAGTCCTGGTTTATATATAGTTTAGACCTGGTTTAAGTCCTGGTTTAGTCCTGGTTTAGACCTGGTTTAGACCTGGTTTTAATCCTGGTTTAGTCCTAGTTTAGTCCTGGTTTAGTCTTGGTTTAGTTCTGGTTTAGACCTGGTTTAGTCCTGGTTTTAATCCTGGTTTAGTCCTGGGTTTAGTTCTGGTTTAGTCCTGGTTTAGACCTGGTTTTAGTCCTGCTTTAGTCCTGGTTTAAACATAGTTTAGTCCTGGCTTAGTCCTGGTTTTAGTCCTGGGTTAGTGCTGGTTTAGACCTGGTTTTAGACCTGGTTTAGTCCTGGTTTTAATCCTGGTTTAGTCCTGGTTTAGTCCTAGTTTAGTCCTGGTTTAGTCTTGGTTTAGTTCTGGTTTAGACCTGGTTTAGTCCTGGTTTTAATCCTGGTTTAGTCCTGGGTTTAGTTCTGGTTTAGTCCTGGTTTAAACATAGTTTAGTCCTGGCTTAGTCCTGGTTTTAGTCCTGGGTTAGTGCTGGTTTAGACCTGGTTTTAGACCTGGTTTAGTCCTGGTTTTAATCCAGGTTTATCCTGGTTTAGACCTGGTTTAGTCCTGGTTTTAGTCCTGGTTTATTCCTGGTTTTAGTCCTGTTTTAGTCCTGGTTTAGTCCTGAAGTAGCCCTAGTTTAGTCCTGGTTTAGTCCTGGTTTAGTCCTGGTTAAGTCCTGGTTTAGTCCTGGTTTTAGACCTGGTTTAGTCCTGGTTTAGTCCTGGCTGCTGTTCTAGACAAAGCAATAACGTTTCCATGGAGACGACTCGACTAGAAATGTTCCGCACTGCACGTTTTAGTCCATTTTACAGCAGATACTTTTTATTTTTACTTCAGTACTTTTGAGAGCAGGTATCTGTATATGTACTTTCTGCTCCACTACACTTTTGAACTGGACTGGAAAGTGACAGTATTTTTTATTTTTCTTTGAGACCTTCTGTAAAGCCTGAGGGGTTTATTTTCAACACATTCTTACTCTTGAGCACCAAATTCTGGGTCTTGAGTACAAATCATCTTGGTGATCCGTGTTTTTCCTCTGTCCTCCTCATGACCTCTTGTGCATCGCTGACACTTTTTTTTTTTCTTTTTTTTAACCATATTTCTCGGAATATAAGTCGCACATTTTTTTCATGTTTTGAGTGTTTCCAGCGACTTCCCATGTTGCAATATAGAACCACAATATAGGAAACACTTTATAATAACTACACCTCATTTAGCCTTAATAAAGCATGAACAAAGACTTAATTAATAATGATTCACGCTTAGTAACTACTTAATTACTACCTGAATTAGCACTTAACTTGCACTTAATTCACCTGTGCTGTAAATAGTCAACTCAATACTTCTTAATTACTCATTGCCACCGTCCATAGTGTCAGTATTATTTAATTTTCATTATTATTTACATTAAGTGAATTACATTACACATAATTAATTCCTTTATTTGGACTTATGTTCTAATTTGAGTGCACACATTTTAGTTAATATAAGTCTAATTCACTTACACTTGTTCTTTTTGTTTTTTTGAGCACCGGGCGGACGGACCCTGGGAGAGACCATCAGGACTCAGAAAAGGGGGGGGGGAGCACTATTTAGTTTGTTTTACTAAGTTAGTTTGTTTAGTTTGTGTTAAGGTCACATTATTATCACTTATTATTTTCTGTGTTATAATTATTTGCTTTTTTGTTACTTTGATTAAGTTATTGGTTTAGTTAGTTAATTAGTGTAATTCCTCCCTCTTGTGTTCAGCTTTAGTTGGTCCTCAGGTATTTAAACACACCTGTTCCTTTGTCTGGTCGGGTTAGTTTTGTTCAGTTCAGTTTGATTTTGAGTTTCCCCAGTTGGGCCCAGCTTTTTTTTTTTTTGTTAATAATTTGCCTAATTTGAGCCTTTGTTAAATTATATCTTTTTTTGACTTTATTATAATTTAAACTTATTTTTATACCTTGTCTTTGCCTTTCTGTTTGGTCCACTACACTCATGAACTAACCATTTGCATATTTAAGTTCACATTTGAGCATGTATTAATGATTAATAAGCTATGAGAGAATGATTTACTAATAATGTAATACAATGATCATTCAGGCAGCTGTTATCTGTTCGTTAAGTCTTTCTGAGAGGTTTTCTAAAGTGAAGACGAATTATGTTTATTAAGCATTTGTTAAGGTTGGTCAAACTCCAGAGAAACAATAATGCATTATTAGTAAATCATTCTCTCGTGGCTTATTAATCATTAATAAATGCTCAAATTTGTACTTAAATATACATTTACAAATACACACACAAATGTTTAGTTCATGAGTAATTAAGTAAGAAATACTTATGAGTAACTATTTACAGCACAGGAGAATTAAGCGAAAGTTAAGTGCCAATTCAGGTAGTAATTAAGTAGTTACTAAGCGTGAATCATTATTAATTATGTCTTTGTTCATTATTAATTACATCTTTGTTCATTATTAATTACATCTTTGTTCATTATTAATTACGTCTTTGTTCATTATTAATTAAGTCTTTGTTCATTATTAATTACATCTTTGTTCATTATTAATTAAGTCTTTGTTCATTATTAATTAAGTCTTTGTTCATTATTAATTAAGTCTTTGTTCATTATTAATTAAGTCTTTGTTCATTATTAATTACGTCTTTGTTCATTATTAATTACGTCTTTGTTCATTATTAATTACGTCTTTGTTCATTATTAATTACGTCTTTGTTCATTATTAATTAAGTCTTTGTTCATTATTATTTAAGTCTTTGTAAATTATTAATTACATCTTTGTTCATTATTGATTAAGTCGTTGTTCATTATTGATTAAGTCTTTGTTCATTATTAATTACGTCTTTGTTCATTATTAATTACGTCTTTGTTCATTATTAATTAAGTCTTTGTTCATTATTAATTACGTCTTTGTTCATTATTAATTAAGTCTTTGTTCATTATTAATTACGTCTTTGTTCATTATTAATTACGTCTTTGTTCATTATTTATTAAGTTTTTGTTCATGCTTTATTAAGGCTAAATAAGGTGTAGTTATTATAAAGTGTTACCAAAAAAAAAATACAAATAAATAAAATATATATGACAAAAAGAATTATGGTGTTTTGGGTACACTGTTTCTTTACGACCCGTCACCCTCGGGTGCTCGCGACACCCTGTTTAAGACGGCCACCTGAGCCTCTCACTCTGTTTGCCTGACGAAGCCCGAGTGCCGAAACGTTGCACGGTTTGTCCTCATAAATAAGAATAAATAAGCAATAAATAAATAAGCAAGTAAGACGGTGTGCGGGATTTTTCTAGGAAAGTGGACATTCGGAGATTTGGCCTGGAATGACTCACAATCAAAACCTCACCTCATTCACGCAGTTTGAAATGGCTGAAGTGTCCTGCTCAAGGGCACAGAGGCAGCATCCCCCATAAACAGACAGACAGACAGACAGAGCCCGGCCAAAAAGTCACACGGTGCACCTTTAAAAGTTTGATTTTTCATCCGGAGCAGACTTTTTCTCGGGGTTATAAGGTTCCGTCATGTTTTGTATTTATGCTGTCGCTCGTGATTAAACTTTACAGGAGACAGATTGGACGAGCAGCTGTTGCCCGGAGACGGGACATAAATCCTCAAGTTTGTGCTGCTTTTCGGGGCAAACTATTCTGACTTTCAGCCGACGGCATCAACGTTCCCCCGAGGGTGTGACGCTAACATGAGGCACTGCTCTGTCTGCGGCGTTTAGACTTTAATCTGAGGTTTATTTTAACACAATCTGACCAGAAACAGTGGACTGGAACTACAAAAGGTGAACTGATTTGTGCTGTTAAACAAATTTCTGACACAAAATATTAAAGTCACAAGTTTTTTAGTTAGTCCCTCTCAGTTTTTTGTTGATAAGTTTGATAAAGAAGGTTTCAAGGTTGAGGTGCCCAAGTATTTTGTGAACAAACAAAAGAACAGTTCTGTTGAATCCATGTGTCATTTGTTCATTCGTTTTTCAAAATAAAACCAAAAATAAGAAAATGAAAACCCAAATATTTTAAATAACTTCATTATTTCACGTTGGACTTGTGCAAACTGTTTAAAGGGCCCATCTCCTTCTCTTGGTTTGGACCTATTTTAGACTTGGTTTAGTCCTTATTTAGTCCTGGTTTAGACCTGATTTAAACCTGATTTAGACCTGGTTTAGACCTGGTTTAGTCCTGGTTTAGTCCTAGTTTAGTCCTGGTTTATACCTGGTTTAGTCCTGGTTTAAACCTGGTTTAGTCCTGGTTTAGTCCTAGTTTAGTCCTAGTTTAAACCTGGTTTAGTCCTGGTTTATACCTGGTTTAGACCTAGTTTAAGCCTGGTTTAGTCCTGGTTTACTTCTGGTTTATACCTGGTTTAGTCCTGGTTTAGTCCTAGTTTAAACCTGGTTTAGTCCTGGTTTATACCTGGTTTAGTCCTGGTTTAAACCTGGTTTAGTCCTGGTTTATACCTGGTTTAGTCCTGGTTTACCTGGTTTACCTGGTTTATACCTGGTTTAGTCCTGGTTTAAACCTGGTTTAGTCCTGGTTTATACCTGGTTTAGTCCTGGTTTAGACCTAGTTTAAACCTGGTTTAGTCCTGGTTTACTTCTGGTTTATACCTGGTTTAGTCCTGGTTTAGACCTAGTTTAAACCTGGTTTAGTCCTGGTTTACTTCTGGTTTATACCTGGTTTAGTCCTGGTTTAGTCCTGGTTTATACCTGGTTTAGTCCTGGTTTAGTCCTAGTTTAAACCTGGTTTAGTCCTGGTTTAGGGGGAGTGGAGCGGGTGTGAACGGGTGTATCTGCCGCGTCATCGTTGTAGCAGCTTTAGTTCGTGGGAGGGCGGCACAAACACACTGCAATTTCTTTAAAAAAATGCCAAATCAATCTAAAAACCACTTGGACGACAAATACAAGGCCCACACATCACTCTTAGAAGGTAGAAAGCTCTGACAGTTGATTTTGCATGAGATGGAACCTTTAAAATGATCCAGTTCTGTTTTTCACGTTTTAAAATCAGTAAAAATCCGGTACAGAGTCGTATTTATTTTCTGTTTGTGTTTGTATCACATGTTTTTTCTTCTTTCTCAGGAGCGACTCATTCAAGAAAAAAGGCCTTGGACTGTAAAGAACGACTCTCTCCACCTCACACACGACGGATGTGCAGCCTCCTCCTCCTCCTCTCTTTCTCTCTCCTCCTCCTCTCTCCATCTCTCGCTGCTCTTTCTCTCTCTCTGTCCATCTCTTTCACTTTCTCTTTCTCTCTCTATTCTCTCTCTCCTCTTCTCCTCTGTCACCTCTCTTTTTCCTCTTCCCCCTCTCCTCTGACCTCCTCTGCCTCTCTCTCCTCCTTCCTTTCTCCTTTTCCTGCTCTCACCTCCCTTTCTCCCTCCCTCTGTCTCTTCTCTTCACATCTCTCTCCATTCCTCTTGCCCTCCTCCTCTCTCCTACTTGCTCTCTCTCTCCCTCCTCTTCTCTCCTTCTCCCATCTCTTACTCTCTCCATCTCTCCTCCTGCTCTCTTTCTCTCTCCTCTGCTCCTCTCTCTCCTCCTGCTCTATCTCTCTGACTCTCCTTTCTTTTTCTCCTCCCCTCTCTTTCATCTTCTGCTCTCTCTCTCTGCCTCCCCATCGCTCTCCTCTCCTTCTCCCATCGCTTGCTCTCTCCATCTCTCCTTCTCCCTCCTCCTGCTCTCACTCTTTCTGTCTCTTCTCTCTCTTTCTCCTCCCCTTCCACCTTCTCCCATCTATTGCTCTCTCCTCTCCTTCTGTTCTCTCTCTCTCTGTCTTTCCTTCTCTCCTCCTCTCTCCCTCATCTCTCTCCCCTCTCCTTCTCTCTTCTTTTGCTCTCTCTCCCTCTCTCCTCTCTCTTCCCCCTCTCACTGCTCTCCATCTCTTGTTGTCTCTATCTCTCCTCCCCTCTCTCTATTCTCTCCTTCTCCCATCTCTCCTCCTCTCTCCTCCTCTCTCCTGCTGTCGTTCAGGTCCTCACACTCCGTGGCGTTTCCTTTAAACATTGACGACGTTTACTCATTTATCTCAGAGCGGATGAATAAAACAGAAGATCTTTTAAACTCACGTCACCTTCAAAAACAAAACAATAAAAAAAACAAAAAAAACAATCACACCGCTCCTGAATTATACAAACTCAGCCTTCCACCGAGTCTGTCACCTGTCCACAGACTCACCACGACGAGCCCACAACCTGAAAAACGTGGACTTCACTCAGCGTATGGATGTCTATGCTGGAATGTTCAGCAGTTACCGTGGAAACACAAGCAAACACTGTCAGGAAAGTGGGTTTAGAGCACAAAAAAAGACTCATTTTACATCACAAATCCACTCGTAGTCCCGGCTCTTTTGGGTTAGATTATGTTAAAATAAAACTCTGATTAAAGTCTAACAAAAATCTGTGTATTATTAGTTCATTTGTTTTTCAATATAAAACCAAAAATAAGAAAACGAAAAAACAACAGTTTTCTTCATTATTTGTCTCCAAAACCAAAATGAAAAAACAGATAATGATTCGTTTTTTCAGTTTTTCGATTTTGTGTTTAAATGAAAAATGGAAAAAAAGATAACGGCCGTTTCCAGTTTACATGACTTCCGTGACTGCGATGCCGAACTTTTGCACCGCATACGGACTGAACCAGGACTGACCTAGGTCCGGGACCAGAGCGGGACCAGAGCGGGACCAGAGCAGACTCCGAGCTTTGACTCCGAAGCCTCCGCAGGGTCCGATCCCCAGCTTCGAGTTCCGGCCCTGCCGTGGGCTCTGATGGACCTTGACTGATGGACCAGCCCAGAGACTGTGGCCTCCGGTCTGGTCCCTGTCTAGTCCCAGCCTGGTCTCGGTCTCAGTCTCGGTCTGGTCCCAGTCTAGTCCCGGCCTGGTCCCGGCCTGGTCCCGGTCTCAGGGTGTTTTCACACAGACAGTAGTTGGTGTGCGGTAGGTCCAAACGAACTATTCCAAAGAGCAGGAGCAGCTCTGGTTCTGTCGGGCTCAGAGGAGCTGGAGCAGGGAGTGATGTCAGGAGCCTCGGCCTGAGAAGTCCAGGCCCCAGGTTCCAAAATGGCCGTCCATTCAAGTCAATGGGCTGAGCTCAATGGCGCATGATCCCAGCTTAGCCTAGCATGGCTAGGTACTTCCGGGTGGCCGTGGGCCGACCGAGCATGTGCAGTAGTGCTCTTTTCTCCCACGGGCACACGCGAATGCATGCGACCACACGCAGGGAGCGCGGGATCGTGTATCACGTGATCGCTTTGACCAATCAGAGCGAGAGGAACTAGAGCGGAGCAGTGCGTAGCAGAAGCTAACGATTATAAAGCGTTTTTTTAAGACAACTCAAGGATTTTGAGCGAGAAAAAGTTTATGATCTAAAAATAGGTAAAAATCGCCAACAAATCCGATAATTTTGAAAGCTGTAGGTGACCTGTCAGACGAACACGAGCAATTTGTGATTATATTGCCTCTATGATAAAAATCTTGTCTCAGCCCACGGGACTTTTTCTGCTGAAGTTCCAGTGAGTGACACTACGTCAACTGGAGGCAGCTACAAGCTAGCAATACTGTATCCAGTTATTTTAATAGATCCATGTGAGAAGTGCTTTACACAGGGAAGAACCAAATGGAGGACGAATGGTCAAAACTATAACCAACCAAACTGGACTCACAGTTCTGTCCGGATGCTGCACCACCTCGGAACCAAGTGTGGTTCTTGAGCGCGGAGGAAAAGAGCAGCCCGTCCGGACCTGTAGTCCACAGCACATTCTCACTTTCCCCACACAGAACCAGCGCGCAGACGATGACACAGAACTGCTCGGACTGTTGGTCCCGGTTTCAGTCCAGGTTTCAGTCCCAGTCTCAGTCCCGCTCTGGTTCCGGTCTGGTCTGCCGGACCTGGATCAGTCCTGGTTCAGTCCAGCATCGCAATTAGAGAAGTCACGTAAACGGGAAAAGGCCGTTATCCGTTTTTTCCATTCTTCATTGAAACACAAAATCGAAAACTGAAAAAACTAATCGTTATCTGTTTTTTCATTTTGGTTTTGGAGACAAATAATGAAGAAAACAGTTGGTTTTTTGTTTTCTTATTTTTGGTTTTATATTGAAAAACGAATGAATGAATGACACACAGGATTACCAAAGCCTCAGACAGAGCAGTGCCTACAGTTAGAATGTTGGTGACTTTAGCTGCAAAGTTTCAATAAACATGTTTTTCAGTTGAAGCAGAGCTGTTTTTCTCTGCTCGGTTTTACTTCTGCGGCGGCTGTGAAAGTGTTTAAATCTCACTCGTTCGTGTCGTCCTCACTGACCCTTTGGCATCGCTCGGACTAATTAATAATTCATGTATTTTCAGACACGTGCTCGGCTTCAGAACTGCTTTTTAAGACTTTTTAGAGAGAAGCGAAGCAGAGTGGAGCACCGCCGCACATTCAACACCACCGTTCTTTTGTTCTTCCATAAAATAATCGCGCACCTCAGCCTTTAAACGTCCGATAACACTCGTGTGACCAGACGTTTCTGTTTACCCGGGACCAGGCTCGGACTATTGGCCTGGTAATCTGTAGTACCGGGATAAAGCCTGGTGAACCGGTCCACCTCAGACCACATTGGGGTCGGTGCTGTGGCCTCCGATTCAGGGCCGGACTGGCAATCTGTGCGTTCTGGAAAAGTCCTGAATGACCTTCCAGTGCACCAGCAAAGAGCAGTGATACAATAATAATAAACCTCATTTTGCACCATAGGCCGAATTTGTGGGGGAAGAGTCCAGGGCTGGTTTTTTGTTTTGTTTTGTTTAGTTTTTGGGGGTTTTTTTTGGTCCCTTCATCTCTGCTGGGTCCCTGTTTCCTCAAAAAACACACATGGAGTTGTGTTTTGTTTTGTTCACACGTCTGAGTAAAACATTATTTACAAAAAGTGCAATGTCAAAATTGACTCTCACAGAATCAATTTGAACATTTTCTCAGGGTTTATATGAGTCCAATCTGTTCTAGAGTTAATTTAACATTTTTGGAAATGTTAATTAAGTAACACTGGACCAAAGTTCCTGTTTTACCTGAAAATCAAGAGTTATATTCATGTTTTGAGAGTAAACAGATAACACTTTGTAGGGTTATCCTGATTTAGCGAAACAACACACAGAGGTGTTTTTATTTTTACATTTTTTTAAATTAATCATTGCATTTATACAGCACCTTTCAAGATACTTTAAATGCTTTACAGTTCATTGTTCGTTCACTCCACACCCAGTGGTGGTAAACCACTATTGTAGCCACAGCTGCCCTGGGACAGACTGATCAAACGAAGCTGCCAATGTGCACCATCGGTCCCTCCGACCACCATCATCACTCACACACACAACACTTTCATACTAGGCAATGTGGGTGAAGTGTCTTGCCTAAGGACACAACGACAGTTTCTGTGACTCCTGATTTTCTCAGTGTCTCCATCCAAGTCCTGTTGACCTGATGGGATCAGACTTTGACAAGCCGGTATAGGCGAGTTTCAGCTGACGTCATTGTTATTAAAAGCCCGCGTTGCTGCTGGGAAATATTTTGGTCGGAGGCAAGAAACACGGTAGCGTCAAACACAGTGCGTAACCTCGCGTATTTATCCCCGATAATGGTAAATTCCTGCTGCATTATCAGATGCACAAATAGAAGCACGGAAGAAGGAAAATGTCTTTTTCGTATTCTGAGTGAAAAGAACCGCTAACGGTGAATTAAACGTCTTTCAAACATCCGCAGAGCAAACGTAGAAGATCCTAACAAACCGTGGACTCCAACAAGTTCAACAACACATCGAGACTCTTGGAGGTTTTCATCTTTTCTGCTGTGAATGGCCCAGGAGTTTCCACCAAGTCATTGTGGATGTCGCCCAAGTGAATATTTGTCCAGGTAGTTGGAGATTCTGACCAGAAATTTGGTTTGGTTTCACCTTTTGTCGGGGTTAAAAAGGGTGATTTGTCGTCCGTCGATGCTTATGACCAATTTCTGGTCAAATCGTCTTCGACCCTTTGCCGTTAGACTGGATAAATAACCAGGATCAATACCCTTTACGTGTTTTCTCGCTCCGTCCGTCATGTTGAATTAGTGTTTCTTGCCGCCAACCAAAATAATTCCCAGCATGCAACGCGCGCTTTTGTCAACAATGAAACTCGCCTATAGCCACTTTATTTAGTTAATTTAACATTTTGGGAGTAGTAAGTACATATTGTAAAGTGTAAATTAAAGGTTGTATAGAGGATTTTTTAAGGGAAGTGAAATACAGCGACAGTCCTTTTTCAAATGTTGTGCATGTGTGACCTTCCTCCTCCACAGCCTCAGTAGAAACATCTCCTCCCACCTCCTTATTCTAGAAATCACACTTGTTTACATCCAGTGCACGTTCAGAATTACTGTTGAAGTGACCTGTCGAGAAATAATTTCGCGACCGACACATCAGTTTTTAGACCCTTCATCTGCTTCATTCGCACCATTGCTGGAAGAGATCTCCAAGAATCACCTCAGTTTGTCTTTGCTCCTTTTCCCCTTCTCTTCTTCTTTCAGCAACCTCAAAAACGACTTTCTTTTGCGGCGAACTGGTCGTGGATTCTCGTCCTCCATCGCAACAAACTTTATGCAAATTGTGAGAAAGCTACAGTTTAAAAAAGCCTCTAAGAACCGCTGCATAAACCACGTAATCCCCGCGCACCGACGAGTCAGTTACACTAGAAACGTAGGGAGTTTGATTGACAACCTAACAGCCAATAGAAAATGAGGCAGCCTTGTTTTCTATTGGCTGATGTTTATCTGGCCTCACTACGTCCACAGTTGATAGATTTTCATTCTTTTTTTTTTTTGGTCATCATAATTACAAGGCTGCTGACAATTTGAAATAAAAAAAAAATCCTCCATACAACCTTTAAGGGACATTGTAAAAACACATTCAGAGCATGTAAAGCCTTTGGGTCCGGTCAAGTGGTAACGGAGGGAAACAGGGACAGATTTTTTACATTCAAATGTCTCTTATTCAGAAACTAGAGGGACTATTGAAATAAGTAAAGTATCAGAATGTAGGAAAGAGTTACACTCCAACAGGGTCAAGTTAAACCTGTGATATTCTTTCAAGTTGTTGACAAAAAATTTACAAACTCATGTTGGTAACGGAGGGAATGAAATATGCAGCACTTTTTGGGCAATAAATCCAAACAGTGATAACTCTTGGTTCTCACTTCCATATCCTTAACAAACTGGTTTGAATATTTGCTTCATATAGTTTTCTACCATATGGTACAAGATTAGGTTGAAAAACCTCTTACTTTTTGACTCATGAGATTTTTTATTAAGAAAGTTCATGGTAACGGAGGGAAAAGTAACGGAGGGAAAATTGTACAAACAAGTAGAAGGTGCAGGATTTTACATCATTTGTCAACTTTTTTCTTCCGAATACTTTAATATTACTTCAAAATGAAAGGAAACTATTTCTATAAAATATGTCAGTCCTTCCAAGCAAATTTTTATAATTTTAAATAAATTTTTTTTTTAAATCCTGTCCCTTCATCAACAGTTCAAAGATGGAATAACACAAGATATGATGAAATACATCCATTTATTTACATGATTTTCAGGTCTTTGAAATTTGGGAAATAATTTTTGTTCCATGTTTCATACATGGTCTGTTTAAAACATATGGAACTTTAGAACCAAAAATGGTACAGAAAAAAGGTCAACAGTTTCATAAACTAGAGTACATATGTATCTGTTCAATACATTTTTATATCAGATGAATTAACTTGAATTTTTGGCCTTGCTGTTTACTTCTGCTCGACCGGGCCCTTTATTTTCTTTAAAACATAATAAAAGATGAAATTATGTCCAACATGAAAATTGTATTAACTTCAGCCACATCAACTCTGGCAAATAACCCAAACTCAAACCCCCATTTAACTTTCAAATAGTTAAAATAACACTTTTTGTGTAAAATCAACTCTGAAATATTTTACCCTGAAATTTTAACCCTCCAGTTTTTGCTATATCTGTCTACGTCTCTAAACGTCAAAATGCTCCGTTCCACTTTGTGATGTCATGAAGTGGTAGATTTCAAGTAAACAGCTCCTTTTTACCTTTAGTTCAGTAGAGATTGGCCATTACAGGTGATTCTAGTGAAGGTGTGTGGAGTTTAAAAACACAGTGAAGCTCTTCCTGTATCACCACATGACATCACAAGGTGGCAGAGAGCGTTTTCAGTTTGAGAGAAGAACTACAGATGTTCAAATGTGCAGGGTTTGTGGCGTTAAACCTGCGTGACTGAAACAAAACACAACTCCAGCTCTGTTCGCGACGAGGAAACACAAATCTCAAAATGGCGTAATTTGGGCCTTTTAAAATCTGATCTAGTTTCACTTTTTAAACCCGGCGTGTGTCAGTCGCATTGATTTCCGTTCGGTTTTATGGCTGTGATTGTGTTGTGGGGAGAGATTTGCGCAGGGGGAGATTTCGTCAGAACAGAACCCTGCGTCTTAATTCGTTTGCATACGAGATTAAAAGTCAATACAGATAGAGCCAAATTAAACACCAATAAAGCTGCGGCAAATGAGAGAGGAGCCTGTGAGCGCACGCCGCATTCATTAAGACCTTTTAAACCATCGGGAAGTGGAAATTAAAACAGACTGAGAGAATCGGGCGTGTTCCCATTTGAATATATTATGTAAAATTCACTTTTCGCTGTTCAAGCACCGGGAAAAAAACAGACCTGAGCTGTGTTTTGTTTCATTCAAATGTGTTTCTGTAACACTTACCTCTCTTTCTCTAAGGAAATCAAAATGCCCCACTTCATGATGTCGTCAAGTGGTTTCCCATAAAGCTCCTCCATGGTTTTAAAGATCTCATATTACGCTATATTCTGATCTATGTTGTAAAGTAGTTTCCTTAGCACAAACATACATAACTAGAGTCGTGTTTTGGTTCATTCATACATGTTTAAGGACACTTTCACACCTCTAGTTAGGTTTTTTTTGGTCCACACCAGGCGATAGAGGCTTTGCACCGTCACGTGACCCCTATAGCAACGGTACGTACGCCGCCATGACACCGGACACACTATGTCATTGACTTCAGCAGCATCGGAGAAACATGGGCAGGTTTTGTTGTGTATTTGGTTGTTCTAGACCAGGGGTGTTCACACTTTTTCATCATGTGAGCTACTTACAAAATGACCAAGTCAAAATGATCTACCTAATACAAAGTCAAACAAACTGCACTGAAACACTCTGTGCCTCTTTTTTGGACCCTCCCCCACAGTTTGAGAACCTCTTCTTTAAGAGAACTTCCTCTGGCACTTTACACAAAACTGTGAAAAAAGTGAAGGAAGATTTTTAAACCTGTTTTTTAAAGTTCCAAACTGGAGTTTCATTCTTTTCTGGTTTTGCAGTGATATTTACCAGCCTCTGCACGTTTACCAAACCAAACGCACATCGTGACAAACACAGATGCATTTGTCACTTTTGTTAGACAAACTTCAGCCAAATGTGGCAGTAGGTCTGTTCTGTAGATCCGCTCTATGCTGTAGACCTGCTTTGTGCCAACACTGGAACACAAATTTTAGACTGGTTTTTGCTTCACGTTTGGTCTTGCTCTTCTAATCAGCCGCACTGTGGGAGGGGCTTGTGTTCGCTGTACGCAGGAAGGAGCGAGAGCGTGAAAAGGCGAGGGGCGGCGTGCTGACGTGAGGCAGATGGACAGGTAGGATGTTTAGGAAGTTGAACCTGCCCTGTGATGCACGCTGGTACACGAGGGCACACGCTGTCGCAGACGAGCCGTGCATAGGGAGCGTGTGTGTTTGTGATGCGCCGTAGAGTCTCCGCGGGTTTCAAATGAGCGCACAGGCTGCACTGAGACGCCCCACACGCTCCTGCACCCGCTACAAGTTTATTACCAACAGCAGCGGCCGGAATGAAATATGATCACACTTGTTGAGTGTCAGACCTCGAGTGAGAGACAAGACCGAGTCCAAACGCGATCGAGTCCGAGACGAGACACGGCGATCTACCCACACGACCTTGGCAATCGACTGGTAGATCGCGATCGACGTATTGAGCACCCCTGGTCTAGACGCTCTGGGACGCTCTCAAACAAGGGAATTATTTAAAAAAACAACGGGAATTATGACTAGAGAACCGTGAAGACATTTCCTATGGTACCATCAAGACACACTCACGTCACTTTCATCAAGGTATTTGCTATTTAAATAGTTTCGTAATTTAGTTAATGAGAGAAGCACATTTACTGAACTAAAATTTAAAAAGAAAACATCTGCAGTGTGAGTGGCAGAAACTGTATCTTCCAGCGCACATATAAACATGTCACTCGTCGTAGGATCCATGTTTTCTTTATTGTCTTGCTTATCCACAACTATGTCTTCTAGAATTAATCGCTTTTTGTGAGTGGATCTTTCTAACGTTCTTGTCTTAAAAACATGAAAAACAGAGCTGGTTCAATTGAAACCGTTTGCAGTCGTCAAAGTTCTTCCTCTCTTACCTTTTGCATTCAGAGGGTTTATGTAAGAGCTTTTTACAGCAAGAACAACAACAACTAGCATGCTTATGTGCACGTCCTGATTATCGCACCATAAAACTTCAACTTGGTAATGAGTGGACTTATTTTGACCTGAAGAGCTGCGATGCGAATCTGTACTGGGGAGAATTCTGATCAAACGCAAGGTACAAGGTCTTTAAGAGGAGCCGGAGCGTTTGGAGGGAGATAATGAGACAGAAATGTAAAATATTCAGTCTGGACATGAGATTTTAACACCGATCTGAGTTACGGAACAGTCCAGGTAAGAGCACGAGAACACGAGAACACGACGCACCAGCACAGATCAACATCACAGAACATAAGTCTGTTCAGTCCAGCTTTTATTCAGATTTGGGTCTGGTCAAGTGGTAACGGAGGGAAACAGGGGCAGATTTTTGATATTCAAATGTCTCTTATTCAGAAACTAGAGGGACTATTGAAATAAGTAAAGTATCAGAATGTAGGAAAGAGTTACACTCCAACAGGGTCAAGTTAAACCTGTGATATTCTTTCAAGTTGTTGACAAAACGGCAGCGACGTCGCTCACAGTCAGAATGTTGTTTTTCGAGGTATTTTTGAGCTGTAAAACCACCTGTACTTGAATAAATGCAAAGTAGAGCTGTTTAAAGTCACACTGTGGAACCTTCCAAAGCAGAGCAATGAGATCTCCATAGAAACAAGCAGGAAAGTTACATAGTGCAGCTTTATATTTGTATCTCATTTAAAACGTGTTCGTCATTTCTCAAACCGAGAGAAACGCGGTGAACTCCAGTCATCTTACCTCGTCGTTTTTTTTAAAGTGCAGGGTTGAGCTTTTCTTCTCGTGGTCCAGTCGGGGCAGTGGGGCGGCGGTAACCCACGGCAACAGGCACGGCATGCTGGGAAAAAGAGTCCCATTCACACGGCGCTAGACCTGAGACAACCCGGTCCTCAGACAGACGGGGTTTAACAGAGGAGCAGAGGGAGAGTGTCTGAAAAACTGACACTGAGAGATGATTTCTGTGAGTAGAACAGGAACAGATAACAGGTCTGAACGTCGCATTTTGCACTTTTCAGGGTTAGATAAGGAGAAAATATGAAAAAATATCTACTTTTCTCAGTTTTACAATGGTTTTCCCGGAGCTTCATCTTACTCAGAGTTGTATTTTGATTTATTCATGCATTATAGAGTAACCTGTGCTGCCTTTACATGTCCGTTGAGCTGCATCATTTGCCCCAGTGTCAGAAATTCAACTTGTACCCAATTTTAAAATGTGACAACACCAAATAAAAGAAAATCTGTGGAATATTTGCTCAATTGAATAATATCTACTGGGTCCACCAAGACTCTTAAGTGTCATCTTTACAGTGTCCATAAGGCTCTGGGAGAAAAATCTGTTTTTCTCAAAGAACTTTAAAAATACTAATAATTATTATTATTTTCAATAAATATAATGTTTTTCTTATTGTTATAGCTGTAGTAATAAAAGTACAGAGGCAGTTTAGGTTATTTATTTAACATGAATGGACAAGTTCAGAAACTGAGTAAGTCTTTATTTATATAGCGCTTTTCACAGACATATGCCACAAAGACGCTTTACAGAGCTTTTTTTTTTTTTTTTAGATTCATTATTCTTTTCTCTGCACACCCGTGATGGTAAGCTACTCCATCAGTCCCTCCAACCACCACCATCACTCACACACATACCGCTTTCATACTAGGCAATGTGTGGGTGAAGTGTCTTGCCTAAGGACACAACAACAGTTTTTTTGTGTCTGGCGCCTCCTGTGGCTCCTGATTTTCCCAGTGTCCCCATCCAAGTCCTGACCAGGCCCGACCTCTGAGCTTCTTAGATGTGATGGGATCAGGCTTTGACGGTATGGAAAAGGGAAGTGACCGGAAAAACAACAAACAAACTGCAGAACAGCAGGGACAATGGCAAACTGTAAAAACACAAACATCCCAAATTACAAAAAACGGACAGCCCTGATAAACTTTAATAATTTTAAAATGATTTAAAAATCTTGCTACCTGTGTCATAAATCCCACACACAGCTCCCCGTAGCACCATTCAGTTTTTGAAAAACAGCGTGGCTGCCCAAACACACAACAATTAATTTTAAAAATGCATTCACTCTCACAAGCAAACCATTTAAAAACCCAGCAGTGTCCTCGGCCAAACGCACACACACACAGGGGTCCAACAGTCCACCTGACCACCCAGGCAAACTGACACCTCCCGAGCACACAGACAACTTCCCTTTAAATTCTGTCTGGCCATGGCCCAACAGCGACACCCCGTGGTACCACCCGCTACATCATTATTAATTATTATTATTATTATTTATTTATTTTGTTATTTTTTATAATAATTGCTTATTTAAGATCCTTGAAGTCCCAAAGAAACTTCCACTTTTGCCATATCTCAGGCCCCATCCACACTAGTTCCTGTTTGAGTTGTTTTCGTTGTGGGTGCAGTGTTCGTTCACACTAATCGGATTGAAAACGGCTCCAGAGACGGAACGATCTGGTGCCTCCAGCTCCCACAAAATCATCTGAGTACAGATCTGATCCTGCACCGTGTGGACGCCTGAAAACACTGATACTCTGATGTCGGTCTGTGCGCCGTGAAGTAATTCACCGCCAAAACACTAAGAGGCGAGAATATATGTCCATTCATATAAACTGTCTGTGTGTACGACCTGCAGAATAAATGAAGGGGTGAGCTGTTTTTTTTTTTTTCAGAGCTTATAGTTTATGCAAATGAGTCATGTGGTTTTAAGTTTCATTTCTGTAAAATGTAAACAAATATGCTCAAAGCTGTGTGGATAGTGAAGGATTGCAGAAACACAAAACGTGTCTGGACGCAGATCGTTTCTGATACAGGGATTCGTTTCAGTGTAAACACAGTCTCAGAAACTAATGAAGACAGAGACATAAAACTGGTACCAAATGACCCACAATGTCCAGATTTATATTCAGCTTCCATTGATACTATTGGGCTAAATTAATGATTTTTGATGTTATAAAAGAAAAACAGATTTTTCAGCTCAGATTTAAAGCTTCTGCAGGCACTAAACTTCAGAGGCTTGAAAGGGCCCAGCACACATCAAGAGAATTTCATGAAACTTCTCTTCATTAACTTTAATTTGGCAAGTGTAAAAAAAATTGATACTAGGTGCAGATTGAGTTTCAAAGATGTTTCAAAAAGTTGGGCAAATGATGCACCCTGGTGTCCAGTCAGAACGACCACACGCTTGGACTTCACAAAGGTTCATTTCTCTTTCCTCGCTTCCTTCTTTTTGATTCCTCGATCCCCAGGTTTTCAGCTCTTAATTAAATGTGTCGTATTAAGTCTTGTCCCAAAGAAAAGAGAAAAGAATCAAACTTTACTGGTCTCAGTGTGGAGTTTATTCATGTAAAAAATGAGAAAAATCAACAAAAAGGTGTGGTGGGTTCTTATTGAAGAGAAATAAACGATATGGCGTAATCAAAACTAGTGTTGGTGATTTTGTTCCACAAAATAGTGAAAAAAATAAAGAATGTTCAAAGATGTACAGTCTGTAGCAGCAGCAGTAAAACCTCTGAGCAGCCTTTGGAGTTGAGGATTCTTTATTTCACTAATATGTACGACTGAGTAATGACCAAGACCGGAGAAGTTTCCAGGAGTTTATTACAATTTGTTAAAAAATGAATAAATTGCTAAAGATTTGAGTCATTTGTTAAAAGTTTAAAAGTCTGGATAAAAGTCTGGAACAAAAATCCACTGAATCCTGGAGCCAGGAGCAGTTAAAAGACTTTTGTTTATATATGAGGGGCAATGGGGCACTTGGTTTATGAGCAGGATCAATATGTGTCCTCTGCTGCCCCGTGTGGCCAGGTACGGGATGAACAGCAGCTTCCAGGGACAACCACACCTCGCTCGCGGCTGCCTGCGTCCTTTAGCGTCCGGCTCTTCGTGACCCTCTGCCGACGTCAGGCCCTCGTCGTCGTCAACAAATACAAATGCGACAACACAACAAAAAGCCACAACGGAAATGAGAGCGGGACTCTATTTTAATGCAAACGCCTCAACAAATACAAACGCCACAACACAAATGCAAGTGCCGCAACTAGGGATGGGCATGATTAATCGATTAATGATAATTGATCATTAAGAATTTCATCGATTACGTAAATTTTAATTGACAAACCGAATGTAGGTTGCTGTAGTGTGACCAAACAGGTGTGTACATGTGTCGGTCAGTCTGTAACGAACCGAAGCACAAATGTGTATTTAATGATGATTTGTACAAGAAATTCCACACTTTCCGTTGCGTTGGGACAAGTGTGAGTCCATGTGCACAGTGTATAAAGCAGCACATATGTTTCTGTGTCCAGTGGGAAAAAGTTTTACCAGGTGAGAGTCGCTCAATGTGGATGACGAGGCCCCGCCCCCCTCCCCCCGTACGCTGTCCTGGTTTTGACAAACATAAATCTGGTCACACTGACCTGTATTCACCTGAGTCATGTCTTTTAATCCAACAGAAATTGAACCACATCAGCGACACAAGAGCTGTAGTTTTATCTTCGCTTAGTTTATGCAAATTAGTGATGCAGTTTTAAGTTTTGTTTCTGTGAGATTTGAACAAAACTGAATTAAACACATTATAATGTCAAACGGGCTGATGTGGCTCTAGAGTCGTTATGTTTATATGTCGTAAAGTTGAATTTATTTATGCAGATTAGTGCAGATAGTAATAATAATGATGATCATTTTAATATAAAAATGTTAATGATTAATCGATAATAGAACGTTAATTCTTCCGACGATCGATTAAGAAAATTTCATCGAATGCCCGTCCGTAGCCACAACACATCAAAAAGCCACAAGCAGCAAGTGAAGAAGAACTACAACGTGAAACGAATAATGATAAAACAATAAATTACTTTAAATTTCCTTTACTTTTCACGTTGTAGTTCTTCTTCTTCACTTGCCGCTTGATCGGACCATCGGAAAATAGAGTCCCGCGGTCACTTCCGTTGTGGCTTTTTAATGTGTTGTTGCATTTGTATTTGTTGCGGCGTTTGAGTTTGTTGTGACCCCTCTCGGCTTCCGTAAGAAACAAATCAGTATTCAGCGAGTTAAACAACCATTGAGTCTTCTCGCGCAAGCACGTCCCTGTTCTTATCATCACAGTCGTGTGGTACAGAGGAGGTCCTCCGTCTCCTTCGTCCTCTGCCTCTCACCCACAAACAAGTGCCGACTGTACAAGTGTGACACAAAACAAAACTGGATTTCAGACAAACTGCTCACCAACGATCAAAAGTCAGGGACACATCTTTTGACTTGTCAGTTTAGAGGCGTTGTATCAGGTCTCAGCAAGTGGTCCTCCCTCGTCCCCACTCCAACTTAGCCAGGCTGGTGCCACCTAGCGCCTCCGCTCAATTTCATTTCTCTCCAGCGACTAGATCAGGAATCAAAACACACTAGACACTGGGGGCGGCAGTAGCTGTAGCAGTAGCAGTAGTTGGTAGAGCATTCACCCACTGATCTGAAGGTTGGTGGTTCGAATCCAGCTCTCGACATAAACATCACAGGTTGAGTGGTCAGATCCACTGACCCACAGGTTGGCTGATGTGATTCCAGCTCCCACAGATGAATGCTGCCATTGTATCCTTAGGCAAGACACTTAACCCACCTTGTCCACAGTGTCTGTGTACACTGGTGTGTGCATGTGAATGGGTGACTGGTTCCTTGTTGTAAAGTGCTTTGAGTGCCTTGAAGGTGGAAAAGCACTAGAGAAAAATGTGACCATTTAGACGATTTGCAAAAACTGCCGAAGTGTGAGTTCAGGCACCAGCCAATCAGAGAAGAGCCATATATTCTGTGTTATCAATGATTCCTGAGATCGAGGATTTAAAGCTGTAACGAAGAGAATGTTTGGTGAATTTTATCAAGGGGAAAGACATTATCGTCCTTCTTCTACGGGATTTGGGAAAAGATTAATATACCACTTAGCCCCGTTAGTGGCGCATTACATATGTCACGACCAAACAACAGCGATTGGTTAAATTAAAAAAAAGTACCCTCCTACCGTCAAGCGAACGAATCCTAATGCTGCGAGATCAGACGGTTTCCACGAAGTGAAACTAGCTGATGAATCAGACTAGCTCCGACTAGCCACACACACAAACAAAGCGAACCGATGAAGGTACTACCTAATAGTTGGCCTTGTCCCAACTGTTCCAGACACTTTAGAAGGTAGTACCTCCAGCTGACCAGTGGGGGCAGTGCTAGTCACACCCCCCGCACAGTCATTGGAGGATCAGCCAACAGTGACCAACGCGAGGCAACTGGAACTGTTATTTAAAAACAGCGCAGATGCACTCACCTGTAAAACACAAGCGTTGAGGAAACGACGTGAAACTTATCTCCATCTGAAAACACGTCCAGTCTCCAGTGCGAGGCCTTTACAGCGTCTCAGAGTGTTGTGTGTAATAATAAATCCACAGCAGTCACAGTCGGCCGTGTCCACGTAAAGTTGAAACCAAACTGATAATATGAACCAAACTCTGCCAGCATCATCCATCAAAGTGTGAACTGTATGAATCCAGATGCAGCCAAACGAGACCGTGCTCTCCATAAACGTCCACCTCCGTCCGGGTAACCGCGCAGTAAAAGAGTAAAGTTATTTATCAAAACAAGACCATGTGCTCCAAGGCGATGATTTTTGTGTTTACAGAAAAAAACAAAAGTGAATCTTCAGCTCGTGTGAGTCCAGGTGAGGATCGGCCGCTCTCTGCTTCATTTGTTTTGAGTTTTACTTGAACATGGATCAGTGTTGATGTTCCTTCGGTTTAGCTCTGGTCTTTTGTCCAGCGTCTCGTGGCTCAGGTTTACGTCACGCCGTCGGGTGAGTCTCATAGACCCGCGTGACGCCCACAGCGGACTGGGCCTGTTGTCATGGAAACGCTCTCCGGGTGGGGATGGCCCCCTCCTGAATGTTCCACACTGAGGCGGCCCCGAGTGAACCTGCCAGTGGAAACCAGGCTCATGTTTCTCTGCTCTCACTTTGCTCAAACTTGTTAACAGTGAAATGTGCCAAGTTTGGTCCAGATTTAAATTAAAATAAACCTTTAAAAGAACAACAAACTGATCACATTTTACATTACAATTCTGATGATAATTTGTCTGTGGGGAATGACATCACCTACCTCCTATCCCCGCCCACTTTTCTCTACCAGGATGTGATTATTTGAAGAAAATAAGAGCATGTAAAATTCAAACATGTATCATAAATATATATTCCTTAATATATTCTTTAAATGTACAGTCTGTGTCTCCGTGGAGAGTTTTAAGTCTTGTCTTATGTCCCACTTTTATTCTCTGGTTTTTAACACTGTGTGAGTTGTGTGCTCCTCTGTGTCTACTGGTTTATTTTTTTATGTATTGTATTAGTTTTATTTATTTATTTATTGCTATTCTGTGGTTTTTACTCTTATTTTATTGTACTGGTTTAATTGTTTTAAGACTATTATGATTCAATCCAAGCATTTATTTTATCATTTTATTATTGTTATTATGTTGTATTTGTGCAGCACTTTGGAAACAGTTTGTTTATGAAATGTGCTACAGAAATAAAGAGGATTAGATTGTAAATGTAACTCTCTGGAGGTGTCACGTCACCTGCCTGACACCGTGGAAACAGTGAGTTAAAACTGTACTTTGGAACATTCTCCACAGATACATTTTTAGGTCGTACTGTGAGTTTACAGCCAAAGCAAAAACATTTCCATGGAAACAAGCAGGAAGAGGGTCAGGTGTGTGGAGGTTATTTTAGTAGATTTTTTTACTTGTGCAGTGTGTAATAGGGGTGTGCAAAAATATAGAAATAGCGATATATCTTATTGTTTAACGCAGTGGCGGAGCGTGCATTTTACACCTCGGCCTTCAGTCGTGCTCCGTCTGAAACAATCCTCAATAATCCTCCTCATTAAATATATTATAGTTACATTATACACAGTGTAAAGATCCATGGAGATTCCATGCACAGAGAAGTGAGGAGCACTGGGCTAAACCAGGACTAAACCAGAACTAAACCAGAACTGTTTGTCGGGACTGACCCAAAGATGCGCCCGCGTAGACTGTCGGGTGACCGCAGACAAAAGGCCGGTGTCCTGTGCAGCTTGGAGCTCAGTCCTGGCGGCCGCATGGTGCTCAGTGCAGCTTTCGCCCGATCACGCTTTGCGGACACTCTCTCACTCGCTCTCTCACTCGCTCAAGTCCAAGATTAGTCCTGGTTTGGTCCTGGTTTAAACCTGGTTTACTCCTGGTTTAGTCCTGGTTCCTCTACAGATTCAGTTTGCTGTTTTGGCTGTTTCGCTCTCTGACTGTCCAGTCAGCGGCTCTGAATCTGGTGTCGTTGTCATTCGCTGCTAAAGGCCCTGGTGACAACAACTCAAAATCTGATTGGTTGAAGCGACAGTTTCATGGACATTTATTTTGTGTTTGAGTTCCTGCAGAACAGATTGTGAAGACCTCACAAGGCGCTTTGTGGACACCCTGTTCCATGGACTTGGGGTTCTCTCTCTCAAGTCCTGGTTTAGTCCTGGTTTAGTCCTGGTTTAGTCCTGGTTCAGTCGGTATGCGGCGCAAAATTCCGGCATCTCGATCAGTGATTCTTCTGCTCAATAAATAAAGCCTTTGAAGTGATGCTGTATTTTTGACAGTCGTCTGTGAATTCCTTTTCATACTGAAGAAAGCGTAACCTTAAATTTTTATTTCGTGTTTGTTTTTATAGTTATTTTTGAGCTAGAACAGAGAATAGAATAAAGAATAAAAGTAAAGTCGAGTTGTTTAATGTCAGACTGGAACATTCCAGAAAGAACACAGTTAAAGTTCCATACTGTGGCTTTAATTTAGTAGCTGCGGTGTGAAATAAAAAGTAAAAAGAGTCGAGTAACCACTTCCCACTTCCCACACGTTCTGGAAACATCTCTGTGTTGTGTTTTTACGACTGACTCACTTCAGCACAAAAACAAAAATACGATACGGACAGTGCGGCGGGAGCGAGGTGAGCTAACGCCGCTAACGGGCTAACGCTTTGGCTCCGCGAAACATCTGACTGAACCAGGACTAAACCAGGACTAAACCAGGACTAAACCAGGACTAAACCAGGACTGAACCAGGACTGAACCAGGACTAAACCAGGACTGAACCAGGACTAAAACAGGACTGAACCAGGACTAAACCAGGACTGAAAACCAGGACTGACTAAACCAGGACTGAAACCAGGACTGAAACCAGGACTAAACCAGGACTAAAACTAGGACTGAACCAGGACTAAACCAGGACTAAAAACCAGGACTTAAAACAGGACTAACCAGGACTGAACCAGGACTAAACCAGGACTGAACCAGGACTGAACCAGGACTAAACCAGGACTGAAACCAGGACTAAACCAGGACTGAAAACAGGACTGAAACCAGGACTAAAACCAGGACTGACCAGGACTAAACAGGACTAAACCAGGACTGAACCAGGACTAAACCAGGACTGAACCAGGACTAAACCAGGACTGAACCAGGACTAAACCAGGACTAAAACAGGACTGAACCAGGACTAAAACAGGACTAAAACAGGATTAAAACAAGACTGAACCAGGACTAAACCAGGACTGAACCAGGACTAAAACCAGGACTGAACCAGGACTAAAACCAGGACTAAAAACAAGACTAAAAAACAGGACTGAACCAGGACTAAAACAGGATTGAACCAGGACTAAACCAGGACTAAACCAGGACTGAACCAGGACTAAAACAGGACTAAAACAGGATTTAAACAAGATTGAACCAGGACTAAACCAGGACTAAAACAGGACTAAAACAGGACTGAACCAGGACTGAACCAGGAGTCGGAATAGAGAATAGAAAAGTTCCACACTGTGGCTTTAATTTAGTAGCTGCGGTGTGAAATAAAAAGTAAAAAGAGTCGAGTAACCACTTCCCACTTCCCACACGTTCTGGAAACATCTCTGTGTTGTGTTTTTACGACTGACTCACTTCGGCACAAAAACAAAAATACGATACGGACAGTGCGGCGGGAGCGAGGTGAGCTAACGCGGCTAACGGGCTAACGCTTTGGCTCCGCGCGGCCGAGCGGAGGGAGTCGAGTCCGCTCGGAGCTGCCAAACAGTTTTCCGTGGGCGAAACATCTCCCGTCTCCTGGCGCGCGCTCACAGGAGTTTAAAGCCCGTTTTCAGAGAGATTAGAATCACGCCCACGCGCTCATTTACTCCTCATCACTTCGTACGACGCTATTTTCCAGTCCACTTAACGCTACGTCTGTTTCAGCACCAGAACGTCAATAACTTAAATTAGAATCAAACTTAGAATCAAACTTTTAAATAGGAGATATTTGACAGTTTGCAGCTCAAAACAGGACTGAACCAGGACTAAAACAGAACTAAACCAGGACTGAACCAGGACTAAAACAAGACTGAACCAGGACTTAAACCAGGACTGAACCAGGACTAAAACAGAACTAAACCAGGACTGAAACAGGACTAAAACAAAAGTGAACCAGGACTAAAACTAAACAAGACTGAACCAGGACTAAAACAGGACTAAACCAGGACTGAAACCAGGACTAAACCAGGACTAAAACAAGACTAAAACAGGACTGAACCAGGACTAAAGCAGGACTAAAACAGGACTAAACCAGGACTGAAACAAGGACTGAACAAGGCCAAAAACAAGACTGAACCAGGACTAAACCAGGACTAAAACAGGACTAAAACAAGACTAAAACAGGAATAAACCAGGACTAAAACAGGATTAAAACAGGACTGAACCAGGACTAAACCAGGACTAAAACAAGACTAAAACAGGACTGAACCAGGACTAAAGCAGGACTAAACCAGGACTGAACCAGGAATAAACCAGGACTCACTAAAAACAGGATTAAAACAGGACTGAACCAGGACTTAACCAGGACTAAAACAGGACTGAAAACCAGGACTAAACCAGGACTAAAACAGGACTAAAACAAGGACTGAACCAGGACTAAACCAGGACTAAACCAGGACTAAAACAGAACAAGGACTTAAAAACAAGACTGAACCAGGACTAAACCAGGACTAAAACAGGACTAAAACAAGACTGAACCAGGACTAAACCAGGACTAAAACAGGACTAAACCAGGACTAAAACAGGTCTAAACCAGGACGTCTGTTTTAGCACCATAACGTCAATAACTTTAATTAGAATCAAATTTAGAATCAAACTTTTAATCAGGAGGTTAGATAAGTGAGAATTCAGAATACATAACACTTATTTTAATGACTTTTTTTCTGTTTTTTATAAATCTATTTCCATTCCATCTGATTAATGTTCATTTAGGCACAAAATAAAACTAAATTACGAGGCTTATTTAGAGAAATCCACTGGCACTTTACAGAAAACAAGAAAATGAACAAAATGGGTAGGATTTTAAACCTGTTTTCCTAACTGGAGTTACATTCTCTTTCTGTTAGTTGTTTTTTTTTACAGCTCTATTTAGCAGCTTCTGCACGTTTACCAAACCAAACTCACATCGTGACAAACACACATGTATTTGGTATTTTATTTGGCAAACTTCAGCCCACATCTTACAGTAGACATGAGGTGTGTGCAAAAATATAAAAATATCAGTATATTGTGGTTTCGTTTATTGTTTAATGTGATGATACAGTATCGATATCGTGGGCTGCTGTATCGATATATCGCCACGAGTATTTTTTGTTTTTTTTTACTTAATTTTTGTTACAGAGCAACAGTTTTGTTGCTTGTTTAGTGGAAAGAAACTCGTTTATGTGACATATTTGACATTTTCACAGTTTTGATGATTAAAATGTTTGTGTTTCATATGAACTTTGCACAAGAAATGGTTTAACGAATCAGAAATTATTTGCATCCAGACTCGTCGTTTCTGTGTCTGCAAAGTCTTCCCTTCACACAGTAACACAAAACCCCCTGAAACACTTGTCACATGACTAGGCTGGCATCACCTTGTCATGTCACGACGTTGGCGTTAAAAACAAGTGTGGAGCATCGTGTCTGAAGTTGCAGCAGCCGATTTTGTGTTGAGGACAATGTGTGTCTTTTCCTGGACCGACGATGAGGTTCATTTGCTACTGAGATTGGATTACTGGATTTTAAGACAAGCATGGCTGCGCTGTTTCCCCTTTATCTCTGGTTTGTTTAAACTGTTTTCCACAATAGCGCCACATGACCAATGTCACGAATAGAGTGGCTGCACCACTAAACCAGAACTAAACCAGAACTAAACCAGGTCTAAATCAGGTCTAAATCAGGTCTAAAACAGGATTTAGCCAGGATTTAACCATGCTGCCAGACCGCCCATCACGCCTCCTCCCATACGTTCCCCCCCAAGTCTCTGCGAAAATATTTTCTAACATAAACCGGTCTGTGTTACAAAAAAGGTTGGGGACCACTGTTTTAGACAATTCCTTTTCCGCTTCTCCGTGTTTAATAGAGCTTAAAGGTTGTATGGAGGATTTATTTTTTTTTTTCAGTTTCAAATTGTCAATGAAAGTTTAAAATACCATTACAGAGACGCAGCAGCCTTGTAATTATGATGACAAAAAAAAGAAAAGAATGAAAACCCATCAACTGTACTACTACTACTGGACGTAGTGAGGCCAGATAAACATGAGCCAATAGAAAACGAGGCTGCCTCATTTTCTATTGGCTGTTAGGTTGTCAGTCAGACTCCCTACATTTCTAGTGTAACTGACTTGCTGGCGTGCGGGGATGACGTGGTTTATGCGGCGGTTCTTAGAGGCTTTTTCAAACTGTCGCTTCCTCGCAATTCGCACAAAGTTTGTCGCGACGGCGGACGAGAATCCACGACCAGTTCGCCGCAAAAGAAAGTCCGTTTTCGAGGTCGCTGAAAGAAGAAGAGAAGTGGAAAAGGAGCGAAGACAAACTGAGGTGATTCTTGGAGATTCCTTCCAGAGAGACAAAGGGTCTAAAAACTGACGCGTCGGTCGCTAAATTACTTCTAGACAGGTGACTTCAACAGTAATTCTGAACGTGCACTGGTTGTAAACAAGTGTGATTTCTGGAGTAACGAGGCGGGGGGAGGTGTTTCTAGGAGGAAGGTGGTGTCACACATGCACAACATTTGAAAAAGGACTGTCGCTGTATTTCACTTCCCTTAAAAAACCCTCTATGCAACCTTTAAGAAAGTGAACATTCCCATCTTGCAGGACTTGCGGGCGAGAGCGGGACAAAATATCGCAGATGCGGGCGGGAGCGGGACCGAAAATTCTGTCCCACGCAGACCTCCTCAAGTCACGAACCCAGCGAATCAGGAAGGAGCAAGTCGCAGTGACGTGTTCTAATGAGGACGGACACTAGAGCTCCTACATCAGAGTATCAGTGTTTTCAGGTGTCCACACGGTGCCGGATCAGATCTGTACTCAGAAGAATTCGTGGGAGCTGGAGGAGATCGTTCCGTCTCTGGAGCCGTTTTCCATCGGATTAGTGTGAACGAATCCTGCATCCACAACGAAAACAACTCTAATACAAACTAGTGTGGATGGGGCCTTAGCCTTTATTTTTTATTGAACCGTGCTGAATCGATTTGAAATATATCGAATAAAATCATATCGAATCGAAAGCTCACTGTATTGAGATATGTACCCAGCCCTAGGCGATACTGCAGCATACATTTAAATTAGTTTTTGCTTTGCTTGTATTAGTAGTTGTAGACCAATAGTAGCAGTACTAGTAGCTGCAGGAGTAGTAGTAGTAGTAGTTTTAGTAGTAGTTTTAGTAGTACTCCAGGCATGTCCCGGTTGTCATGACGAGTGGAAATAGCTTCAGGCAAAGTCAGACTGTTCTCCTGCTCACTCACACAGCTCACGTCCCGTCCTTGAGTCTGTCACAGAGACACACACTCACACACACACATGCACACACATGCACACACACGCACACACACACACACACACACACACACACACATGCACACACACACACACACTCTCTCTGTTTGATGGTAGAACATCACAGAAGATCAGAATCACCTCCTACTCCTGATGTCTCCTGTCTCCTCTGTCCTGCCTCCTCATGTCTCCTGTCTCCTCCCTCCTCCTCCTCCTAATGATGTCTCCTGTGTCTCCTCCTCTCCTCATGTCTCCTGTCTCCTCCTGCCTCCTCCTCCAGTCTCCTGTGTCCTCCTACCTCCTCCTCATGATGTCTCCTGTGTCCTGCCTCCTCCTCATGTCTCCTTGTCTCTTCCTGACTCCTACCTCCTCCTTCATGATTTCTCTTGTCTCCTCCTGCCTCCTCCTCATGTCTCTCCTGTCTCCTCCTGCCTCCTCCTCATGATGTCTCCTGTCTCCTCCTGACTCCTGCCTCCTCATGATGTCTCCTGTCTCCTCCTGCCTCCTCCTCATGTCTCCTCCTGCTCTCCTCCTGCTCCTCCTCCTGTCCCTGTCTCCTCCTGCCTCCTCCTCATTGTCTCCTGTCTCCTCCTGACTCCTGCCTCCTCATGATGTCTCCTGTCTCCTCCTGACTCCTCCTCCTCATGATGTCTCCTGTCTCCTCCTGCCTCCTCCTCATGTCTCCTGTCTCCTCCTACCTTCCTCCTCCTCATGATGTCTCCTGTCTCCTCCTGCCTTCTCCTCCTCATGATGTCTCCTGTCTCCTCCTGCCTCCTCCTCATGTCTCCTGTCTCCTCCTACCTCCCCTCCTCATGATGTCTCCTGTCTCCTCCTGCCTTCTCCTCCTCATGATGTCTCCTGCCTCCTCCTGCCTCCTCTTCATGTCTCCTCCTGCCTCCTCGTGTCTCCTGATTCCTCCTGTCTCCTCCTCCTGCCTCCTTCTGTCTCTTCCTGCCTCCCCATGTCTCCTTCCTCCTCCTGTCTCCTCATGTCTCCTTCCTCCTCCTGTCTCCTCCGGCCTCCTCATATCTCTTTCCTCGTCATGTCTCCTCCTGTGTCCTGTCTAATGCCTCCTCATGTCTCCTTCTCCTCGTGCCTCCTCATGTCTTGGTCTTTCATCCTGGTTTAGTCCTTTGGTCCAGGTTTAGTCCTGATTAAGTTCTTATTCTGTCCTGGTTTAGTGATTATTTAGTCCTGGTCAAATCCTGGTTTAGTTTTGGTTTATTTCTCGCACATATTCTAATAATTTCTAATAATTTCTAACAGTTTTGATCCTGATCCGGGCTGAACTCTGCTCCGGTCTCCACCTGCAGACGATGAGGTCACCGCGTCTCCATGGAAACGCGACACACGAATTATCCCGGTCCAGGATACGACTCCACAATCAGCACGAGGAGCGTCAGACGAACACACACCCACAAACACACACACACACACACACACACACGCTGCTCTGTGTTCTGTTCTGTTTGGTTGTTATTATTTTTTCCTGGAATTTACACAGTTTACCAGAGCAGCATTAAATCAGACATATTGTGTTGCTCTGTAGCTCTAATCTCTGACACCTGTGGATCTTTCTGCTATAATTTGCAAATTTTAAATCACAATATTCATCTAAAACATCCTAATAAAAGAAACAAGTGCGCTGATTTCCGTGTAAAATAAGAACTGTCCGCGAGTGAGACTGATTAGTGGAATTCTCCCATAGAGCTCATCGCATTTTTTTGTGTGAATTCCAACTGTCTGTGTGTTTGTGTTCGGCTGACAGTGCCTCCGCCGCTTTCACAAAGGTCAGATTTTGTAGGATTCTTTTGTATTTCTACAACATGAACTTTTTAGACGAAGGGTAAAGGAAAAGGCGCTACCTTCAACGGCCTCGCTCCGGATCGGCTTTTTGGTTGAACGATACTCACGGTCAGTGTTGGGAGTAACGCGTTATAAAAGTAACGAATTACAGTAATGCATTTCTTTTTGCTGTAATGCAGTAATGTGGCATCACAGGGGAAAAAATAGTAATATTTTACTCGGTACAAATGTGAGTAACGCGCGTTACAATGTTTTTTTTAACCTGGATTGAAGTGGTGGGTTTTTCTTCATACAAATTCGCTAAAATCACCGCGATATCAGCAGCGGTGAAACGCCGGAGATGCGCCCTCGTAGACCTTCAGGTAACTGACTGACAAAGAACTCCACGCTGTTTAGACCTGGTTTAGACCTGGGTCAGTTCTGGTTTAGACCTGGTTTACACTCGTCCCTCCCTCTATCGCAGTTCACTTTTCGCAGTCTCGCTGTTTCGCAGATTTAATTTATTTTTTTTTTTGTGTAATTTTGCTTGCCCTTTTTTTTTTTTTTTTTTCCATTGCATGAATGTGTTTGCCGTTTCCTCCCGCTGCGTCCTGACTGGCCAAGGGACTCCTGTCTCCTGTACAGTACAGAATGTGTTCAGCTGCCAAATTTAAATACATGTTCAGTCTCTAGCAGTGTGATTCTGAAGTGCTGTACGGTTGCAAGTTTTCTCCCCGACGAAACCCACAACGTCGACGAAAGGTTCTGCACCGACAAAGGCTCCTGCGCTCACACCCAAAAGACAGAGGAAGATGTAACCATCACACAAAAAGTTGGACTTCTGGACACGCTGAAGGAAGGTAGAAGTTACGCGCTGTAACAGACTCTTGCACCGGCTCAGGGTCCCTGCAAATAGTTGCTGAAATCAGGGCCGCGAACCCAAGCAGCAGGGTCCATAAAGAGCGATCGGGTGCGACAGTCGCTCTTACCTCCATGAGGTGTGGAGCAGAGCCGCTCCTTTCTCCTGCGGTCACCTTCACCCCGTCCCTACAGTGAGTCCTGTTTTAGTCCTAGTTCAGTTCTGTTTAGTCCTAGGTTCAGCTCTCTGGTTTAGTCCTGTTCAGTCTGGTTTAAGTCCTGGTTTAGACCTGGTTTAGTCCTGGTTCAGTCCATATACAGCGCAAAAGTTATTTTGGTGAGAGTAACTTAAAGTAATGCAATAGTAATGTAATGCCTTACATTTTAAATGCAGTAATATTGTAATGTAACGAATGACTTTGAAATGACAGTAATAGGTAATAAATAACGCATTACAGTTTCAAAGTAACTTGCCCAACAGTGCTCACGGTCAGAATTCTTAATATAGAATTCAGCTCCAAATCCGCTTCTATAATGGCCATCGTCGGTGAGCTTCATTTGACTAGAGCTGAACGCTGTGGGTGACGTCACACTCACTTATGCCGGACATACACGGTGCGATACTTTCGATCGTTTCAGTCAGCCTCAGCTCAAACTGCACGACCAAATCGCAGCAGGGATTAAAAGTTCACAGCTCGTGGAACGACTTCAACAGAGCGAAACCGTCACGAGATGCGTTAAAACATTCAAACCCTCCCGTTTCAGTGCCTGCGGGTACCCGACCTGGTGCGGAAATCTGACGGGACAAAATAGGACAGTCCACATTTGTCCACATCTCATCGTCTCAGCTGTGATTCCTTTTCCCTCAGTCCACAGTGAGTTTAAACGTCCATAAACATCAGAGCAGAGACAGACCGTGAGCTGCAGGTAGCTGACAAACATTAATCTGACTCTGCTCCTGTGGCTCTGATAACACTGCACCAACTCCAGCGTCCACAGAGTCACAAGAGCCACGAGAGCCACAAGAGCCACAAGCCTGCAGGAGCCACACAAAACTACTAACCCTGAAGTAGACCTGAAATTCTGTCTCCTGTCTGCGTCTAATTAGAAACTGTTTTACCGTCCGAGAATCAGGATGTGCGTGTTAGCATGAGGGTGTTCTGAATGAATAAGGTAAGTGAGGAAGATCTCCGGACCACTACAAACTGTTTACAATGAACTACTTTTGTTTTTTTAAGTTTCTAGGACAGTAAAAATCCGATACGTTCCAGAAAAATCCAGAACGTTAAAACCCGCCCGTTTCAGAACCTGACCCGGTGCAGGACTCTGCTACAGCCGCGTAACTTCTACTTCCTTCAGCGTGTTCAGAACCTGTGCGATGGGCAGTACCCCAGTTTCAGTATCCCGGTTTCTAATAATCGGGATACTGCCATAACCGGGTTACTGTAGCTGGGGGAAGGTACTTTTAAAAATGGTAATCCCCTACAGATACAGATTACACACCCCAAAAGTAATTTGTAACTAATCCATTAAATTACTTAAAGTGAGTAACGTAATCTGATTACTTTGGATTACTTGATATTGTCATGTTTTTTTAAACGACATGAAATGTAGCAACCACATCCTCAAAATTCTTGTTTGTTGTCTTCAAATTGTCTGAGCCCAAGTCTCCATGAATAAGCAACTGTTTCCTGTAGAGAACAAAGACCAACGAGATCTTAATATAAGAGGTTTTGTCTGTTAAAAAACAGAAACAAGATAAGCTTTCCTTAATATTAAAAAACATTATTGATAGAGAAATTATTGAGATACCTTAAATTATGTCAACCTACTGTTAGTGTCATGTTGTTTAGACCTGGTTTAGTCCTGGTTTAGTCTGATTTTTAGACCAGGTCTTTTTAGTTCTGGTTTAATCGTGGTTTAGTCCTAGTTTAAACCTGGTCAGTCCTGCTTTAGTCCTGGTTTAGTCCTGCTTTAGTCCTGGTTTAAGTCCTGGTGTTAGTTCTGGATTAGAGGCGCACAGGGGAAGCGCGGTTTACACGAGAAAACACGTCCACACGCGGCGCACGAGACGTAGTGTCCGCGCAGTAACTACGGAATGGAGACGTGGTCCGCGGGTTCTCAGGTTGATGACGATGATGAAGGTGTGTGTTTTGTGTGTTTTGTGTGTGTGTTTGTGTGTGTGTTGCGTGTGTTTGTGTGTTTTGTATAGACAGTAGTGCAGATATTATGAGTCTATGCAGGTTGTTTTCAACCAGTGCCAGTAGCTCCTGTTTCACATTTAAGTTGTAGCGATTTTATATTTGTTTTTTTAAAATATTTATCTCACATCGGGAGAAGAATTTCCAAGACACAAATGCGTTTTTTACCAATGCACTGCTGCTTCCACTGTGTGACTGACACCCAACTTTTAACATGACTTTTACATCGCTCTTATTGCGCGCGTTGTTTGGGCTTCAGGCAATGAGTGAAATTACCGAAATAAAAAAATAAATAAATGGGATGTAGCACAAATGTGAAACAGGAAAATAACGCCTTGTATCCACTTATTTCAGCAAAGTAACTGTAATCCAATTACCATCATTGAAACAGTACTGTAACGGATACAGTTACTCATAATTTGTACTCTGATTAAACGGCGGTAGTGTAATCACTCCCCAACTGACTGTAGCTGGTATATTCCGATAGTAACCGGGTTCTTGTGGCTGTAAACGTACAACATAAAGTTGATGTGCATCGTGTCCAAAAGAACTTCCAGTCTTTTCACACAACAGTAGCGACAAAAATTAAAGTGACCGACATAATTGATAAAAATGACCATACACAGTGAAATGACTGTAAAATAAAACTGCGCTAAACCTGCACATGTACATCTGCACTCATATGATCTCTGAAAAGCTAAAACATGAACTATTTCTATAATGTATCACACAAGAACAGACTCACAATCATCAGACCTCTCTGTCACAAAAAGAACACACATAATCCCAGAGTCGTGTCATTTAGTCCAAAAGAAGGTGAACACATCAGCGGCACAAGGAGCAGCTGTTTTTAACGCTAACAGTTTATGTAAATGAGTCATGTGGTCTTAAAGGTTGTATGGAAGCTGATTTTTTTTTTGTGGTGGTTATGGCTTAAACAATTGCCAATAGATAACAACACTGCCTCGTTATCTGTGAGCTGACAGGCTGTCAAATCAAACTCCCCTAACGTTTGTATTTTTCCCTAGTGTAACTTGACTTGCGCTGCGCTGTTAGGTTAACCTGGTTTACGTATCGTCTGTCACTCAGTCACAGACGCATGACGCACAGACGCTGTTTATCTCCACCAACGCAACAGTTCTTAGCGGCTTTTTTGACCCATATATCTCCTCGCAGTTCGCACAAAGTTTGTTGCGATGGCGACAAGAATCTAGGAGCATTGCCGCAAAGTAAAGTCCGTTTTGAGGTCCTGAAGAAGAAGACCAAAGGGCAAAAGCCAGCGAACCAAACTTGGGGTGATTTCTTGTAGATTCATTCCAGCGTATGGAGTGTTTTCGCGGCGTTGATGTTGAATTAGTGTTTCTTGCCGCCGACCAAAATAATTCCCAGCATGCAACGCGCGCTTTTGTCAACAATGAAACTCGCCTATACTGACATAACCTTGATATGGATAATAACCAGGATACTGATGTGCATGTAAACACACTCGTAGAGATCCAACATTTATGTAAATTTGTCAAACTGAACAGATTGACAATGGTCTACAGGCTCTTATCCAATCAGGACGCAGAGGGAGGAATACAATACAAGTTCATACTGTTAAAAAAAAAACTAAAACAACAAAACAGCGAGATCGCAAAAGGTGAACAGTGATATAGCGAGGGACGACGGTATAACAGCAACAAGTTCCGACGGCTCTGTTCAAAATCAAAATCAGTCTGACAGAATCTGGGAAAAGTAAGAAAAATGGCCCAGTTTTGTTCTCCAAACGTCTTCCTAGTGTGAATAAAACCTATAAAGCGTCATCTAGACTCTTTGATTTCCTAAGTGAACTTGTAAGTGTGAGTGGAGTGGTTAAGTGAATGCATTATGTCTCGTAATGAACGTCCCATAACACGTTACACAAGTCTGATGTAACTCGTCTTATGTCACATATAAAAGGTTTGAGCAGAGCATGTTTCACTCTCATTAAGTCGTTTAATAATGTCAGTGTAAAAGTCGGTGTGTGAAGTCTACAGTTTCTCGAAGCGGGTCATTCTAATGCTGTTGCTGTGCGAGTTAAAGGGCACATATCACGCTTTTCTGACCCCAAAACGTTCATTTGTCTTTGTATGTACAGTAAATTCTTGGGTTCTTTTTAAAGACAACAGAGGTCGGAAGTGTCTCGCTGTAGGTTTTTGGAATTTGATGAATTTATAAACAGCTATCAAGTGAAGAAAGACGAAAACTTAAAGGTAGCCAAAACCAAAGAAATGGTTGTGGACTTCCGGAAAAAAGTCCACAGCCCAACAGCCAGTTCCATCCATGGGGAAGCAGCAGAAATGGTCGACTCTTATAAGTACTTGGGAACTGTGTTTGATTCGTCTTTAAGGTTTGATAAGAACACTGAGCACATCGTCAAACGAGGACAGCGGCGGGTTCACTTGATGCGGAAGCTCAGCTCTTTTAATGTATCGTCTAATATTTTAAATAATTTTTATCATTCTTTTATTGAAAGTTTGCTGACCTTTTCTTTTATCTGTTGGTTTTATGGATGATCTGTGAAAGACGAGAACCAGTCTGAACCAGATTGTAAAAGTGTGCGGCAAAATCAGTGGTGTTCAGATGGAGGATTTGGCGTCTGTGTGGAGACATCGGGTGTTACAAAAGACTAAGGCCACACTGAGCCTAACCATGTTCTGCGCTCACAGTTATGGCGCTATGTCACCCCACAGCAAAAGACCAACCGCTACGCCAAATCTTTTATTCCTTCTGCCATAAGGATTTTAAACGGAAAGTGAATTTGTTGCTGTGTCCCTGATGCACTGTGGTTTGAACGTACGGTGTCTGTCTTTCTTTTTCTTTATTATTTATATTTATATATTGTGCATGACCAGAGATGTGCGAACTGAATTGCCCTTTGGGATTAATAAAGTTGTTGATTGATTGATTGATTGATTAAAGGAGAACAACAATGACGACGCATTAGTGACACACTGAACAAAACTAATTTCTGCTAAAAACAAGAACTCCCTGAATCAGTCGGTTAAATGGATGAGTGAGGTGATTGTTCATCCTCAGAGCCGCTGGACTCTGTACTCGAGACAGTTACAGAGGACGTCCCAGAGGATTTTAAGAGACGTGCAACATCCACTAAACTCAGAGTTTCAGCTGCTTCCTTCTGGTCTGAGGCTTTTAGTCCCAAGATCTAGAACGAATCATTTTAAAAGGAGCTTTGTTCCGGCTGCTGTCGTACTTATGAATAAATTGTAATCTATTTATCATCATCATCCTCATCATCATCTTTATTCCAGACTCATGGTCCATTTAAAAAAACAGACAAGGACAGTGACAATACAAAACAATAAACCAAACAATATTCTGTGTTATTAGGTTCTTTTTCTCAGACCTAGAGTGTTATTTCATATCTATTCTTGAGGTTCAGGCTGGGTGGTGTAATTCCCTCGTCCCGGCAACGCAGGTTGAATCGGAGATGGTTACGGAAACGTGCCCTTTTTGATTTCAGTTGTTCTAATTTCCGGAACTCCTTGACACATTGTTGTCCATGACACAACAACTGGAATCAAAAAGGGCACGTTTCCGTAACCATCTCCGATTCAACCTGCGTTGCCGGGACGAGGGAATTACACCACCCAGCCTGAACCTCAAGAATAGATATGAAATAACACTCTAGGTCTGAGAAAAAGAACCTAATAACATACAAAACTATAAACATTCATGTTTTTAAAAGACAGCCTCACCAGTGTCTCCACATGTTGGACTGATACCTTATTGCACTGAAGCTCAGGTTTGTGAGTGACATTATTATTTCATTGTCTGATTTGTTCAGTCTGCAGATAAAACTGTACATTAAAATTCTTAGCGCAGCTTGTAAAGTTTTCACTCGAGCAGTAACAAACATTTCAGTCGCACTCGTCCATCGTGGCTCCTCAAAAGCTCCGTAAAGCGTCATTGTAAACACCTGCGGTCTTTGCAAACTGGATTTTTTATAATTAGTTCAGAGGTGAACAATAAGATTTAAACAAAATAAAATTAAAAAATATATTTATCAGTACTTAACCTGGGAAGGTTACACAATTGAAACAGACAAAGAGAAAAAAAAGTATAAAAAGAGATGGGAAGTTCTTAAATACCTGGGAGAAAATTAGTATGTGATATATATGCTAATATATCTTATAAAACTGATGTCGGTCATAAAGATTTAAAGTAGGGATCTATATAATATTCATATATCTACTATTGGGGACTACTGACACTACTACTACTACTACTACTACTACTACTACTACTACCAATGATAATGATAATAATAATAATGAAATATTATTGTTGTAATTATTGTAATTAATAGTAGAGATAATAATAGGTATTATGGATGTAATAATAATTAATAATAATAAAAATAGTAATAGTGATGAAAGGTAGTGGAAATAATAGTAGGAATAATAGTGATAATAATAACAGTAATAATAATAATTAATAAAAAGAAATGCCTTTAGGGTTATGTTTTTTTGAGATTGTGACATGATGGTGAAAGATGATGAGGGGAACTGATGATGGTGAAAATAAATATTAGTTTGAGTATAGGGACTAATACATTTAAAAATTTATAATTAAAAAAAAAAAAAAAAAAAAAGGGAAGGAAGAAGAGAGACAAAAGGAACTTCAATTATAAATTGGCCGCAGTGTATCAAGTGTTCGGGAGCCTAGCGGTGTGTTTGTGTTGCACTATCACATTTATATTGTTTTGACTTTGTGTTGGTGTGGGGCGGTTGGGGGGGGGGGGGGGGCCTTTTTTGTATTTGTTGTGGTTGTTGCTTTTTGTTTTTATGTTGAATATTGCAATTGTTAAACGTTGATGTTTGTTTTGTTTTTTTGAATGTTATGTTCTGCTGTCTTTAATAATAAAAAAAAAAAAAAGATTTAAACAATAACAACTTTACATCATTTGTACAAGAACCAAACTTACGCATAAGAGTATTTACCTGAGTATAGATCGTCCTACACTGTCTGTACACATCATCCTCCTCTGTCATGTTCGCACTGATGATATGCCCCAGATATTTAATTTTTGTTGTTATCTAAAGACTGCGTGTTTTTAACATATTAATATTTGTTGTGATTTTATCCAAGCATGATGGATGAATTTAACTAATTGTTTATGGAACAAACCGTTCTGCACTGGAGCTCTGTAAACTTTATTTTGTAATTGTGTTTTGCCCTAAAAATGTTTGGGATGTTGTTTTATACAGTTGTTTTTACCAGTAGATTGTATTTGCTGCTGCCTGTCTTTTATTTTGGAGGTCTCTTGACAGACAGGAAGTCATGACAGGAAGTTAGCTTTATGTTGTTTTTGTTTGCCCTGAGCAGCACATGTGTTCATCCTTTAACATCTGCCTTTTTGTTCGTGCCTTTGACCTCACTGTCTGTAAGTTGTTTTTTATACAGATAAGAAGTATAATATCCTTGCTTTATTTGTTATAAATGGTTATTAGAAATGCATTTTTATTGAAGATTAAGTATCATATGGTGTAGTAGCTTGTAGTTAAGCTAACCTCTGTTATATTTTGCACTGCGCTAAATGCAGCTTTTTATGTTTTGCAGTTTTACTCTGTTTTTTGGAACCTTTGTGGAGAGATAAATTGGAGCTATGGACGCTACATCGTGACTCTGCGCATGTTTCCAAAAAGGAGTTACGCTTACCGCTAAATTGTGTTAGAAACACGCAAGGAGAGCGGAATAAATTGTGTTTTTATACGTGTTTTTTGTTCATAATGTAGTTGAGTGAAATGTGGAAACAGCCTCTCAAATCTGCAAAACAAATTTACCTACGGGTACGAATAAAGCGACCTAACCTAACCTGGCCTAATGTTATGGTCCTAGAGATGTCGAGCATTCGAACTGCACAAATCTATTTATCTATGCAAATATCGACATCATGAAATCGATTTTTTATTTTCATTCTTGAATCAGTTTGAGTGAACAAGTTACTTCTGTTTTATTCATGATCATAACTTTAGTTTTGTTCAGTAGTTCACACAAACCCTGCAGATTTTGGCTTCTCTCAAACAAATAAACAAACAAAAAAACACTCTGTTGCAACTTGTGATGTCATGTGGTAAGACAAAACGTGCTCCACTGTGTTTTTAAACTTCATACACTTTCACTATTTGGTCCAGGTCTGTTTTTGACGAGGAAACAACATTATAACACGATTTAAAGCTCCATTTTGTGTCATATTGGACTTTTAAAGATGATGTGATGTTGAACATAGTTTGGTTTAGTCCTGTTCTAGTCCTGGCTCAGTCCTGTTTAAGTCCTGGGTCAGACCTGGTCCAGTTCCGCGTCTTAGTCCTGTTCTAGTCCTGTTTAATTCCAGTTTTAGTCCTGGTTTAGTTACAGTTTAGTCCTGGTTCAGATTTGGTCTAGTCCTGCAGTCTTGGTTCAGTCCTGTCTAAGTCCTGGCTCAGTCCTGGTCCATTTTCAGTTCAGTCCAGTTTTAGTCGTGGCATAGTCCTGTCTTAGTCCTGGCTCAAACCTGGTCCATTTCCGGTTCAATCCAGTTTTAGTCCTGGCATAATCCTAGCTCAGTCCAGTTTTAGTCCTGGCTCAGTCCTGGCTCAGTCTCGTTTAAGTCCAGTTTTAGTCCTGGTTCAGCTCTGGTCTAGTCCTGGCTCAGTCTTGTTTCAGTCCTGTCTTAGTCCTCGCTTCGTTCTGGTCCATTTCCGGTTCAATCCAATTTTAGTCCTTGCTCAGTCCTGGTCCAGTTCTGGTTCAGTCCAGTTTTAATTCTGGTTTAGTTAAGGTTCTGGTTCAGATTTGGTCTAGTCTTGCTGTCTTGTTTTAGTCCAGTTTTAGTCTTGGCTCAGTCCTAGTTCACTCTAGTTTTAGTCCTGGCTCAGACCTGGTCCAGTTCCGGTTCGGTCCAGTTTTAATCTTGGTTTAGTTAAGGTTCATTTCTGGTTCAGATTTGGTCTAGTCCTGCTGTCTTGTTCTAGTCCAGTCTTAGTCTGGGCTCAGTTCTGGTCCATTTCCGATTCAATCCAGTTTTAGTCCTGGCATAATCCTGGTTCAGTTCACTTTTAGTCCTGGTTCAGACCTGTTTAAGTCCAGTTTGAGTCTTGGTTTAGTTACAGTTCAGTCCTGGTTCAGATTTGGTCTAGTCCTGGCTCAGTCTTGTTTCAGTCCTGTCTTAGTCCTGGCTTAGTTCTGGTCCATTTCCGGGTCAATCCTATTTTAGTCTTGGCTCAGTCCACTTTTAGTCCTGGCATAGTCCTAGCTCACTCCAGTTTTATTCCTGGCTCAGACCTGGTCCAGTTCCTGTTTAAGTCCAGTTTTAGTCCTGTCATAGTTAAGGTTCGGTTTTGGTTCAGATTTGGTCTAGTCCTCCTGACTTGGTTTAGTCCAGTTTTAGTCTTGGCTCAGTTCTGGTCCATTTCCGGTTCAGTCCAGTTTTAGTCCCGTCATAGTCCAAGCTCACTCTACTTTTAGTCCTGGCTCCTGGTCCTGGTTTAGTTCTGGCTCGGTCCTGCGTCGGGCTCTGGGGGTCTCGTTGGTTCACTGTGTACCCAGGATTCTATTACTCTGTCTGAGCGCCATCCATCACTCCGCCCGCTTATCTCTCTCTCTCTCTCTCTCTCTCTCCTCCACACCTCCTCCTCCTCCTCCTCCTCTTCACCTCTCACCCTCCCTCTATCTCTCCTCTTCTCTCTCTCTTTCTCTCTCTCTCCGTCTACCAACATAATCCCCACATTTCCTCTCTCATTATGTCTCCCTCTCTTATCTTCTCTCTCTCCTCTTCCTCCGCACATCCCTCTCTCTCTCTCTCTCTCTCTCTCTCTCATTCTCACTCCCTCGTTCTACCCTTCTTCATTCACACCTTTCTCTCTTCTCCTCTCCCTCCCTCAGTCTCTCTCTCTCTCCACCTTTCTCTCCTCTTCCTCTTCACGTCCCTCTCTTTCTCTCTCTTTGCTCCACCACCTCTTCACACCTCTTTGTTTCTCTCCCTCCCTCGTTCCCTCTCTCTCTCTCTCCTTTACACCTGTCTCTCTCTCTCTCCCTCGTTCCCCCTCTCTCTCTTCTTTACATCTGTCTCTGTTTCTCTCCCTCGTTCCCTCTCTCTTCTTTACACCTGTCTCTCTCTCTCTCTCTCTCTCTCTTCGTTACACCTGACTCTCTCTCTCCTTTGTTCCCTCTCTCTCTCTTCTTTACACCTCTCTCTCTCTCTCTCTCTCTCTCTCTCGTTACACCTGACTCTCTCTCTCCTTTGTTCCCTCTCTCTCTCTTCTTTAGACCTGTCTTTCTCTCTCCCTCCTTCATTCACACCTTTCTCTCTTCTCCTCTCCCTCCCTCAGTCTCTCTCTCTCTCTCTCCCCTTTCTCTCCTCTTCCTCTCCTTCGTCTCTCTCCCTCCCTCGTTCCCTCTCTCTCTCTCTTCTTTACACCTGTCTCTCTCTCCCTCGTTCCCCTTCTCTCTCTCTCTCCTTTACACCTGTCTCTCTCTCTCCCTCTCTTTCTCTTCTTTACACCTGTCTCTCTCTCTCTCCCTCATTCCCTCTCTCTCTTCTTTACACCTCTCTCCCTCGTTCCCCTTCTCTCTCTTCTTTACACCTGTCTCTCTCTCTCCTTTGTTCCCCTCTCTCTCTCTCCCTCTCTCTCTCTCCTTTACACCTGTCTCTTTCTCTCCTTTACACCTGTCTCTCTCTCTCCCTCTCTTTCTCTCTCTTCTTTACACCTGTCTCTCTCTCTCTCCTTCCCTCATTCCCTCTTTCTCTCTTCTTCAACCAACCTATTCCCTCCATCTCTCTTCTTCTCACATTTCTCTTCTTGTCTCTTTCCACTTTCTCTCCTCTTCCTCTGCATGTCTCCCTCTCTCTCTCTATCTCTCTTTGCCCCACCACCTCTCTCTCCCTTCTTCACACATCTCTCTTTCTCTCCCTCCCTCGTTCCTTCTCTCTCTTTCGCTCTCCTCCAACCAACCGAATGCCTCCATCTCTCTCTTCTTCACATTTCTTTTTGTCTCTCTCCCCTTTCTGTCCTCTTCCTCTGCACGTCCCTCTCTCTCTCTCTCTCTCTATGTCTCTCTTCCTTCTTCACCTCTCTCCCTCTTTCTCATTCTCTCTCTCTCTCTTTCATTCTCCTCCTACCAACCTAATCCCTCCATCTCTCTTCTCCCCACATTTCTATTTTTGTCTTTTTCCCTTTTCTCCCCTTTTCCTCTGCACGTCCCTCTCTCTCCATCTCTCTCTTTGCCCCACCACTTCTTCACACCTCCCTCCCTCATTCACTCTCTCTTTCACTCTCCTCCAACCAATCTAATCCCTCCATCTCTCTTCTCCCCACATTTCTATTTTTGTCTCTCTCCCCTTTCTCTCTTCTTCCTCTGCAAGTCCCTCTCTCTCTCTCTCTCTTTTCTTTACACCTGTCTCTCTCTCTCTCTCTTTTCTTTACACCTGTCTCTCTCTCTCTCTCTCCCTCTCCCTTGTTCTCTCTCTCTTCTTTACACCTGTCTCTCTCTCTCTCCCTCATTCTCTCTCTCTTCTTTACACCTGTCTCTCTCTCTCCCTCGTTCTCTCTCTCTTCTTTACACCTGTCTCTCTCTCCCTCCCTCGTTCCCTCATTCTCTCTCTCTTCTTTTCACCTGTCTCTCTCTCTCTCCCTCATTCTCTCTCTCTTCTTTACACCTGTCTCTCTCTCTCCCTCGTTCTCTCTCTCTTCTTTACACCTGTCTCTCTCTCTCCCTCGTTCCCCCCCTCTCTCTCTCTCTACTTTACACCTGTCTCTCTCTCCCTCCCTCGTTCTCTCTCTCTTCTTTATACCTGTCTCTCTCTCCCTCATTCTCTCTCTCTCTACTTTACACCTGTCTCTCTCTCCCTCCCCGTTCCCTCATTCTCTCTCTCTTCTTTTCACCTGTCTCTCTCCCCCTCCCCCGTTCCCTCTCTCTCTCTCTCTTCTTTACACCTGTCTCTCTCTCTCTCTCTCTCTCTGTCTCTCATTCCTTCTCTCTCTTTTGCTTTCCTCCAACCTAATCTCCTCATCTCTCTTCTTTGCATTTCTCTTTTTGTCTCTCTCTATTTTCTCTCCTCTTCCTCTGCATGTCTCTCTCTCTCTATCTCTCTCTTTGCCCCACCACCTCTCTCTCCCTTCTTTACACATCTCTTTCTCTCCCTCCCTCGCTCCTTCTCTCTCTTTCGCTCTCCTCCAACCAACCGAATGCCTCCATCTCTCTCTTCTTCACATTTCTTTTTGTCTCTCTCCCCTTTCTGTCCTCTTCCTCTGCACGCCC
>NW_026571140.1:41645379-41662879 GCF_026225935.1 Boleophthalmus pectinirostris
TTTTGTGATAATTTTTCACAGTTTTTCTTTATTCGTTCTTTTCATACTCGGGTGAGAGCAGATACATCGGACAAAAATAAGAACAGAAAAGATAATCGCAAATCAACAGTAACAAAACAAAACAAAACAGATCAATGTAGTTAAATAAATAAAATGTGTTTCTCACACCATCTTGTAAAAGCCTGATCCCGTCAGATCTCAGAGGCTCAGCAGGACCGGGTCTGGTCAGTTCACTGGGAAAATCAGGAGCCACAGGAGGCGCCAGTCGCAATAACTGTTGTTGTGTCCTTAGGCAAGACACTTCACCCTCATTGCCTAGTATGAAAGTGTTGTGTGTGTGTGATGGTGTTGGTCGGAGGGGCAGATGGTGCCGATTGGCAGGGCAGGTGCACTTCTGTCAGTCTGCCCCAGGGCAGCTGTGGCTACAATAGTAGTTTACCACCACTGGGTGTAGAGTGAATGAATAATACTGAATAAAGCTCTGTAAAGTGTCTTTGTGACAAAAATGTCTGTGAAAAGCGCGATATAAATAAAGACTTACTTAAAGGTTGTATGGAGGATTTTTTTTTTGTTTCAAATTGTCAATGATAGATTATAAAGGTGCAGTCGCCTTGTAATTATGATGACCAAAAAAAAGAGAATAAAAATTCATCAACTCTGGACGTGGTGGGGCTAAACATTTGCCAATAGATAACGACACTGCCTCGTTATCTGTGAGCTGACAGGCTGTCAATCAAACTCCCTACGTTTCTAGTGTAACTGACTTGCCTGCGCTGCCGGTACGTGGTTTACGTACGACTGTCACACAGTCCACAGACGCAAGACGCACAGACGCTGTTTACTCCACCAACGCAACAGTTCTTAGCGGCTTTTTTTGACCTATATTTTCCTCGCAGTTCGCACAAAGTTTGTTGCAATGGCGACAAGAATCCAGGAGCAGTTCGCCGCAAAAGAAAGTCCGTTTTTGAGGTCGCTGAAAGAAGAAGACAAGGGGAAAAAAGCAGCGAAGCCAAACTAAGGTGATTCTTGAAGATTCATTCCAGCGATGGCGCGCGACTGAAGCAGACGCAGGGTCTAAAGACTGACACACTGGTCCACAAATTACTCCTGGACAGGAAACTTCTGCTTATTATGAAAACGTACTTTATTTCCAAGAGCTGGACAAACGTTTTTCAGGACACGAATGTGATATCCTATGTCTGAAAACGTCATTTTCAAGGCAAAGAAAGAGTCCGCTTGCTGCTGTGTGTTGTAGCTAGTTCATTCACACGGAATCTCCGCGCAACCTTCTCTGCACCCCTTTCCTGCTCCTGTCCCCGCTGCCCGATCCACTCTTCCCCCTGCTCCTCACTTCTCCGCACTCTTCTCGCTCTAACAAATGTCCGCACACCCTCCCCTCCTCACTTCTCCGTCTTGCTAACCAACACTGTAGTTAGTTGTTTACAAGTCATGTGCAGCGGCTGTAAACAAACCTGTTTCTGGCGTAAGGAGGAGGAGGGAGGAGGTGTTTCTACGTAGGAGCTGTAGGGGAGGGGGGTGGTTTCACACATGCGCAACATTTGAAAAAGGACAAACAGTCGCTGGATTTCTCGTTCCTTGGAAAATCCTCTATACAACCTTTAATAAAATGATGTACACACAGTTCTGTAGCTCCCATTAAGCACATTACACACAGCGAGTAGAGCACCAAGCACTTGCCGGGGCACCACGAGAATCCTCGCAAAACCACTGGTGTAGTAATGCTGTTCATCCCCTGGAATCCCCTGGTCCTCACTTTGTCCAGAATGCCGACTCTGTGTATACAATAAGTATCCCCACAATCATCCCTCCCTCCCCAAACATTTTCTTTCTCTTTATCCAGGTCACGGAGGCAACAGTCTGAGCAGTGAGGTCCAGATTTCTCTCACCCAAGACTCTTCAGGGGTCCCGAGGTGTTCCCAGCCCAGCCCAGAGACCAACATAACATAAGATAATCCTTTATTGTCTCCCATGGGAGAAATTTGTCTTGGGACAGGGGGTCACATGTTTTATCAAAAAACAACACAACACAAAGCAGCACATAAACAAACATCAGAGAACAGAATAAATATGAGACCAAGTGTGACCACGAGTGATGCACCAACGGGACCTTTAAAAACTATTCTTAACAGACAAGCCCTTGCATTCTTCTGTTCTATTAATTATTGCACATTCCCTAAGCCTTTTATAATTATTTTTAACTGCACTATCTGAGTTTAGCAGGTTAACAGCTAGTGGCACAAAAGAACGTTTGAATCTGTTCAGTTTACAGTTTGGACCCTGAACCTTCTGCCTGATGGCATCAACTCAAACTGACTGTGAAGAACATGGGTTGGGTCATTGATCACCTTCCTGGGTCTTCACGGAGGATGTCCCCAGGGAGACATCCAGCCACTCTCCAGAGGAAACCATGGATCTATAATAAGGACCGGATAAGACACTCCCCCTGTCCTCGCTCCAGGTCGACTAGTGGACGCTCCAGGTACTGCAGGTACTATGATCCAGAAAGAATTGTCCCACAGAGCACAATGTTGTTGGTTTTTTTTTTTTTTTTGTGTGAAATCAAACTGCCCGTGTTTGACTGACATGATATCAACTTTCATAAGGGTCAGATTTGTTTATTTTTATATGTGTTTTTCTCATTTTCTCTTCTTTTTGTGTTTTTTGTGCTTTTTTTTTTCCATCTCGTCCTCATTTTGTGTTTTTGGAAGTATGTTTTCCTCATTTTGTGTGTTTTTTCCTAATTTTATCCTCATTTTGTGTTTTTGTGGGAGGATTTTTTGTGTTTTTTTCCTCATTTTGTCTTCATTTTGTGTTTTTATTTTTCTCATTTCATACTCTTTTGTGTGTGTGTGTTTTTTTTCCCTCTCATTTCATCCTTATTTTGTTTAGGGTGTTTTTTGGGGTGTTTTTTCTTCTCTTTGATTTCATTTTGTGTTTTGTGTGTGTGTTTTTTCCTCATTTTGTTTTCATTTTTTGTGCATTTTTTCCTCATTTTGTCCTCATTTTGTTTTTTGTGGATCTTTTTTATGTTTTTTTTCTCGTTTCATCACATCAGATTTGTTTATTTCAGTGACTCACGTGAAACGAAGTAGACCAGCGCTCGTCACGTTTAGTTTCTCGCTCGTGGATTCTGGAGAAATTCCCCATAAGATATTTTGTCTTTCTTTTTTCGTCCAAAGCAGCCATATTTGTTGTGTGTGATCCGGATCCAAGGCAAAACGGACGACACAAAAACCACGACCTGAATGAACCCAGACCAGAACAACAAGAACAGAACCAAAAAACACGGCCCCGTCTCCCAGATCGAATTCATCCAGGATCATGAAAGTGCTGGAGAATTACAATCACAGAAAAGTACAAACAACTTCCAAAACATCAGCGATTCTTTCAAGATTTTGTCAATTTTCTGTAACATCTGACACCAATTTGAGCAGAAAACTGTGGAGCGCAAATCCACGTCTGAAATGTGATTAAGCGCTTCAGCTGCACTCGCTCTGCAAACACACGGCGACTGGAAATGAGCAAACGCTGAGTTTATTTTCGTTTGGAGACACAGATTCACTTAGAGACGTGATTATACCAGAATTATATGCAAATGTGAAGAGTTTGGGCCCAGTAAACTTGGCTCCTGTGAGTTTTTTCTTTTCCTCATTTCGTCCTCAGTTTGTGGTTTTGGGAAACGGTAAACAGTCACATTTTTAAACCGAGCTTTATAACGAGGAACCACTTATTCACACTTTCATACACCAGTGTTCACAGACACTGGAGGGGGTGAAGTGTCTTGCCCAAGGACACAACAACAGCATTTATCTGTGGGAGCTGGAATCACACCGACAACCTGTGGCTCAGTGGATCAAGAGTACATCAAGAGTGGGATTCAAACCTCATTTTGTGTCCGTCCCCCCCCCATTTTTTATTTTTCTGTGTTTTTTCTGTTTTTTTTGTTTTTTTGTTTTGTAAATGTTTTATCCCTCATTTCGTCTTCCTTTTGTGTGTGTGTTTTTTTTTTTTTTTGGTCCTCATTTTGTGTTTTTTGTGTGTGTTTTTTCTCATTTTGACCTCATTTTGTCTTTTTTATGGTTTTTTTTTTCCAGTGTTTTTCAGGGTTCAGGGTTTTTGTCTTTTTGTCTTCATTTCGTCGTCATTTTGTGTGTGTGTTTTTTCCTCACTTCGTCCTCATTTTGTGTTTTTTGTGGGGTTTTATGTGTATGTTTTCTTTTTTTTCTCATTTTGCCCTCATTTTGGTTTGTGTGTGGGGGTTTTTTTTTTGGGGGGGGGGTTCCTCATTTTATTTTATTTATTTATTTTTATTTATTTTTTTGTGTGTGTATGTGTGTGTTTGTTTTTCCTTCATTTCATCCTCATTTTTTGTTTTTTGCGTGTTTTTTTCCCTAATTTTGTGTTTTGTGTGCATTTTTTTTTAAAAACATTTTGTTCTCAATTTGTGGTTTTTGTGGGTTTTCTGTGGGGGTTTTTTTTTTTTTTTTTTTTCCCTCATTCCGTCCTCATTTTTGTTCTTTTGAGGGTTGTTTCTCATTTTGTGTTTTTCTTTGTGTTTTTTTTTATTTTTTATTCTCATTTCATCCTCAGTTTGTGGTTTTGGGAAACGGTAAATAATCACATTTTTAAACCGAGCTTTATAACGAGGAACCACTTATTCACACTTTCATACACCAGTGTTCACAGACACTGGAGGGGGTTAAGTGTCTTGCCCAAGGACACAACAACAGCATTTATCTGTGGGAGCTGGAATCACACCGACAACCTGTGGCTCAGTGGATCATGAGTACATCAAGAGTGGGATTCAAACCTCATTTTGCATCGCCCCCCCCTCATTTTTTTATTTTTCTGTGTTTTTTCTGTGTTTTTTTTTGTTTGTTTTGTTTTATCCCTCATTTCGTCTTCCTTTTGTGTGTGGGGTTTTTTTTTTTTTTTTTTGGTCCTCATTTTGTGTTTTTTGTGTGTGTTTTTTCTCATTTTGACCTCATTTTGTGCTTTTTTATGTTTTTTTTGGTTTTTTCAGGGTTCAGGGTTTTTGTCTCCTCATTTCGTCTTCAATTTTGTGTGTTTCATTTTTGTGTTTTTTTCCTCACTTCATCCTTATTTTGTGTTTTTTGTGGGGTTTTATGTGTATGTTTTCTTTTTTTTCTCATTTTGCCCTCATTTTGGTTTGTGTGTTTTTTGGGGGTGTTTTTTCCTCGTTTTATTTTCAAAAAAAATTGTGTGTGCGTGTGTGTGTTGTTTTTTTCTTCATTTCATCCTCATTTTTTGTTTTTTTGCTTGTGTTTTTTTCCCCTAATTTTGTGTTTTGTGTGCATTTTTAAAAAACATTTTTCCGTGTTTTTTTTTTTTTTTCCTCATTCCTCATTTTTCTTCTTTTGAGGGTTGTTCCTCATTTTGTGTTTTTCTTTGTGTTTTTTTTTTAAAATTCTCATTTCATCCTCATTTCTGTTCTTTTTTTTTCTTCTCATTTTCTGTTTTTGGCGTGTTTCTGTGTGTGTGTTTGTCCTCATTTTGTGTTTCTGTGTGTTTTTTTTGTTTGTTTGTTTGTTTTTCTCATTTCATCCTCATTTTGTCTTTTTTTTTCCCTCATTTTGCTCTCATTTTGTTTTTTTGTGTTTTTTTTTCCTCATTTTGTCTTTATTTTCTGGGTTTTTTGGTGTGTTTTTGTGTGTTTTTCCTCATTTCATCCTCATTTTGTCTTTTTTGTCCCCATTTTGTTTTTGTGCGTGTTTTTTTCCTCATTTCGTCTTCATTTTCTGTTTTTTGGGTGTTTTGTGTGTGTTTTTCCTCATTTTGTCCTCATTTTGTGTATTTTTCCCCTCATTTCATCCACACTTTGTAATTTTTGTGAGTTTATTTGTGTATTTTCCTCCTTCCTTGTGAGTCTGTCTGAGTTGCATCACCGGTGCAGGTGGGCTGTGAGACTCTCGTGTGTCGAGTCTCTGCGAAGGGGAGGTACAAGTTTCCATCACAAATTTTGATTTATTTCTCCAATCTGTCCACAAGGGGGCTTTACGACGCCTGGCACCTCCTGTGTGCTCATGATGGATGAACCCGGAGCTACATCTGCCCCAAGAAACCGACGAACGCCCGGAGAACGCCGTATTTTCACATCCAGACACATCGTTTGGTTCGACATGACTCAGGGTTATAATGCAAACATGACACCATTAAAGGGCCCAGATTATACTGTTTATGATCTGTGTTATCAGGTCGTTTCCTCTTCAAAAACACACATGGAGTTGAGTTTTGTTTCATTCACACATGTTTGAGTAAAATTTTATTATTAGTCTGTCTACATTTCTCCTCATCTGGATATTTTTTCTCAATTTTGCTTTTAAAACTCCCCCTTTTACCCCTGAATAAAGTGTTATATAGGGGTGTGCAAAAATATTGAAATATCGATATATCGTATCGCTTAATGTGATGATACAGTATCGATATCATGGGCTGCTGTATCGATATATCACCAAGAGTATTTTTTGGTATATTTTACTAAATTATTTTCTTACAGTTTTTTGTTAAAGTGCGACACATTTGACATTTTCACTGTTTTGACGAATTAAAATGTTTGTGTTTCATATGAACTTTGCACAAAAAAGTGGTTTAACAAAGACTTTTAGTATCACAGACATGATTTCGCCTTTATTTTTATTGAACTGTATTGAATCGATTTGAAATATATCGTATTGAATCGAAAGCTCACTGTATCGAGGTATGTATCGTATCGGTAACTTCTTAATGATACCCAGCTCTAGTGTTATACATCCTTTTTTTCAGTACGTCCTGTTATTTCACAATCTGCTGCTGTAATTGTGTCATGTGGCTGTAATAAAAGCCATAGGATCAGAAAGACAAAAAAAAAAAAAAAATAAAAAAATAAAATTTACACTCACATATTCACACATACAAAACACACAGCAAACGTGTATAAAAAAAAAAAAAAAAAACTTTTGGGGTGTAAACATGTCTAATTTAGAACCTTAACTACAAAAGTGCAAAATATCAAGTCTGTCAAGTCTGTAAATAAAATATAAAATATCCTTATTGACTCAAAACAAAACAAAAAGTGCAATGGCCTCATGACTTTCCTGGTGTCAGTCGTGGAAACAGCTGGTGTCAGGTCCAGGGCACTGAGACACATCACTTCCTGCATTTCCATGGGGTTTATTACATTTGGATTTGGACATCTGGACTGAAATAAACCTGAAAATAAAAACAGCAAAAGATTTGCAATTACACAGACCAAGCTGCACCATTAGTCATTTATTTGAGAAATATCTGCACTTAGAGCGACTTTTTCAAATGTTACAAACACAGACGCTCAGAGCATCGACCGTTTTGACTCACTACACTCTTTGGCAAAGTTTGGGCTGAACAAAATGGATGGACCAGAGGCACTTGGCGGAAAACTAAGTTCTTGGGAAAGTGTTCGAAAAGCTGTGACGGCCTAGTCAGTCTGGTTCCACCTAGTGCCTCCGCTCAATTTCATTTTTCTCCAGAGACTAGGTCAGGAATCAGAATACACCAGACGATTTGCAAAAACCCCCGAAGTGCAAGTTTGGGCACCAGCCAATCAGTGAAGAGCTGTGAAGTCATGACGTCAAACTCGTGGCGTCTGTCTGTGTCCCTTTTGTGGAACAGCACAACAGAAAACAAAACATTGAGATGGATGTAAACGAAGACAGACATTCTGTGTTGGCGACGATTCCTCAGATCGAGGATTTAAAGCCGGAACAAAGAGAATGTTTGGTGAATTTTATCAAGGGGAAAGACGTTATTGTCCTTCTTCCTACGGGATTTGGCGAATTACATACGTGGTTGGTTAAATAAAAAAGTACCCGCCTACTGTCGAGCAAACGAATCCTAATGCTGCGAAGTGAGGTAGACGATGATCTGAAACCAACCTCCAGAGTGGAAAAGTTGAATAAGCTCCACCATAGCATTTCCATCTACACTGTCCAAGACGCAAAACTCTGGTCAGATCTGCTCAGGTCGTGTACACGTTTACGTCACCACCTCGTCCCCTGGCATGCACACACTATGAAATTCCACACACTTTTGCATCACCGTGTGCACGCAGGTTTCCTCCCGAAAACTCTCGTCTAAACGCGGAATAAAAAGTGAAGACGCGACACCACTTCTGCGCCTTCTGTTCAGACCCTCATCATATAAATGTACACTTACAAGGAAAAAAAAGTAAGTATCTTTTATGGTCGGAAAGTTATGAACGTTATGTTATATAAAACATATTCCCAGTTATCATATATGATTTTGTCCGTGTGGAAGGGTTAAAAACCACAGTGGAGCACTTCCTGTACCACATGACATCACAAGGTGGAGTTTTTTGTTTGTTTGAGAGAAGAACTCAGCCTCAATCTGCAGGTTTGTGTGTTAAACATGTGTGAATGAAACAAAAACAAAAAAACACAACTCCAGGTCTTTGTTTGTGATGAGGAAACATTAGAACATAAATCAGAAAATAGCATAAATATGAGCCTTTTAATCTGCATTTTTACTTATAAATACAAAAAAACCCTCAGCAAACTCACTCATTAACTTCTCCTTTCTGCTGTTGTTCCATATAAATCTTTATAATCTAAATAAAATGCTAAATAAAAGTAGAAATAGTTGACAAAACTCGAGTGACTAAACCAAACCCTTCAGTCCTTCAGTCCATTACTGAAAAACGCCGCATTAACTTGTGAATCTTATTTGTAATTCCCAAGTTTGCTTTCCTCCTCTCTCATTGTGCGAGCTGAATGCGTGTGGCTGCGGGCGGACTGCACAGGGGTCAGAGTTCGCCCCGAGCCGTCGTCATGGTAACCGGCCCACGACAATCTGTTCGCGTTTTTTATTCTGTTTCTTTGGAGGCGCTCGGAGCGTGACTCACTCCCTCGCACGAGCCGCACAGTCGACGCAGACGCTCCTATAGAATAACACGGAGCCGCTCGGATGCACAGCCTCGTGCGCGGCCCTCCTCGTCGCCGTGGAGATAAGAACGCTCGGCCTGGAATGTTCCGCAGATGGGCATTAACTACTCTATTTTGCATTAATTCACGTACATGAGTTTTATGATTTAAAGGTGCAACTGTGTCTGATCGCCAGCTTATCTTTATGGAGATGTTATTGGTTTATTTACAATATTCCAAAGTATGGCATTAATAGGGCTGAGTGTCATTAAGAAGCTGCCAACATACAGACCTCAGCCCTCGTGACGGCGAATGAGTCGGAGCTCTGGAGCACGTCTCGTTCTTTCTGAAACAAATCGCTCCGGAGCGCTGCCTCGGAGCTCGTCTCGCAGCAGCCGCTCACGTGACCAAAGTGTGGAAGTGTCGGTCCCTCCCTCTACTGCAGGGGTGGGCAAACTATGGCCCGGGGGACGTATGCGGCCCTTTAAACCTTTTAATCCGGCCCGCCCAACTGGAATAAATTACAATAATAAACCTTGTTGATGTTTTATTTGTCTTGCATTTCCAGTGTTTCCCAGTAGATGGCGCACTATATATACATTGAGTTGCGGCGTATTATGTTGGCCGCAATGCTTTATGGGAAAGTGTTCTTACAGGAGTTATTCGGACCATGAGTGAAGTAGTTGGTGCTTAAGATATAAGATGCACTGCTTCCAGTTTGAGTTGGTAAAAATCAATCAAGGAAACCTGTGGTCTCTGAGTTGTAATGATTAATGTGTACAACATTTTGGAGTCAGGTTTTATCTCACTCACAGGTGTGTGTCTGTGGTTGTTTGGCGTGAGCTTTGTTTTTGAGCTGTTATCAGTCATATTCGAAAACAGTGAACTCACGATGAACATTGACTCATGTTGTGCAGTGGAGCAGGTCTCAACAGTTTTATTTGTTCTGAATCTTTCACAGCAGTGATGAAACGTGTAGCGTCTGAAGTCCTGGATAAATGTGAATAAGAATGTGATGAATCTGAGCTCTTAACACGTTATGTCCTGTCTTCTGTCCGGCCCTTCAGTCAAACTTTAGGACCCTATGTGGCCCGCGAGCCAGAAAGTTTGCCCACCCCTGGTCTACTGCTTCGCTCTGCGTGTCGATCGCTTCAGTGTATCGAAGCGTCTCATTGGCTTGGCGAATGTTCCGCTCTGTGATTGGTTCAGAGTGTTCAGTGCACTTCTGTGGTTTGACAAGCGCTAAACTGCTACAGTATAAAAGATGCACCAATATTTCTTAAAAATGTTGGGTAGTGAGGGTTTTTAGTGATGATTTTGGTGACTTCTGGCATTTGTTTCATTTTCGTTGGCGTCTACAAATGGAAAAAAGCGTTCCATGGTTTGGGATCACTTTGATCTAATTCCACCTAACAAGGTCACACCTATTTTCTTATTTACAGCATGATATTTATGTTTCTCTTTACATATTATTTTAAATCATCATTATTGTTGTTGTTGTTGGTACGGTGTCGCTCTGCACACAAGTTTTTTCTTACACAAACAATACTTCATCGATGTTGAGACACCTGCATGACAATGGTTAAATTTGTCCACTAGAGGTCAGTGTTTCTCCGAGGGCACAGACACGTCCAACCATTTGAGACAATATTGAGACTGAGGTGTAAATGCTTCACGAGGCTCCGTTCGCCGTCACTACTCAACACTTATACTTGTGCATGAACGAGTTCAGAAGAACAGGTTCATTGAACAGGTTCATTTTTCAGTGAACTTTGAACTGAACGCAACACTTTTGTAAATCAAGAACTTGAACACGAATTTGTTCAAATTATGTGAAATGAATCACGTACGTGACTGTTGGGGTTCAATTAAACGTCGGAATTTGTTTTCACCTGACGAGTGTCGAGGTCTGCTCGCACTTAAACTCGCGAAACCACAGCGTCAACGTGAAGGCGACTCCACCTGCAGCTCTAGTGAAACGTACTGATTCTTGTATTTGTCAGTGGGAAAAACGATCAAACTTGACTCAGCACGTTTAGCTGCTTGTATTTACCTTCTGACCAGACTGACCACGGCAAACGCAAGGATTTCAAAAGTAAATTTCAAAGCACTAATTAGCAGTATTTCTGGACCTAAACTCTTTCACATGACACAGAACTGTCCCAGGAGTACGTGGTGCTGATGGTAAACGCACAAATACAACAATAGATTCATGCTCTCTGTGTATTTTGACGGGGATATGCGTCTACACTCACATAGAGCGTCAAAATAATAATAAAATAGGATGGATCCCATTTTCTGAAATCTATGCTCACAGGACTCGCTGCTCTATGCGTGTGTCTAGAGCGTAAAGTGGAGCCGCCCTCATCACTTTCATTCCATTCTACAAACTACGAGTCCAAAAGTTGCAGGGACGTCCCTCTGTCACAGAAAGAACATATAGTCATGTCCTTTAGTCCAACAGAAGCTGCTGCATCAGCGCACATGGAAAAGCTGCTTTTTTCCAGCGTTTACAATTTATGCAAATTAGCCATGTGGTTTTAAGTTTTGTTTCTGTAAAACTTAAACAAATGTGTCAAAGCTGAATTAAACACATGATAATGTCAAACGAGCTGATGTGGCTCTGCAGTGGTTTTGGTTTATATGTTGTAAAGTTGTTGTAAACTGGAAGTCAGTTTGAAAAATAAGTTCAGCGTTTCATTATCTGGGGCCGGGTCGCGGGGGCAGCAGCCTAAGCAGGGACTCCCAGACTTCCTTCACCCCAGACACGTCCTCCAGCTCCTCCAGGGGGGATTTACATAACTCACCTAAAAATAAAATAAACTGAACTTTGAACTTGTTCATGAAAAGTGTGAACAACACTGGGCCATGATACGATACACTTTTTGTTACAGTGAGCTTTCGATTCAATATGATTCGATATGATATACCGTAAAATACTGTAAAATATTTGTTATTATTTTCAGTCATTTAACAGACCAGGCTTTTATTTGAGACCTGTTGGCAGTTTGGGGCAGGCGATGAATTCCTTCTTCACAAAAATCTCAGAGGAAGTGTCGCTGTTATACGACGGCCTGGCGCTTGCTTTGCCGACCTTGTGGGCTCGATTCCCGCCACCTCGTCCCTTTGCCACAACTGTCCTCTTTCCTCCACAGCAGCTACGATGACACTGAAGTAATATGACCAAAACTCCTAAAAAAATGCTTCCATTTCCTGCCCACTATGTCGCACCATCTTTCTTTTTTACATCAACATTAACAAAGTTGAGTGCATGTGCATCCAAAAGACAAACACTTTTCAGTCTTTTCATCACAAAAGAAGCAAAGTAAATAAAGTGACCGACATAAATAAAGTGAAATGATGTTAAATAAAGAGCTGCACTAAACCTGCACACGTCTGATCTCTGAAAACATGAACCATCTCCAACACGAAACACACACAGAGAGAACATTCATATTCCACTGAGTCGTGTCCTTTAGTCCGACAGAAACTGAACCACATCAGGGCACAAGGAGCGAGCTGTTTTTATCAGTGTATAGTTTATGCAAATGAGTCATGTGGTTTTAAATTTAGTTTCTATAAAACATAAACAAATGTGTCAAAACTGCATTAACCACATGATAATGTCAAATGGGCTGATGTGTCGCAAAGTTCAGTTTATTTATGCAGATTAGTAAAAGTAATAATAATGATGATAATTTTATTATAAAAACCTTAATGATTAATCAAAAATTCATTAAGAAAATTTTATCGAATGCCCATCCCTAGTCCTGTTTAGTCCTGTTTTAGTCCTGGTTTAGTCCTGGTTTAGTCCTGGTCCTGTTTTAGTCCTTTTTAGTCTGTTTTAAGTCCTGGTTTAGTCCTGTTTTAGTCCTGGTTTAGTCCTGTTTTAGTCCTGTTTTAGTCCTGTTTTAGTCCTGGTTCCTGGTTTCCTGTTTTAGTCCTGGTTTTAATCCTGGTTTAGTCCTGTTTTAGTCCTGTTTAGTCCTGTTTAGTTGGTGTCCTGGTTTAGTCCTGGTTTAGTTTTTTAGTCCTGGTTCCTGTTTTAGTCCTGTTTTAGTTTTTAGTCCTGTTTTAGTCCTGGGTTTAAGTCCGTGTTTAGTGCTGTTTTAATCCTGGTTTAGTCAGTCCTGGTTTAGTCCTGTTTTAGTCCTGTTTTAGTTTTTAGTCCTGGTTCCTGTAGTCCTGGTTTAGTCCTGGTTTAGTCCTGGTTTAGTCCTGGTTCAGTCCGGCATCGCAGTTTAAGTCACGTAAGCGGGAAACAGCCGTTATCTCTTTTTTCCATTATTCATTTAAACACAAAATCGAAAACTGAAAAAATTCATCGTTATCCGTTTTGTTTTTTGTTTTTTTTTGTTTTTTTTTCATTTTGGTTTTGGAGACAAATAATGAAGAAAATAGTTGTTGTTTTTTTTTAAGTTTTCTTATTTTTGGTTTTATTTTGAAAAACAGATGATACCCGGATTGCCCAGACCTGCTCAGCTTCAGGCTTCGACAAAAAGTTTTGGACACAATGAAAAGAGGTTTATAAAGGATCATTAACCATAAACCGGGTCAACAAATGTGTGATCTGACAGTGACACAGAAAATCCTCCAGATCACTTTAAACTCCAGAGATTCTACATTTTGCTGATGTCTCGAACGCAACATAAAGAAAAGATAATTTAAATATTTTTTGCAGTGTGGGTTATAATTAAAGCGCAGCGTGATCCCAGTTTGTATTTGTGAATCTGAAACCAGTGACCCAGAGGAAACCCAGAGAGACCCGGCTCCATGTGGGTCACCAGAACCGCTCCAAACAGGTCGGAGTCTGAGGGACCGGCCTGGATGTTTGTGTTGGCGTTGGCGTCGGGTTCCGCTGGGACTCCTCAAGCGCCGCACAATGGGCTCTGTTCACGTTACGTCGCAAACCAGGAAGACGTTTGGAAAGATGAGATTATAATAGAATTCCGGTGGAGTCCGCGACACTGGACTGACCGACTGTGATCAGACCCGCTGAAGTAAATGTGATCAGAGGTAAAATGAAGACCGCAGACGTATGTGCTCTTCGGAATCATCTGGAAATTGGCGCCTCGTCTCTTCTGAACCCAGTGCGCTCAGAGTCGTGCGTCAGTGGAGAAGTGATAAAAACTGAGGTGTGGTTGGAATTGTTGATGAGCCGAACATAACAGAACACTACGATGAGATCCCGTTTATATGTACACAGGAATTTTAAAAACGGAGACATTTCCCTTCGTTCGTACCCTTCGTTTACACACAAACGGCGAATTTGCTTCTGAAAACGAATGTTTCTAAAAACTCCGGCTAGTGTGGAGATTCTGGAAAACTACAGTATGATATCGGCGACCAGAGCAATCAGCAATTTTGCCTCTTCTTTAACAGATCTGTGGAGAGGCGAGCACGTTTTACAAGGTATTTTTGAGAAATACTTACAACTGTAATGAAATAAATGCTACAGGTTTGAATCTAATCCAGGCGCTGCCCAGAGGTTTGGTGTAGTTATGACGGCGCTCGATGGAGGATTTATGTGGTTGATGTAAACCAGGCATCTCCAAACTACGGCCTGTGGTCCAAATGCGGCCCTCAGACACATGTTTCTTGGCCCTCAGGCTTCCAGATGAATTGGCCCAAATTAAGTTACATCATTTAAAAATGAACTTTTTACTGCAAGTTTTTGGAAAATCTACCTTGATAAAGTGAATATTTAATATTTGGTGTGTGGTTTTAAGGATCTTAGCATGAGCCATCAGTGTTTATTCATGCTATTTGTGTTAAAGATGCACATATTTCAATTATTCACTGTACTGAGCATCAGTCTACGGCCCTTTGCTTCATCTGTGTTTAGATATGTGACCCTTGATGAAAAAAGTTTGGACACCCCTGATGTAAACGAAAACTTTGAAAATTATGCTGTGTGCTCGATGTTATTTTGGAAAATGGAGGGAGGGAAATATTAGTTTCTCAACATGTCCAGCTCTGTGTAAACGTAGCCTGACAATTTAGATCAGGGGGTCATCAAATTAAGGCCTATGGGCCGACTCTGGCCCTCCACGCCCCTTTGACCGACCCCCAGCCCCTGTGCCCCCACCACTGGAACTGACCCCATAACGCAATCCTCAAAAGTGTCATGGCCTATTTTTTGTATTATTATTTTTGGCAAATAATAACACATCTTTATCTTGTATTTTGTCTTTTTTTTTTTCAATTTAAAAATTATATTTATATGAAGTATTTATATTTAAGTAATGATATGACATATTTACATTTGCTGCCAAATTTTTTCCACCAAACCAACTCAAGATCAAACAGTCGACACTGCAGAGTTCTATAGTGCAGTTAAGGACAGAAAAATTACTTGAGTAAAGTGGATGACCGATAATGTTTTTAGTTCAGTGTGAGGAGCGTGCAGTTTGTCTGATGTGTAAAAAAAGTGTGACGGTTTTCAAAGAATATAATCTGCGTCGTCAGGGTCAAACAATTCTGTTATACGACCTCCATCACAGTCAGGAGCCATAATGTGGCCCCCGGAGAAAAAAAGTTTGGTGACCCCTGATTTAGATGAAGAAAACTGGACCTGGGAAGCTGTCATCTCATCTTCCTGGTTTGTGACGTAAGCGTGAATAGAGTCTGTTGGTTTCCTGAAAAGCTGGTAGTGGCCAGTGGAAGGTGGTGGGCGCTTTTAAAAGTGGGACCAGTTTTGTAGTCCGTCGACGTTGTTTGCTCAAAGTGTTATTGGAACAAAGCTGCCATGTAAAGATTCTTACACTGATGCCTCCAAAACCGCTCGGCCTCCCACAGATTCACACAAACACATTTGACATTCACACTGTAACGACGGTCTGTGCTGATTAAACGATAAACACAAGACTTTTATTTTATTTATTTGTCACCACAGCGTCAACATTCTCTGATTTTGAACTTTACTCCACTTTGATCAAACTTAGAACATTAATATGTGCATGTGTTTACTGTTAAATATTTGAACAAAACTGATTATAAGAAGAGTTTTGTTGAGTTCTCTTGTATCTTGCAAAAAGAAAAAACAGGCTCAGAGGCAAAAAAGGTCAGAGTACAAGAGTTTCTGAGAGTTTGAGGTCTGAGAATCCAACCAAAGCTTTTGTATTTCCTGTTATAAACCTTGTCTTTAGTTGATACTTTAATTCTCGGAATCTGCTGGAATTTATCAGCGTTTGAGTTATAAAACAGAAGCAGGCATCGTTGAAGGTTACTGAACAGAACATTTTGCACTTCAGCTGCAGCGTTAAGTATGAAGTGAGTACAGTAAGATTATTGTTCACAGTTTATATAAGCGGTGTTTAAAAAAAGACGGTGCAGATGGTGCAGCCACAGGACCGTCCTGGATGTAGCATCAGTGCTCTGAGAACAGTGATCGATTTAGCCTGGATACAGAAATAACTCTGGACGACTGCGAACTGTTTCAAATGAACTAGTTCTGTTTTCAGGTTTCAAATCAGATACAGCGACTTTAATAAAAAACTTACTTTTCTCCATTGCTCTTCACATTTGTGTAGGGCCGGGGTCTCCAACCTGCAGCTCTTCACCCCCTTTTCCAAGTATCTCGCCAAAGGATTCAGAATTACATGTATTGTGCTGAATAATTCTAATTTGATGAATTAAATGCCTATTACTGTTATGCATGTATCATTTTGATGCCAAACTTTGTGCTTTAACATGATAATGCAAGAGAGGGAGTCCAGTCTTTTTCACGGACAAAATTTCAAAACTTTTCCATGACTTTTTCATGACCTAAAGTGAATTTTTATAGCCTGATCCATCAGCTGGTTTCACTTTGAGCCTCATTAGGGTCCGTTCAGACCAGAGCGTCAAGGCGTCCAGTTTATATGTAAAGTCAATGTAGACGGGCAGCCTGTGTTTTTGCGATTTTTACAATCTAGACACGTGTCCAAAACGTCAGCGTCAGAACATAAAACATAAAATGACAGACGATGTTCTTAATAGAATGTATAGCCTGAGCTTATATCCAACTATTACAAGACCCAGCCCAATTACAAATCACAGTGCTACCCTTATTGATAATATTTTTACTAACAATGTGGATAATAATATTAGTGGTTTAATGATATGCGATATAACAGATCACTTACCAGTATTCCTATGTTGTGGTGAAAGAGTTCAAAAGAATTGTAATGTTGATAATTATGTATATAGAAGATTGTGAACTGATGAAAGTGTTCGATCACTGAATGAAGACCTTAATGATCAGGACTGGAGTTCAGTGTACTTGGAGAACAACGTTGATAGAGCATATAATAATTTTTTAGATATATTTCTGACACTATACAATAAACACTGTCCTGTTCAACAACGTAGAACCAAAAAAAGAAAATTAAATTGTCCTTGGTTAACAAAGGGGTTACAGAACGCTTGTAAAAAGAAAAATTATCTTTATAAACAATTCATAAAATTGAAAACGAAGGATTCAGAAAGAAGGTACAAATTATATAAGAATAAGTTGACAGATATTATAAGGAACAGTAGAAAATTATATTATAATAAATTGCTTGAAAATAATAAAAATAATA
>NW_026571140.1:41667879-41690379 GCF_026225935.1 Boleophthalmus pectinirostris
GTGAGACAGATGTGAACAGACTGGTGTTTCTGTGAGTCTCCAGGAGCAGCTGTTCACCCGGATGCCCCGCCGGCCTCCTCCGTAGCGTGTCCCGTGTGCCGCGTGCCGAGCGTGGATGGGGATGGATCACCTCATTGCCTTTTATTACGCCGAGATTTCAAACGCAGATGCACCTTCTGTGGGGGCGGCCGGCGCATCCATCACCGAGGCAGCGCTGAACAAACCAATCTGCCTCCTGTCTCCTCCGCTAACGTCACGCCAGCATCAGGCCTGCATCAGGATAATGCCGCGCCAACATCACGCTGAGATCACGCCAACGTCCCGCCAACATCAGGATAATGCAGCACAAACGTCACGCCAACGTCCCGCCAACATCAGGATAATGCAGCACAAACGTCATGCAAACGTCACGCCAACATCAGGATAATGCAGCATAAATGTCCCGCCAACATCAGGATAATGCAGCACAAACGTCACGCAAACGTCACGCCAACGTCACGCCAACGTCAGGATAATTCAGCACAAATGTCACGCAAACGTCATGCAAACGTCACACCAACATCTGGATAATGCAGCACAAATGTCACGCAAACATCATGCCAACATCTTGGCAACATTACGCAAACGTCACGCCAACATCAGGCCAACATCAGGATAATGCCGCGCCAACATCACGCTGAGATCATGCAAACGTCACGCCAACATCAGGATAATGCAGCACAAATGTCACGCCAACATCATGCAAACGTCACGCCAGCATCAGGTCTGCATCAGGATAATGCCGTGCCAACATCACGCTGAGATCACGCAAATGTCATGCCAACACAGGATAATGCAGCACAAACGTCATGCAAACATCACACAAACGTCACGCAAACGTCACGCCAACATCAGGATAATGCAGCACAAACGTCACGCAAACGTCACGCCAACATCAGGATAATTCAGCACAAATGTCACGCAAACATCATGCCAACATCACGGCAACATTACGCAAACGTCACGCCAACATCAGACCAACATCAGGATAATGCCAACATCACACTGAGATCACGCAAGCGTCACGCCAGCATCAGGGCTGCATCAGGATAATACCACGCCAACATCACGCTGAGATCATGATAACATCATGCAAATGTCATGCCAACATCAGGATAATGCCGCACCAACGTCAAGCCAACGTCATGCCAACGTTACGCAAATGTCACTCCAACATCAGGCCGACATCAGGATAATGCTGCGCCAACATCATGCCAACGTCACGCCAACATCACGTAAACATCAGGCTATGCATGACATGCATCATGGACCAAATGGGAGGGTAATACTGTATGTACAGCGCCCCCTGGCTGTTGATGAGATTGAGTCAGTGTTGTAATCAAGACCAAGATCGAGACCACAGGGTGCCGAGACCAGGACAAGACCAAGACCTCTGAGGGTCTAGACCGAGACAAGACCAAGACCATGACTCACTGAGACCAAATCAAGACCATCTTTGTCATTTTCCACATTTTTTGTATTTTACAGTTATTATGGCCGAAATATATCAATGTTTTTATAAATCTAGTTCCATTTTATCTGATTCATGTTCATTTAGGCCTAAAATAAGCCAAATAAACTGTACTGCACTGAAAATCTCTGTGCCCCATTTTTGGACCCTCACCACAGTTTGAGAACCTCTTCTTTAAGAGAACTTCCACTGACACTTTACAGAAAATGTGAAGAAAGTGAAGAAAGTGCGTAGGATTTTTAAATGTGGAGTGAGATTCTCTTACTGTTTTTCACTGATATTCACCAGCCTCTGCACATCATGACAAACACAGATGCATTTGTGCATTTTTATTAGGCAAACTTCAACCACATGTCGCTGTAGGCCAGCTCTGTGCTCTAACAGATATTTAGATGAGTTTTTACTTTGTGTTTCTTCCTGCTCTTCTAAACTGCGCATTGAGGAGGAGCCTGTGTGCGCTGTACACGGGGAGGAGCAAGAGCGCAAAAAGGTGAGGAGCGGCGCACTGACATGAAGCAGGTGAACAGGTAGGATGTTTTAAAAATTGTTTACCTGCCCTGTGATACACGCTGGTACACGAGGGTACACGCTGCAGGGGGCACGTAGTTGTGGTGTGCCGCGCAGTGTCCGCGGGCTCCAGATGAGCACACAGGCCACAGAGACGCCCCACTCTCCCGCACACATGTACAAGTTTATTACCAACAGCAGCGGCCGTAATGTAATATGATGGCACTTGACGAGTGTCAGACCGCGAGTCCAAGACAAGACTGAGTCCAAAAGTGGTCAAGTCTGAGACGAGAACAATACCATAAAAAAACAGTCTCTAGGCCAGTCTCGAGACCAAGACAAAACTATGACAGCATCTGAGGAGACCTGCCGATCTCAATGAACCTGCTCATGTCAGACGGATCTGTGTCACTCTGAACTGAGTTTTACACTTCATCAATCTGGACTCACTCTTTCTGAAAGTGAGAAAACATTGAACGTCACAGCAGCTGTTTGTTTGAATCTGATTTGGTCAAAGCATCACAACAACAACAAGACGAAAATCTATCTTTAGTTACCATCAGTTGAGAGAAAAGCTCTGACCTCTTCCCTGTGCACAAAACACTTTCCTCTGCACGCTTTTCACAAACAAAACAGTCTGTACCTGTCGGCCCTGTCGCACCAGCTGGAGCCAGGATGGATTCTCGAGATTTCAACAGCGAGTAAGTGCTGCACAGAATACAGCTGTTACATGAACATTTTACACAAATCACACTAACTAGTGTAAAACTACCATCTGTGATCCTCAACTGTCAAACACAAGAGGAAACTTAGAAAGAGTTCAGACAAAAGCCGCACGTTTTTCTCATTATGATCTAAAAACCACCAGCCCAGAAGGAAAATTAACTACCAATTTATGAAGTTTTAAGGCCGTCTAAAAGTTTTTAGGCAAAACCTTTAACTCTGTCTCCTTTCATCTGCTTCATTTGGAGTTTGATGATTAAACCAAAACCAAAACTGTATATTATATAATTATAAATATGTCAAACAAATATCATATTGAATAGACCTTTTTCACAACAGTTAAAGGTCCCATCTCATACAAAATAACTCTTTTCACATTGTATCTTCTGCACATAAACAAGCACAATTTGGGTTTTGGAACATCCATTACACAATAGTTCTGAAATCTTACTGATTTCTTGGAGACAGTCACAGACCAGGAGCTATGAAAGTCCATCACAGGCTCCGCCCTCCAAACGTGACGTAGGCTCTGAGTGAGCCGCCCTTCCTCCGCCATCTCAGGGAGGGAGGGAGACGTGACCCTGATAGTCACAGGAATAAACTTTTATTCATCGTGGAGATACAACGTGTTCAGCCGCATGTGTTGGACCCGGAATTGGATGAGGACTTTGAGGTGCACGAAGCTCAAGCACCGCGTCCACATCAGCTGAACATTACTGATTGCTAAAGTTTTAATAAACACTAGTAGATAAACTTATTATATCGTGTTCACTGCAGTGTAGAACAATGAGCTGATGCTGTCGCTTTTGTTTAGGTGTTCATGTGGGAATTGTCAATGTGGGGTGGAGGCGGTGGAGCACTTTCTACTACGTCAAACGCGTTATAGGTGTATCTGCCGCGTCATCGTTGTAGCAGCTTTAGTTCATCGTCACATGGGGAGGGTGGCAGAAATATGCTGCAATCTGTTAAAAAAAAAAACGTTGAATTAATCTAAAAACCACTTGGGCGACAAATACAAGGCCCACACATCACTCTTAGAAGGTAGAAAACTCTGAAAAGTTGATTTTGCATGAGATGGGCCCTTTAATGGTTTTCTGTGGTAAAATGTGTGTGTAAATGTCTGCTGTATTTTCCAGCAGCTTCATAAATCTGCCCCATCACCAAATCTTCAACCAACAAGGTCCACAAAGGATAAACATTCTAACATGAAGAATTTATCCACAACTATCAAGAGAAGAAAGACGAAAACTTAAAGGAAACAACGACGGCGCGTTAGTGAACTACTGAACAAAACTAATGTTATGGTCATGAATAAAACAGAAGTGACTTGTTCACTCAGACTGATTCTACAATTTAAAAAAAATCAATTTCATGGATTATCGTGACATACCGTGAGCTTTCCCATGATATCGCAATAAATATCGTACTGTGAGGATATCAATATATCGCAAGACTTGGATATCGTTACACCCCTACTGGTCGCACTTTTGGCGTGTCAGCTTCTAAAACTCTGTTTATCACTTTCCACTGGAGTTTTACAGAACCTCCACTTTAGCTGGAGGTTTTAAGATTCGTTTTCAGAGGAGAATTTGCCGTTTGTGCGTAAAAGATGGGAACAAATGAAGGGAAATGTCTCAGTTTTTAAAAATTCCCGTGTACGTGTAAACGGAGCCTGAGTGAACGAGTTACTTATTAATGAATGACTTATTATCGTTCTTCATTACTATAAATCATTAACTGGAAGTTCCGCAAACCTTACTGCGTGCCCGTCGTGACAAAGGTCTGTTGTGGTGGCTCAGTGGCTCAGCAGTCAGAATCCAGCTCAGAACCAGTGCTGTGGTTGTGTTCTTGGGCCATGCACTTTTCCCTCTTTATATGAAAGTCGATGATTTTCAGAAGAGTTTTATTACAGCAGACTTTTTCCTGTCAGTCTCCTTTGGTCACTTTTATGTCCGTCACTTTATTTATGTCAGTCACTTTATTTATTATTTTGGTCACTTTATTTATTTTGGTCATTTTATTTATTATGTTGGTCACTTTATTTATTTTGGTCACTTTATTTATTATTTTGGTCACTTTATTTATTTTGGTCACTTTATTTACTTTGGTCACTTTATTTATGTCCATCACTTTATTTATTATGTTGGTCACTTTATTTATTATTTTGGTCACTTTATTTATTCCATCACTTTATTTATTATGTTTGGTCACTTTATTTATTTTTGTCACTTTATTTATGTCCGTCACTTTATTTATTATTTTGGTCACTTTATTTATGTCCATCACTTTATTTATTATTTTGGTCACTTTATTTGTTATTTTGGTCACTTTATTTATTTTGGTCAATTTATTTATTATTTTGGTCACTTTATTTATTTTGGTCAATTTATTTATGTCCGTCACTTTATTTATTATTTTGGTCACTTTATTTATGTCCATCACTTTATTTATTATTTTAGTCACTTTATTTGTTATTTTGGTCACTTTATTTATTTTGGTCAATTTATTTATGTCCGTCACTTTATTTGTTATTTTGGTCACTTTATTTATGTCCATCACTTTATTTATTTTTTTGCTCACTTTATTTATTATTTTGGTCACTTTATTTGTTATTTTGGTCACTTTATTTATGTTCATCACTTAATTTTTTTTGCTCACTTTATTTATTATTTTGGTCACGTTATTTATTTTGGTCACTTTATTTATTATTTTGGTCACTTTATTATTTTGGTCTCTTTATTTATTTTGGTCACTTTATTTATGTTGGTCACTTTATTTATTATTTTTGTCACTTTATTTATGTCCATCACTTTTTTTTTTTTTTTTTCTCACTTTATTTATTATTTTGGTCACTTTATTTATTATTTTTGTCACTTTATTTATTTTGGTCACTTTATTTATTTTGAACACTTTTTTATGTTGGTCACTTTATTTATTATTTTTGTCACTTTATTTATTATTTTGGCCATTTAATTTATTATTTTGATCACTTTATTTATTATTTTGGTCACTTTATTCATGTTGATCACTTTATTTATTATTTTGGTCACTTTATTTATTATTTTGGTCACTTTATTCATGTTGGTCAACTTTATTTATTATTTTGGTCACTTTATTTATTTTGGTCAATTTATTTATGTCCGTCACTTTATTTGTTATTTTGGTCACTTTATTTATGTCCATCACTTTATTTATTTTTTTTGCTCACTTTATTTATTATTTTGGTCACTTTATTTGTTATTTTGGTCACTTTATTTATGTTCATCACTTAATTTTTTTTGCTCACTTTATTTATTATTTTGGTCACGTTATTTATTTTGGTCACTTTATTTATTATTTTGGTCACTTTATTATTTTGGTCTCTTTATTTATTTTGGTCACTTTATTTATGTTGGTCACTTTATTTATTATTTTTGTCACTTTATTTATGTCCATCACTTTTTTTTTTCTTTTTTTTTTTCTCTATTTATTATTTTGGTCACTTTATTTATTATTTTTGTCACTTTATTTTATTTTGGTCACTTTATTTATTTTGAACAGTTTTTTATGTTGGTCACTTTATTTATTATTTTTTGTCACTTTATTTATTATTTTGGCCATTTAATTTATTATTTTGATCACTTTATTTATTATTTTGGTCACTTTATTCATGTTGATCACTTTATTTATTATGTTGGTCACTTTATTTATTTTGGTCACTTTATTCATGTTGGTAACTTTATTTATTATTTTGATCACTTTATTTATTATTTTGGTCACTTTATTTATTATTTTGGTCACTTTATTTATGTCCATCACTTTTTTTTTTGTTTTTTTTTTGGTCACTTTATTTATTATTTTGATCACTTTATTTATTATTTTGGTCACTTTTTATTTATTTATCACTTTATTTATTTATTTATTTTGGTCACTTTATTTATGTCATTTTTTTTTTTTGGTCACTTTATTTATTTTTTATCACTTTTTATTTTTGGTCACTTTATTTATTTTGGTCACTTTATTTATTATTTTGGTCACTTTATTCATGTCGGTCACTTTTAAACCTCTGGATCTGCATAGCGACAAGCAGGTGACACGACCAGACAGAGCTGCGCGTCAGATCTACGGAGAAGCGAGCCAAAACAGAGCGACGCGTGTTTTTCAAGGATTTTTATCAATAAAAAATGAACCGTGTGCTTTTGGCTTTTGGACAGTTGAAGATCTGATGTGGTTCTGAATGAGTCTGTCTGGTTTCAATCAGGTGAAGTAAAAAAAAATAAAAATAAATAAATAAATAAAAGTCCATAAATGTCCCACATCGTCTCAGAGGGGAAAAAAAAAATCAGAAAAATGAGAGAAGTCAATTTTGAGGCAATAACACGAGACGCTGAGACGAGTGGAAGAGTCGAGAGAGAGAAAGAAAGAAAGAAAGAAAGAAAGAAAGAAAGAGAAAGAGAAAGAGTCTCATGTGGAATCAGAAGTCACCTCAGACACGGAACACGACGACGACGACATCTGTGGAAGAAAGAGAAAAAGAAGAGGAGGAGGAGGAGAGAGAGGGAGGAGAGGGAAGAGGTGGAGAAGAGAACGAGCTGAGGAGAGAGGAGGAGAAGAGACAGGGGAGGAGGAGAGAGAGGGAAGAGAGGAGAGGAGAGAGAAGGGGAGTGGAGGAGAGAAGGAGGAAGAGAGGAGGAGGAGAGGAAGGGGGTAGGAGAAAAGAGGGGGAGAGAGGAAGAGAGGGGAGGCGGAGAGGGGAAGTGAGGGGAGGAGAGAGAGAGGAAGAGGAGAGGAGGAGAGAGGGAGGAGACAAGGAGGAGAGAGGAGGAGGGGAAGTGTGAGGGGGAGGAGAGGGAAGAGGTAGAGAGGGGAAGTGATGGAAGGAGAGAGGAAGAGAGTAGAGAGGGAAGGCGGGAGAGAGGAGAAAAGGGGGGAGAGAGGAAGAGGTGGAGAGTGGAGGAGAGAGGAAGAGAGGGGAGGTGGAGAGGAGAAGTGAGGGGAGGAGAGAGAGAGAGAGGAAGAGGAGAGGAGGAGAGAGGGAGGAGAGGGAAGAGGAGGAAAAAGGGAAGAGACAAGGAGGAGAGTGGAGGAGGGGAAGTGTGAGGGGGAGGAGAGGGAAGAGGTAGAGAGGGAAGGCGGGAGAGAGGAGAAAAGGGGGGAGAGAGGAAGAGGTGGAGAGTGGAGGAGAGAGGAAGAGGGTAGACAGGGGAGGAGGAGAGAGAGGGAAGAGAGGAGAGGAGAGAGAAGGGGAGTGGAGGAGAGAAGGAGGGAGAGAGAGGAGGAGAGGAAGGGGGTAGGGGAAAAGAGGGGGAGAGAGGAAGAGAGGGGAGGTGGAGAGGGGAAGTGAGGGGAGGAGAGAGAGAGGAAGAGGAGAGGAGGAGAGAGGAGGAGAGGGAAGAGGTGGAGAGGAGGAGGAGGAGGGGAGCGGGAAGAGGAGGAAAGAGGGAAGAGACGAGGAGAGTGGAGGAGGGGAAGTGTGAGGGGGAGGAGAGGGGAAGTGATGGAAGGAGAGAGGAAGAGAGTCGAGAGGGAAGGAGGAGAGAGAGGGAAGAGAGAAGGGGGAGGAGGAAGGAGAGGAGGACAGGACAGAAGGGAGAAAGGAGAGAAGGAAGCGAAGAGAAGAGGAGGAAAGAGGGGGAGGAGAGAGGGGACGGGGGAGCAGGATAGAGGAGAGGAGAGAGAGCGGGAGAGGAGAGAGGGGGGAGGAGAAAGGAGGAGAGAGCAGAGGAAGGAGAGGGGGAGGAGAAGAGAAGGAAAGACGGAGAAGAAGAGGAGGAGAGAGCGGAGGAAGGAAAGAAAGAAGAGAAAGAAGAGGGGGAAGAGAGGACGAGGAGAGAGGAAGAGGGGGAGGAGAGAGGTGAGAGAGGAGGACAGGAGACGGGGGAGGAGAAAGGAGGGGAGGAAGGAGAGAAACAGGAGAGGAGAGGGGGGGGAGAAGAGGAGAGGGAAAAGAAGGGGAGAGAGGAGGAAGAGAGAAAGAGGAGGAAGGAGAGAAGGAAGAGGGGGGAGAAGGAAGGAGAGAGTAGAGGAAGAAGAGGAGGAGAGAGCAGAGGAAGGGGAGAGAAGGAAGAGAGGGGGAGGAGAGAAGAGGAGAAGGTGAAGAAAGGAGGAGAGAAGAAGAGAGGGGACAGAAGAGGAGGAGATGGGAGGACAGAGGGGGAAGAGAGAAAGAAGAGAGAGGGAAGAGGGAGGAGAAAGAAAGAAGAGGAGAGAAGAGGAGGAGAGAGGGGGAAGAAAGGGGAGGGGGAAAGAGGAGAGGAAGAGGAGGAAGTGAAAAAGGAAAGGAGAGAAAGAAAGAAAGAGAGAAGAGGGGGAGAGAAAACAGCGAAAGGAAATGAGCGGACAGAAGAGGAGGAGGAGAAGAATCACACTTTCGTTTCGCTGAAAATCTTAAAACCCGTCGGCCTCTGTGCTTCACCACGGCAACCGCTGAACATTACGGCCATAGACGTCCACGTAGAACACGGCAAAGTGCCAGCACGGAGCATAACTCGGCTTTTTAATGACCCGTTTGAGTGGAGCTTTAGGGTCGGTTCCAATCGCACCTGCTCTCTGTTCGTTATCGAGCTTCGCCAAAATAATTAACCAAAAAATCTGTAAAAACGAGTCGAGGCGTTTTTCAGTTTTTCAGGGTTTTTTCGCTCTCGTCTTTCTCCTCTAATTACCGCCTTTGGCCTTCGCGGCGTTTTGGTGAGGAGGGATTTGAAAAATGCAGACGCAGCGAGTTCCCGGGCGTTTTCAGAGGCTTTTCATGTTGGGGTTTTTCTGTTTTTTGGAGAGTTTTTTGTGGTGTTTTTTTTTTTTTTTTTTTTTCTTGGTTTGGTGTGAAGTCGGTGCAAACACACAACACACAACACACACACACAACACACAAACACACAACACACAAACACACAAACACACAAACACACAACACACAACACACAACACACACACACACACACAAACACACACACACACACACACACAACACACAAACACACAACACACAACACACAACAACACACACACAACACACAAACACACACACACACACACAACACACAAACACACAAACACACAAACACACAAACACACACACAACACACACAACACACACAAACACACAAACACACAACACACACAACACACACAAACACACAAACACACAAAACACACAACACACAACACACACACACAACACACAAACACACAAACACACAAAACACACAAACACACAAACACACAAACACACAAACACACAAACACACACACACACACACACAAACACACAAACACACAACACACAAACACACACACACACACACAAACACACAAACACACAACACACAAACACACAACACACAAACACACAACACACAACACACAAACACACACAACACAAAACACACAAACACACAACACACACAACACACAAACACACAACAACACACAACACACAACACACACACACAACACACAACACACAAACACACACACAAACACACACAACACACAAACACACAAACACAAACACACAACACACAACACACAACACACAAACACAAAACACACAACACAAACACACAACACACAACACACACAACACACACAACACACACAACACACACAACACACAAACACACAAACACACAAACACACAACACACACAACACACACAACACACAACACACAACACACACAACACACACAACACACAACACACAAACACACAAACACACAAACACACAACACACAACACACACAACACACAAACACACAAACACACAAACACAAACACACAAACACACACACAACACACAAACAACACAAACACACAACACACACACAACACACACACACAACACACAAACACACAACACACAAACACACAACACACACACACAACACACAACACACAAACACACAAACACACAACACACAAACACACAACAACACACAAACACACAAACACACAAACACACAAACACACAACACACAAACACAAACACACAACACACAACACACAACACACAACACACACAAACACACAACACACAACACACAAACACACAACACACAACACACACACACACAAACACACAAACACACAAACACACAAACACACAAAACACACAACAACACAAAACACACAACACACAAACACACAAACACACAAACACACAACACACAACACACAAACACACAAACACACACACAAAACACACAAACACACAACACACACAACACACAACACACAAACACACAACACACAACACACAAACACACAACACACACACAACACACACAACACACACACACAACACACAAACACACAAACACACAAACACACAAACACACACACACACAACACACAAACACACAAACACACAAACACACAACACACACACAACACACAAACACACAACACACACACACACACAACACACACAACACACAAACACACAACACACACAACACACAACACACAACACACAACACACACACACACACACAAACACACAACACACACACACAAACACACACACACACAAACACACAACACACAAACACACAACACACAAACACACAAACACACACAACACACAAACACACAAACACACAAACACACAACACACAAACACACAGCACTGTACACGGAGCTGCAGTCTGAACATGAGAGGAAACGAGGGTTTAACTTTACTCCTTTACTCATGACACAGAGAAACAGAGAGAGAAACAGACCTGGAGTGTGAATGTGAGAGAAGGTGAGGGATTTAACTTTACTAATGACAGAGAGAAAGACAAATGGAGATGAGAGAAAGATATATATATATATATATATATATATATATATATATATATATATATATATATATATATATATATATATATATATATATATATATATATATATCCTCCTGACCATGCATGGAGGGTTCCATCCCAAATCCAGCACCCTGAGACTGTACGCAGGCCGGAAGGAAGGGGGCCGAGGACTAGTGAGTGTGGGAACCACTGTCCAGGATGAAACATCCAAGCTCCTTGAGTACATCAAGGACAAGGCCCCGGCAGATGAGGTGCTCAGAGAATGTCTCAGACAGTGGGGTCCAGAGGAAGAGGTGCTGGAGGGACCATCATGGCAGGACAAACCCCTACATGGGGCGTACCACCGGAACATAACTGAAGTGGCTGATATCAAGAAATCCTACCAATGGCTTGAGAGGGCTGGTCTGAAGGACACACAGAGGCACTGATCCTGGCTGCTCAGGAGCAGGCCCTGGGCACTCGAGCAATAGAGGCCCAGATCTACCACACCAGACAAGACCCACGGTGTAGACTGTGCAAAGAGGCTCCTGAGACAGTCCAGCACATAACTGCAGGTGTAAGATGCTGGCAGGGAAAGCATACATGGAGCGACATAACCAAGTGGCGGGCATAGTGTACAGAAACATCTGTGCAGAGTACGGGCTGGAAACCCCAGGATCAAGGTGGGAAACACCTCCAAAGGTTGTGGAGAATGACCGAGCCAAGATCCTGTGGGACTTCCAGATACAGACTGACAGAATGGTGATGGACCAACCAGACATAGTGGTGGTGGATAAGAAACAGAGCAGAGCCGTGGTGGTTGGACATCGCAATACCAAGCGATGGTAATATCAGGAAGAAGGAACACGAGAAGCTAGAGAAATACCAGGGGCTCAAGGAAGAGCTGGAGAGAGCCTGGAAAGTAAAGGCATCAGTGGTGCCTGTGGTGATCGGACACTCGGGGCTGTAACCCCCAAACTGGAAGAGACTACAACAGATACCGGGAAAAACAACGGAACATCTCAGTCCAGAAAAGTGCAGTACTGGGAACAGCAAAGATACTGCGCAGAACTGTCAAGCTCCCAGGCCTCTGGTAGACGACCCGAGCTGAATGAGGGTGAGAGACCAACCACCGTGGAAGGTGAGAAACACTTTTTTTTTTTTTTTTATATATATAGATAGATATATATAGATAGATAGATATAGATATAGATATAGGTCGTGTTTTACTTGGTGTTATAATGCCGTTTCCTTGTCAGAAACAGAGCTGGACTTGTGTTTTGTTTCATTCACACATGCTTTCATAACTTTTTATTATTAGTCTGTCTACATCTCCAAAGCTCAAAATGCTCTGTTCCACCTTGTGATGTCATGAAGCGCTGTCGTTTTCAAGTGAACAGCTCCTTTTACCTTTAGTTCTGTAGAGATTGGCAGTTCCAGAGTTGCAGACTTTGTGCGTTAATCATGTGAATGAAACAAAACTCAATCTGTTTGTGACGAGGAAACGTCAGAACACGGATCAGAACCAGAGAAACACGAGCTCTTTAAACGAAGATCCGTTTTTTCTGAATGAGTCGCTGTGATCTTGTTTTTCCAGCGTGTCCGGTGTCTCGTGAGGATTCGTCTCGTGAGGATTTCCTGTGAACGCCTCCAGCCGCTCCACATGAACGAGTCCAGAGCAGCAGGACTCGTTAGGAGACGTGAAGGACAGCGGGGGGTGAGGGGATGAACAGAATACAAGAACTTTAATATTCACACACGAACGTCTCTTTACACGATGTTTTTAATCCATTTGACTGTTTCAACATGTTCACAGAGACTCACTGGACTTAATGCATCTTTAAAAAAAGGTGCATTGTGTAACTTTACTGGTAGAAATATTCTCCTTTGAGTTTATATGGAAATCATGATTCTGAAATGAGGTTTACAAGGAAAACTCATTAAATTGTCTTTATTTAATTCGGTTTAGCGTCTGGGGGAGGGGAAGACCTGTAACCTCAGATCTAAACCAGGTCTAAAACTGGACTACACCAAGTCTAACTCAGGTCTAACTCAGGTATTTACCAGGTCTAAAACTGGTCTAAACAAGGTCTAAACCAGAACTCAACCAAGTCTAACACTGGTCAAAAACAGGTCAAAACTAGAACTAAACCAGGTCTAACTCTGGTCTAACTCAGGGCTTTTCCAGATCTAAACCAGGTCTAAACCAGAACTAAACCAAGTCTAACTCAGGTATTTAACAGGTCTAAACAAGGTCTAAACCAGAACTAAACCAAGTCTAACTCAGGTCTTTACCAGGTCTAAACCAGGTCTAAAACAGAACTAAACCAAGTCTAACTCAGGTCTTTACCAGGTCTAAACAAGGTCTAAACCAGAACTAAACCAAGTCTAACTCAGGTCTTTACCAGGTCTAAACCAGGTCTAAAACAGAACTAAACCAAGTCTAACTCAGGTCTTTACCAGGTCTAAACCAGGTCTAAAACAGAACTCCACCAATTCTAACTAAGGTCGAGCTCAAGTCTTTACTAGGTCTAAAACTAGTCTAAACGAAGTCAAAAACTGGACTACACCAAGTATAACTCAGGTCTTTACCAGATCTAAACCAGAACTAAACCAAATCTGACTCAGGTCTTTACCAGGACTTTACCAGGTCTACCCTTGGTCCACGTTTGCCCTCTTTCTAATCCTGCTCTGCTCTATAACCTCAGACTAAGTCAGATCTAAACCAGGTCTAAACCAGAACTAAACCAAGTCTAACTCAGGTCTTTACCGGGTCTAGACCAGGTCTTTGCCCGGTCTAAACAGTCCCACCGGGTCCTCGGTGTTTGAGTCCACATGTGCCGGGTCCTAGTCCTGCTCTGATCTCTAACCTCAGAGTTCTGGTGTAATTTCATATTTAAATCTACTTAAAGCTCCGTCACAAACATGTGAATAATCCAGAGACCGAGAGGACGGAGGCGGCGCCGGCGGGAAGATTAGACCCAACACGGCTTTAGAATCACCAGGATTTCAGATTTACTTTTTCAATATTGGAAAAAAAAAAAAAAAAAAAAATGCGACACAACAAGACTTTTAAATGAGAAAATGACATCGTTTCATGACCTACGACCTTTTGAACAATCAGATGTGAAGGACCGAGCGAGGAGCAGGACGGAGTCTTGAACCAGATTAAAACCAGATTAGAATAAAGTCTCACTCAAGAGTAAAAGTAAATCTGAACCAGGTCTAAAACTGGTCTAACCCAGGTCTAAATCAGAGCTAAACCAGACCTCAACTAGGTCCAAACCATGTCTAAACCAGGTCCAAACCAAACCTAGGTCTAAAACTGGTCTAAATCAGATCTAAACTAAGTCTAAACCAGGTCTAAACCAGGTCTAAAACTGGTTTAAATCAGATCTAAACCAGGTCTAAACCAGGTCTAAAACTGGTTTAAATCAGGTCTAAACCAGGTCTAAATCAGATCTAAACTAAGTCTAAACCAGGTCCAAACCAGGTCTAAAACTGGTCTAAATCAGATCTAAACTAAGTCTAAACCAGGTCTAAACCAGGTCTAAAACTGGTTTAAATCAGATCTAAACCAGGTCTAAACTAAATCAGATCTAAACTAAGTCTAAACCAGGTCCAAACCAGGTCTAAAACTGGTCTAAATCAGATCTAAACTAGGTCTAAATCCAGGTCTAAACCAGGTCTAAAACTGGTCTTAAATCAGATCTAAAACTGGTCTAAATCAGACCTAAACCAGGTCTGAACTCGGTCCGTCGCACAGGGTTTGGTCGACCGGAGTCTCTGCTCCGCTGCAGTAAAGTATTTATCTTTCCACCCCCAGTGAGTGTTTTTGTGAAGAGACTCTCAGCTGAAACGTCCTCACTCTCCTCTGAACCAGGTCCGTCTCTGAGCAGGACCACGGGGCGACGCTCACAGGTCGCGGAGGCGCTGTTGTGAAGGGGCTTTCTCTCTCTCTCTTTCTCTCCTCTTCCTCTTTCTCTCGTGTTTCTCTTCAGTAGAGCTGTGAGAGCCGTGAGAGTTGTTCTGTTCTGTTCTGTTCGACACCTGGAGTTAAGTGATCATTCACCGTTTCAATGATGCGGCTCATTGTTCAAAAAGTGGTATTAAATTTGAAGAGAAAAGGAGAGAAGGACAGAGAGAGAGAGAGAGAGAGAGAGAGAGGTAGAGGTAGGGAGAGAGTGAGTATGAAAATGTAACAGTTTCAGCAAAATCTTAAAGACGCTGTACCTGATTTTTCGATCTCAGAAACATGAAAAACAGAACTGGTTCATTGTAAACAGTGGTCAGTGGTCAGTGGTCCAAAGTTCTTCCACACTTCCCTTTTGCATTCAGAACGTCTCAATAAATCACCGTGAGTTTATAAGAACTTTTCACAACATCATGTTCTGGGTCAGGGGTGGGCAAACTTTTTGGCTCGGGGGCCACATAGGGTTTTAAACTTTGACTGAAGGGACGAACAGGAGACGGGACATGACGAGTTTAGAGCCCAGCTCCATTTCAGAACAATGAAAAATGAAATGAGGTCTGCTCCACTGCACACCACAGACGAGCGTGAGTCCTGAGCTTACGTCTCACTGAGGAACAGAGCCACCATAAGAGTTTACGCACGTAAACACTAACAGGTACAGTCTAACCCAGGGATGGGCAAACTACGGCCCGGGGGCCGTATGCGGCCCTTTAAACCTTTTAATCCGCCCCGCCAAACTTCAATAAATTATAATAATAAACCTTGTTAATGTTTATTTTTCCTGCATTTCTGGCGTTTCCCAGTAGATGGCGCACTATATATATATATATATATATATATATATATATATATATATATATATATATATATATATATATATATATATACACCACACACACACACACAACATATATATATATATATATATATATGTATATATATATATATATATATATTATATATACACACACACACACACACACATATATATATATATATATATATATATATATATATATATATATATATATATATATATATATATATATATATATATACATTGAGGTGCGGCGTCTTCCACTTTGAGTGTTTTACTCTAAATTGAAAGACTCTTAGACCAAGTGTTATCTAGCTTTACGCATGGAACGTTTACAGACTTTGGCTTTACCGTACCTCAGTGTCCAAGCTCGTGAACTCTTGCTGTTTTGCACTGAGTTCTAGGTTATACGGTCTTATTGTGGGGACGGGTGAACTGCGGCCCTTTTAAACCCTTCAAATTTGATTACGTGTAATATTGAACCTTGTTAATGTTTTTTTTTTCCTGCATTTCCGGCATTTCCCAGTAGATGGCGCACTAAATATACATTGAGGTGCGGCGTCTTCTGTTGGCCGCAATGCTTTATGGGAAAGTATGACGGAGTCATTTTCAGGCGGTGTAGTCGGACCATGAGAGAGGTAGAAGTGTTCAAGACATAAGACTGCACTGATTCTGAAGGAATTTGGTCAAAAGTAAAGTCATGAGTTAAAATGGACACTGTATAACAGTTCATTACATGTATGAAGGGTTTGGTTAAACTGCATGAACTCATAGTGGAAACTCTGTTCCTTAATGAGATGAAAGCGCTCAGGGCTGACACTTGCCTGCGGTGTGAAGTGGAGCAGATCTCTTTTGAATTTTCATGTATTCTGAAACTTATGCATCCTGAAGCTGCTGTGTGTAGTGTAAATAAGTCCTATACGAGGGTAAAGACGAGTATCATGGAGCCAGGCTCTAAACATGTCGTATCCCATCTCCCGCTCAGTCAAATTTTAGAACTCCGTAAGGCCCCTGAGCCAAAAAGTTCACGTACCCGTGGAGAAGCCAAATCTTCTACACTCTTCGCTCATTAGAATTAGTAATACATCATGTTTAAGTCTTATGACTCACCTTTCTGCATTGTTGAATAGGAATCAGTGCAGTCTTATGTCTTGAACACTTCTACCTCTCTCATGGTCCGACTACACCGCCCGAAAATGACGCCTGTTAATACTTTCCCATCAAACATTGCGGCCAACAGAAAACGCTGGACCTCAGTGTATATACAGTGCGCCATCTACTGGGAAACGCTGGAAATGCAGGAAAAATAAAACATTAACAAGGTTTATTATTATAATTTATTCAAGTTCTGCGGGTCGGATAAAAAGGTTTAAAGGACCGCATACGGCTCCCGGGCCGTAGTTTGCCCACCCCTGCTCGAGGACTAAACCAGGACTAAACCAGGACTAAAACAGGACTAAAACAGGACTAAAACAGGAAACCAGGAGGAATAACCCAGGGCCCAGAGGTACGCCTACGTAGACCATCAGGTGACCACAAGCAGCAGGACTGACGCAGAACTCCACGCACCAAGGCCCTAAGAGCAGCCGTCGCCCATTTGCACTTTGTGGACACCCTGGTCCACAGTTCTCTCTCTCTCTCTCAAGTCCAAGATTAGTCCTGGTTTAGACCTGGTTTAGCCCTGTTTTAGTCCTGCTTTATTCATAGTTTATTGCCGATTTAGTCCTGTATTAGTCCTGATTTAGTCCTGGTTTATTCGTAGTTTAGTCCTAGTTTAGTCCTGGTTTAGTCCTGGTTTAGTCCTGTATTAGTCCTGGTTTAGTCCTGGTTTAGTCCTGTATTAGTCCTAGTTTAGTCCTGTTTAGTCCTGGTTTAGTCCTGGTTTAGTCCTGTATTAGTCCTGTTTTAGTCCTGGTTTAGTCCTGGTTTAGTCCTGTATTAGTCCTGTATTAGTCCTGGTTTAGTCCTGGTTTTAGTCCTGGTTTAGTCCTGGTTTAGTCCTGGTTTAGTCCTGTATTAGTCCTAGTTTAGTCCTGGTTTAGTCCTGGTTTAGTCCTGTATTAGTCCTGTATTAGTCCTGGTTTAGTCCTGGTTTAGTCCTGTATTAGTCCTGTATTAGTCCTGTTTTAGTCCTGTTTAGTCCTGTTTAGTCCTGTCCTGTATTAGTCCTGGTTAGTCCTGGTTTAGTCCTGTATTAGTCCTGTTTATCCTGGTTTAGTCCTGTATTAGTCCTGGTTTATCCTCCTGTTTAGTCCTGTATTAGTCCTGTATTAGTCCTGGTTTAGTCCTGGTTTAGTCCTGTTTTAGTCCTGTATTAGTCCTGTATTAGTCCTGGTTTTAGTCCTGTATTAGTCCTGTATTAGTCCTGGTTTAGTCCTGGTTTAGTCCTGGTTTAGTCCTGTATTAGTCCTGGTTTAGTCCTGTATTAGTCCTGTATTAGTCCTGGTTTAGTCCTGTATTAGTCCTGTATTAGTCCTGGTTTAGTCCTGTGTCCTGCTGATGTTCAGTGATGTTAAAAATTCGCCTGCATGAAGTTTGAAATTATTTGCTGTTTCAAAAATCATTTATGAAAGCAAAATAGAATTAAATCACCTTTTGATTTAAATGAGCTGTTTAACTTTTGTTTGTTATTTTCTGATCTGTTCTAATGTCGTTTCCTCGTCACAAACAGACCTGGAGATTGTGTTTTGTTTCATTCTCACATATTTAACACACAAACTCTGTATTGTTTAGGCTGAGTTTGCAGGATATTGCGTGATTTGCATTGGATTTCATACGCCGATGCAAATTATTCTAACACCACCTACGAAATCCGATGCAAATCATGCAAAAAACAACAGAGAGGAAACGGGCCGGGCGTTTCACATCTGAAAAAAGAAACACCAAAAGGAATGAGAGAAGGAAACATCAGAGAGACTCACCAGGACACAGAAACACAAAGCAGAGCACTGTGAAAAACAAAACACAAAAAAAAATCAAAAATTAAAAATGTTCAGTCATAAGGATTTAAAGTAGCGACTAATACACTATTCATAAATCCACTATTTAAAAAAAATAAATAAATAAAATAAATAAAAATATATATATATATATATACAATACATATACACATAATTAAAAAAAATATATATATAAATAAAATTAAAATAAAATAATAATAATAATAATAACTACTGCTATTACTAATGATAATAATAATAATAATGAAATAAATTATTGTTGTACTTATTGAGAAGAAGGGTTCTGCTTTGAGACTGTGATGGACGATGAAAGATGATGAAAGGAAATGATGATGGTGAAAATTAAATTTGTTTAAGTATAGGGACTAAAAATTTTTACGGGAGAGGAAGAAAAAAAAAGTGCCGTAATGTGTCGATGAACATTACTTTTGTTTAATTTAGCCAAATTTGCGTTGGTGTGTGTGTGGTCGGGGGAAATGGAGGCTTTTGTTTTTGATGTTTTGTATTTGTTTGTAGATGATGTTTTCTCCTGTTGGCTTCATCAGACCAGGACCTGCAGCACTGGGGCAGTTTGCAGCCGAGTGTGAAGCGACTGGGATGAGGATCAGCTCTTCCAAATCCGAGGCCGTGATTCTTGACCGGAAAAAGGTGTCTGGTCCTCTCCGGGCGGGTGGAGAGTCCCTGCCTCAAGTGGAGGAGTTCAAGTATCTCGGGGTCTTGTTCTCGAGTGAGGGGAGGACGGAGCGTGAGATTGACAGGTGGATCAGGTGCAGCGTCTGCAGTGATGCGGTCGCTGTATCGGACCGTTGTGGTGAAGAGGAGCTGAGCCGAAAGGTGAAACTCTTGATTTACCATCAGTCTATGTTCCTCCTCTCACCTCTGGTCATGAGCTCTGGGTAGTGACCGACAGGACGAGATCGTGGATACAAGCGGACAAAATGAGTTTCCTCCACAGGGTGTCTGGGCGTCTCCCTTTGGCTACGTTCAGACTGCAGGGCTTAACGCTCAATTGTGATTTTTTTGTGAAATCCGATGTTTTTTCGAGGTCATTCACATTTCCAATTAAATGTGACTTGTATGTGACTCCAGTGTGAACATTAAACGGCCCGAAAGTGTCCCACATGTGACACTGGAGACACGACGACGTCAACCGCAGCGAGCGTCTCTGTGTTTACAGAAGTTGTCCAAACATGGACGCAGCATCGAGCACCTGGAGATTTTAAAGTTCCTCTCGTACCGGAGCCAGAACATGAACAACTTACTTGTTTTAAGGAGGAGATTGAGAAGGAGAAGGACGAGGTTTTTGGTTGAGGTGTTTTGTGGGACAGCGCAGTGACGTCTGTTTAAAGGAACGTGTGGATGTGGAGACGGAGCCAAGAGTGGTGAGTGGTGATGTGCTTCACTTCAGTGACACAGAGTTCATTAACAATTTTCTCCTACTTCAGCGCAGAATAGTGACGTTTGTGTCTTGTTGATAACGTGTAGGTGGATGAATGCACTTTGGCCGTTCAGACTGAAGTCACATGTCAAAAGATCAGATATGTATCAGTTTCAGGAGCACATATCCAAGTGTCCTGGGTCACATTTGAAAAAATCGGACCTGTGTCATTCAGACTGTCATTAAAAGATCAGATACAGGAACATAGGGGCCAAAAAATTGGATTTGGGTCACTTCAGGCTGCAGTCTGAACGTAGCCTTAGAGACAGGGGTGAGGAGCTCAATCACACGAGAGTAGCTCGGAGTAGAGCCCCTGCTGCTCCACGGCTCGGGCATCTGTTCCAGAGGGGACGGATTCTGGGCATGTCCCATCGGAAGTAGAGTCGGGGTTTCACAGCGCACGAGTAGAGCTCTGTTTGGGAGGTGCACTTGTGCCGAGTCGTTGGATCTGTGTCGTTCAGACTGTTATTAAAAGATCAGATACAGGAACATAGGGGCCAAAAAATCAGATTCGGGTCACTTCAGGCTGCAGACTGAGCGCAGCCTTAGAGACAGGGTGAATAGCTCAGTAACACAGGAGGAGCTCGGACTAAAGCCGCTGCTCCTCCACATCGAGATGAGCAGCTGAGGCTCGAGCATCTGTTCCTGATCCCTCCTGGACGTCTTCCTCGGGAGATATTCCGGGCACGTCCCACCTGGAGAAGACCCCGGGGAAGACTTAGGACAGGCTGGAGGGACTCTGTCTCTGGGCTGGCCTGGGAACGTCTCGGAATCCCCCCGGAAGAGCTGGAGGACGTGTAAGTGGAGAGGGAAGTCCCGACCCTGGATAAGCGGAAGAAAATAATGGATGGATGGACGTATTTGTTGTGGGTGTCACGAGTGTTTTGTTTTATGTTGATTATTGTAATTTGTAATTTTTTTTTAAAATGTTATATTCTGTTATCCTTAAAGGTTGTATAGAGGATTTTTTAAGTGAAATACAGCGACAGTCCTTTTACAAATGTTGTGCATGTGTGACACCACCTTCCTCCTCCACAGCCTCAGTAGAAACACCTCCCCCCGCCTCGTTACTCCAGAAATCACACTTGTGCTGTGTAATTGTTCTGAATCACTGTTGAAGTCACCTGTCTAGAAGTAATTTAGCGACCGACGCGTCACTTTTTAGACCCTTTGTCTCTCTGGAAGGAATCTCCAAGAATCACCTCAGTTTGTCTTCGCTCCTTTTCCACTTCTCTTCTTCTTTCAGCGACCTTGAAAACGGACTTTCTTTTGCGGCGAACTGGTCGTGGATTCTCGTCCGCCGTCGCGACAAACTTTGTGCGAATTGCGAGGAAGCGACAGTTTGAAAAACCCTCTAAGAACCGCTGCATAAACCACGTAATCCCTGCACGCCAGCAAGTCAGTTACACTAGAAATGTAGGGAGTTTGATTGACAACCTAACAGCCAATAGAAAATGAGGCAGCCTCGTTGTCTATTGGCTGATGTTTATCTGGCCTCTCTACGTCCACAGTTGATGGGTTTTCATTCTTTTTTTTTTTTTTGTCATCATAATTACAAGGCTGCTGCGTCTCTGTAATGGTATTTTAAACTTTCATTGACAATTTAAAACTGAAAAAAAAATCCTCCATACAACCTTTAATAATAATTTTTTTAAAAGCACATTCTGTATTGGGACGGGGCGCGGGTCGTCGGATCTGAGAACAAACGCCGGATCAGGGAGGACACTGTCGACGGCGAGTTTCTCCTTTCACGCACCAGCGGCTGAAACTGAAGCGAAACGTCAACGAGATAAATACACTTCACTGTAC
>NW_026571140.1:41695379-41747879 GCF_026225935.1 Boleophthalmus pectinirostris
AGACAGAGAGGAGAGAGAGATAAACAGAGGGATGGAGAGAAGTCAGTGAAGGGAGGGAGAGGAGAAGGAAAGAGAGAGGGACAGAAGAAAGAGAGAGAAAGGGGGAGAGAGGGATCGATCAGGATGCAAGGAGGGAGGAGAGAGACGAGAGGGACGGAGGGAGGGGGAGGGAGGGAGGGACATCAGTGAAGAGAGAGAGGAGAGAGGGAGGAGAAAGAAGAAGGGGAGGGAAAGAGGGATGAGAGAGAGAGAGATTGAGGGATGTCTTTGAAGAAAGGAGAGAGGGAGGGTGAGAGGAGAGGGAGAGAGAGGATAAAATCAGACGAAAGACAGAGAGAGAGAGAGAGAGAGAGAGGGAGGGAGAGAAGTCAATGAAGAGAGAGAAAGAAGGGGAGAGGGAAAGAGAGAGAAGAAAGGGCAGAAAAGAGGGAGGAGGAAGAAGAAGGGGAGGGAGAGAGGTACGTCTACGAAGAGAGAGAGAGAGAGAGAGAGAGAGAGAGAAGAGAGAGGGATCGGATTAGGACAGAGGGAGGAGAGAGACGAGAGGGACGGAGGGTGGGAGAGGGAGGGACGTCCATGAAGAGAGAGAGGAGAGAGGGAGGAGAAAGAAGAAGGGGAGGGAAAGAGGGATGAGAGAGAGAGGGGGAGGGAGGGAGAGAGGGAGGTCAATGAAGAGAAAGAAGAGAGAGAAGAGATGGAAGAGAGAGGGATGTCTATGAAAGGAGAGAGAGAGGGAGAGGAGAGGGAGGAGGGGGAGGGAGAGAGGGAAGAATCAGGAGAGAGGGAGTGAGGGGGAGAGAGAGAGATGTCTGTGAAGAGAAGGAGAGGAAGGGAGAGAGGAAGGAGAGAGAGAGAGAGAGAGGGGAGAGGGGGACGGAGAGAAGTCAATGAAGAGAGAGAAAGAAGAGAGAGAAAGGTAGGGAGGGGGAGGGAGGTCTATGAAGAGAGGAAAAGAAGAGAAGGATAGAAGAGGGAGAGAAGAGGGGAACGAAGTCAGTGAAGAGAGGAAGAGACGAGAGAGAGGGATGGAGAGAAGTCAGTGAAGAGAGGGAGGGAGAGAGAGGAGAGAGAGAGGAGAGAGGGATCAATCAGAAGAGAGGGAGTGAGGGGGAGAGAAAGATTTTTTATGAAGAGAGAGAGATGTCTCTGAAGAGAAAAGGAGAGAGGGAGGAGAGAGAGAGAAAGAGAGAGAGAGAGAAGGACGGGAGATCAGTGAAGAGAGGGAGAGAAGAGAAGAGAGAAAGAGAGAGAGGAAAGGACAGACGAGAGGGAGACGGGGACAGAAGTGAAGAGACAGAGAGGAGAGAGAGATAAACAGAGGGATGGAGAGAAGTCAGTGAAGGGAGGGAGAGGAGAAGGAAAGAGAGAGGGACAGAAGAAAGAGAGAGAAAGGGGAGAGAGGGTCGATCAGGATGCAAGGAGGGGAGAAGAGACGAGAGGGACGGAGGAGGGGAGAGGGGAGGGGAGGGACATCAGTGAAGAGAGAGAGGAGAGAGGGAGGAGAAAGAAGAAGGGGAGGGAAAGAGGGATGAGAGAGAGAGATTGAGGGATGTCTTTGAAGAAAGGAGAGAGGGAGGGTGAGAGGAGAGGGAGAGAGAGGGAGAGAGGGATAAATCAGACGAAAGACAGAGAGAGAGAGAGAGAGAGAGAGAGAGAGGAGGAGAAGTCAATGAAGAGAGAGAAAGAAGGGGAGAGGGAAAGAGGAGAAGAAAGGGCAAAAAGAGGGAGGAGGAAGAAGAAGGGAGGAGAGAGGGTACGTCTACGAAGAGAGAGGAGAGAGAGAAGAGAGAGGGGGAGAGGAAAAAGTCAATGGAGGGAGGGAGAGGAGAAGGAAAGAGAGAGGGAGAGAGAGAGAGAGAGAGAGGGATCGATTAGGACAGGGGAGGGAGAGAGACGAGAGGGACGGAGGGTGGGAGAGGAGGGACGTCCATGAAGAGAGAGAGGAGAGAGGAGGAGAAGAAGAAGGGAGGAAAGAGGATGAGAGAGAGAGAGAGGAGGAGGGAGGAGAGAGGGAGTCAATGAAGAGAAAGAAGAGAGAGAAGAGATGGAAGAGAGAGGGATGTCTATGAAAGGAGAGAGAGAGAGGGAGAGGGAGGAGGGGAGGGAGAGAGGGAAGAATCAGGAGAGAGGGTGAGGGGAGAGAGAGATGTCTGTGAGAGAAGGAGAGAAGGGAGAGAGGAAGGAGAGAGAGAGAGGGAGAGGGGACAGAGAGAAGTCAATGAAGAGAGAGAAAAGAAGAGAGAGAAAGTAGGGAGGGGGAGGGAGGTCTATGAAGAGAGGAAAAGAAGAGAAGGATAGAGAGGGAGAGAAGAGGGAACGAAGTCAGTGAAGAGAGGAAGAGACGAGAAGAGGGATGGAGAGAATCAGTGAAGAGAGGGGGAGAGAGAGGAGAGAGAGGGAGAGAGGGATCAATCAGAAGAGAGGGAGTGAGGGGAGAGAAAGATTTTTATGAGAGAGAGAGAGATGTCTTGAAGANGAGAGAGAGGAGAGAGAGGAGAGAGAGGAGAGAGATCAATCAGAAGAGAGGGAGTGAGGGGGAGAGAAAGATTTTTATGAAGAGAGAGAGATGTCTTTGAAGAGAAAAGGAGAGAGGGAGGAGAGAAGAGAGAAAGAGAGAGAGAGAGAAGGACGGAGAGATCAGTGAAGAGAGGGAGAGAAGAGAGAGAGGGGAAGGAGAGAAGTCAGTGAAGAGAGGGAGAGAAAGGGAGAGAGAAAGAGAGAGAGGAAAGGACAGACGAGAGGGAGACGGGGACAGAAGTGAAGAGACAGAGAGGAGAGAGAGATAAACAGAGGGATGGAGAGAAGTCAGTGAAGGGAGGGAGAGGAGAAGGAAAGAGAGAGGGACAGAAGAAAGAGAGAGAAAGGGGGAGAGAGGGATCGATCAGGATGCAAGGAGGGAGGAGAGAGACGAGAGGGACGGAGGGAGGGAGAGGGAGGGAGGGACATCAATGAAGAGAGAGAGGAGAGAGGGAGGAGAAAGAAGAAGGGGAGGGAAAGAGGGATGAGAGAGAGAGAGATTGAGGGATGTCTTTGAAGAAAGGAGAGAGGGGAGGGAGAGAGGAGAGGGAGAGAGGGATAAATCAGACGAAAGACAGAGAGAGAGAGAGAGAGAGAGAGGGAGGGAGAGAAAGTCAATGAAGAGAGAGAAAGAAGGGGAGAGGGAAAGAGAGAGAAGAAAGGGCAGAAAAGAGGGAGAGGAAGAAGAAGGGGAGGAGAGAGGTACGTCTACGAAGAGAGAGAGAGAGAGAGAGAGAGAGGAGAAGAGAAGAGAGAGGGAGAGGAGAAGGAAAGAGAGAGGGAGAGAAGAGAGAGAGAGAGAGGGATCGATTAGGACAGAGGGAGGAGAGAGACGAGAGGGACGGAGGGTAGGGAGAGGGAGGGACGTCCATGAAGAGAGAGAGGAGAGAGGGAGGAGAAAGAAGAAGGGGAGGAAAGAGGGATGAGAGAGAGAGGGAGGGAGGAGAGAGAGAGAGAGAAGAAGAGAGAGAGAGAGAAGAGAGTCTGAAAGAGAGAGAGAGGAGAGGAGGAGGAGTCAGGGAGAGAGGAGTCTGTGAGAGGACAGAGAGTCAATGAAGAGAGAGAAAGAAGAGAGAGAAAGGTAGGGAGGGGGAGGGAGGTCTATGAAGAGAGGAAAAGAAGAGAAGGATAGAGAGGGAGAGAAGAGGGGAACGAAGTCAGTGAAGAGAGGAAGAGACGAGAGAGAGGGATGGAGAGAAGTCAGTGAAGAGAGGGAGGGAGAGAGAGGAGAGAGAGAGGAGAGAGGGATCAATCAGAAGAGAGGGAGTGAGGGGGAGAGAAAGATTTTTTATGAAGAGAGAGAGAGATGTCTCTGAAGAGAAAAGGAGAGAGGGAGGAGAGAGAGAGAGAAAGAGAGAGAGAGAGAGAAGGACGGAGAGATCATGAAGAGAGAGGAGAGAGAGAGGGGATGGAGAGAAGTCAGTGAAAGAGGAAGGAGAGAGGTAAATGCAGAGAGGGAGAGAAGAAAGGCAGGGTGGGAAGACGAAGAGAAAAGAGAGGAAGTCAATGAAGAGAGAGAAAGAGAGAGAGAGAGACGAGAAGAGAAAAGAAGTCAGTGACAAGAGGGAGAGAAGAGGGAATGGAGAGGAAGGGAGGAAGAGAGGGAGAGAAAAAGAAGTGGGGGCAGAGCACACTGAAGAGACAGAGAGAGAGAGAGAGAAGAGAGAGGGGAGAAAGAAAGAGAGAGGGATGACGGGAGACAGGGAAGAGATTGAGAGAAAGAAAGAGAGAGCACGGAGAGTGACTCAGTGAAGAGAGAGAGAGAAAGAGAGAAGAGATAAGGAGAGACAGACAGAGAAGAAACCGATGGGGAGGAAAGAAAGAGAAAACGAACGGACGAAGGGATGAAATGAGACGTAACAAGAAAGAGAAAAGAGGAAAGAAGCGATAGGAAAGAGGGATGGAGACGGAGAGATGGACGGAGGTGGACGAGTGACCAGAGTTTGACCTCACGGGACGATTCTGTCTCCGCCGGGACTTTAACTCCAATCAGATCACACTCATGGAACAGATAATACTCCCTACGACTGTACAACAACTCATCCTTAATTCCTTGTACGTTATCAACTAACTTATGTAAAACAGATATACTCCCTACACTGTACAACAACTCATCCTTATGTAACAGATGTACATAATACTCCCTACGACTGTACAACAACTCATCCTTATGTAACAGATAATACTCCCTACCTGTACATCAACTCACATCTTATGTAAAGATAATACTCCCTACAACAGTAAACACTCATCCTTATGTAACAATAATACTCCCTACGACTGTACATCAACTAACATGTAACAAGATAATACTCCCTACAAATGTACATCAACTAACATCTATGTAACAGAAATACTCCCTACAAATGTACATCAACTAACATCTATGTAACAGATAATACTCCCTACAAATTACAATCAACTAAACTTTATTAACAGATAATACTCCCTACAAATGTACATCAACTAACATTTATGTAACAATATACTCCCTACAAATGTACATCAACTAACAATTATGTAACAATAATACTCCCTACAATGTACATCAACTAACATCTATGTAACAATAATACTCCCTACAAATGTACATCAACTAACATTATGTAACAGATAAACACACATCAACTACATTTATGTAACAGATAATACTCCCTACAATTACATCAACTAACATCTATGTAACAGATAATGTAACTAACATTTATGTAACAGATAACTCCCTACAAATGTACATCAACTAACATATGTAACAGATAATACTCCCTACAATGTACATCAACTAAATTTATTAACAGATAATACTCCCTACAAATGTACAAACTAACATTTATGTAACAATAATACTCCCTACAAATGTACATCAACTAACATTTATGTAACAGATAATACTCCCTACAAATGTACATCAACTAACATTTATGTAACAGAATACTCCCTACAAATGTACATAACATAACTGTACATGTAACAGATAATACTCCCTACAAATGTACTGTAAACAGATAATACTCCTAACAATTTTTGTAACAGATAAATACTCCAACGATAATACTCCATTATGTAACAGATAATACTCCTACAAATGTACATCAAACTAACATTTATGTAACATAATACTCCCTACAAATGTACATCAACTAACATTTATGTAACAGATAATACTCCCTACAAATGTACATCACTAACATTATGTAACAGATAATACTCCCTACAAATGTACATCAACTAACATTTATGTAACAGATGTACATCAACAGTAACAGATAATACTCCCTACATATGTACATTTATAATACTCCCTACAAATGTACATCACTAACATTTATGTAACAGAAAATACTCCCTACAAATGTACATCATTATGTAACAGATAATATCCCTACGTACATCAACTAACATCAAGATTAATACTCTATTAACAATGTAACAGATAATACTCCCTACAAATGTACATCAACTAACATTTATGTAACAGATAATACCCCTACAATGTACATCAACTACATTTATGACAGATAATACTCCCTACAAATGTACATCAACTAACATTTTTAACAGATAATACTCCCTACAAATGTACATCAACTAACATTTATGTAACAGATAATACTCCCTACAAATGTACATCAACTAACATTTATGTAACAGATAATACTCCTACAAATGTACATCAACTAACATTTATGTAACAGATAATACTCCCTACAAATGTACATCAACTAACATTATGTAACAGATAATACTCCCTACAAATGTACATCAACTAACATCTATGTAACAGATAATACTCCCTACAAATGTACATCAACTAACATTTTTGTAACAGATAATACTCCCTACAAATGTAGATCAACTAACATTTATGTAACAGATAATACTCCCTACAATCATCAACTAACATCTATGTAACAGATAATACTCCCTACAAATGTACATTCAACTAACATTTATGTAACAGATAATACTCCCTACAAATGTACATCAACTAACATTTATTAACAGATTACACAATGTACATCAACTAACATTTATGTAACAATAATACTCCCTACAAATGTACAATCAACTAACATTTATGTAACAGATAATACTCCCTACAAATGTAGATCAACTAACATTTATGTAACAGATAATACTCCCTACAACTGTACAACAACTCATCGTTATGTAACAGATAATACTCCCTACGACTGTACATCAACTAACATTTTTGTAACAGATAATACTCCCTACAAATGTACATCAACTAACATTTATGTAACAGATAATACTCCCTACAAATGTACATCAACTAACATTTATGTAACAGATAATACTCCCTACAACTGTACAACAACTCATCCTTATGTAACAGATAATACTCCCTACGACTGTACAACAACTCATCCTTATGTAACAGATAATACTCCCTACGACTGTACAACAACTCATCCTTATGTAACAGATAATACTCCCTACGACTGTACAACAACTCATCCTTATGTAACAGATAATACTCCCTACGACTGTACAACAACTCATCCTTATGTAACAGATAATACTCCCTACGACTGTACATCAACTAACATCTATGTAACAGATAATACTCCCTACAAATGTACATCAACTAACATCTATGTAACAGATAATACTCCCTACAAATGTACATCAACTAACATTTATGTAACAGATAATACTCCCTACAAATGTACATCAACTAACATTTATGTAACAGATAATACTCCCTACAAATGTACATCAACTAACATTTATGTAACAGATAATACTCCCTACAAATGTACATCAACTAACATTTATGTAACAGATAATACTCCCTACAAATGTACATCAACTAACAATTATGTAACAGATAATACTCCCTACAAATGTACATCAACTAACATCTATGTAACAGATAATACTCCCTACAAATGTACATCAACTAACATTTATGTAACAGATAATACTCCCTACAATGTTACATCAACTAACATCTTATGTAACAGATAATACTCCCTACAAATGTACATCAACTAACATCTTATGTAACAGATAATACTCCCTACAAATGTACATCAACTAACATTTATGTAACAGATAATACTCCCTACAAATGTACATCAACTAACATTTATGTAACAGATAATACTCCCTACAAATGTACATCAACTAACATCTATGTAACAGATAATACTCCCTACAAATGTACATCAACTAACATTTATGTAACAGATAATACTCCCTACAAATGTACATCAACTAACATTTTATGTAACAGTATAATACTCCCTACAAATGTCATCATCAACTACATTTATGTACAGTAATACTCCCTACATATGTACATCACTAACATTTATGTAACAGATAATACTCCCTACAAATGTACATCAACTAACATTTATGTAACAGATAATACTCCCTACAAATGTACATCAACTAACATTTATGTAACAGATAATACTCCCTACAAATGTACATCAACTAACATCTATGTAACAGATAATACTCCCTACAAATGTACATCAACTAACATTTATGTAACAGATAATACTCCCTACAAATGTACATCAACTAACATTTATGTAACAGATAATACTCCCTACAAATGTACATCAACTAACATCTATGTAACAGATAATACTCCCTACAAATGTACATCAACTAACATTTATGTAACAGATAATACTCCCTACAAATGTACATCAACTAACATTTATGTAACAGATAATACTCCCTACAAATGTACATCAACTAACATCTATGTAACAGATAATACTCCCTACAATGTACATCAACTAACATTTATGTAACAGATAATACTCCCTACAAATGTACATCAACTAACATTTATGTAACAGATAATACTCCCTACAAAATATACATCAACTAACATCTATGTAACAGATAATACTCCCTACAAATGTACATCAACTAACATTTATGTAACAGATAATACTCCCTACAAATGTACATCAACTAACATTTATGTAACAGATAATACTCCCTACAAATGTACATCAAACTAACATTTATGTAACAGATAATACTCCCTACAAATGTACATCAACTAACATTTATGTAAACAGATAATACTCCCTACAAATGTACATCAACTAACATTTATGTAACAGATAATACTCCCTACAAATGTACATCAACTAACATTTATGTAACAGATAATACTCCCTACAAATGTACATCAACTAACATCTATGTAACAGATAATACTCCCTACAAATGTACATCAACTAACATTTATGTAACAGATAATACTCCCTACAAATGTACATCAACTAACATTTATGTAACAGATAATACTCCCTACAAAATGTACATCAACTAACATTTATGTAACAGATAATACTCCCTACAAATGTACATCAACTAACATTTATGTAACAGATAATACTCCCTACAAATGTACATCAACTAACATTTATATGTAACAGATAATACTCCCTACAAATGTACATCAACTAACATTTATGTAACAGATAATACTCCCTACAAATGTACATCAACTAACATTTATGTAACAGATAATACTCCCTACAAATGTACATCAACTAACATTTATGTAACAGATAATACTCCCTACAAATGTACATCAACTAACATTTATGTAACAGATAATACTCCCTACAAATGTACATCAACTAACATTTATGTAACAGATAATACTCCCTACAAATGTACATCAACTAACATTTATGTAACAGATAATACTCCCTTCTCGTGGGCATGTGATACGTCGTTATAAAGCTTAGACTCTCTACATTCTGTTAATTTAATCCAATTTACAGACAGATAAATGTCCTCATATGTGGCTCCACATCAGTATTTATCTGCGGTGTAATTTGTCTGTGTCTGTGTCCGTACTGTCCCTGAACACACCACAGAGTCACGTCACTTCACTCGCGTGTTATTGTTTACTCCCGCAGCCGTGAGCAACACTGAGATTATTTTCTTTTTACGGACAATCGGTTTGAGTCTGGATTAAAAGGACATTTATTAGTTCAGACTGTGATGTGGGAGGAGCCTGTGTGAGGCTGAGTGTTGGAAATATGTCGACTTTGAAGCTAGTTTTGTTTATTTGTTAGCGATTAGCTGCTGTAGCTCCCGCACATAAACAGACTGTTTTCTATTGGTCTATTTTAAAGTGACTGTATTGTTCGTATATTTGTTACTGGACCAGCATTGATCTGTAAATGAGCTGTGAATAGACGTGTGAATGATCCACATTTATGCATATAATTAATTACCGCGGTGCGCACGTTTTTACGGCTAAAGGTTAATAGCGATTGTTTATTTACTAGCTAGTAGTGATGGGTCGGTCGCGATCGAAGCGGCTCTTAGATCCGGCTCTTTGAAGCGAACAACGGGAGCATGTTTCTTATTGGGAGCCGTGTTTTCTCTTTTTCTCACTTTTTCTCTTCAAGCCGCTTGTGGAGCCGTAGTTTGACAGCAGCAGCGGCTGAAAACAAAACTTTCAGAAATCTGCGTGTGCATAGGATAAAAAAAAAAGTGCATATTTAGCTGCAGTTCAGCATAAAATTAATAAACCAGGACTAATCTTGGGCTCGAGTGAGGGAGAGATCGAGTCCCGACACTCAGTCCTGGTTCAGTTCTGGTTTAGTCCTGTTTTACACTTGGTTTAAATCTGTTTTAGTCCTGGTTTAGTCCTTTTTCAGTCCTGGTTCAGTTTTGGTTTAGTCCTGCTTGCAACAAAACAATCTCAAGAGTCGCTTGGGAGCCGAAAGAGCCAGCTGCTTTAGTGAGCCGAGCCAAAAGAGCCGGTTCTCCAAAAAAAAAAAAAATGGAATACCCATCACTAGCAGTGACAGTAACAGTAGCTAGAATGTGATGCAAAAATGCCATTAGGCCAATCTACTGTCTGTAAATATGACGTAAAGAGTCAAAATAACAATAAATGTTGCCTAAATAAACCCAATTTAAAATCCACTAGAGCCAAACCTAAGTTTTTTAAACAATTCAAGATTTACAGTGAATTTTTACATCACTAAATATATCGGTGATTATATCGGCTATCGGCAGCTCCAACTCCCATTATATCAGTTTCATATCGGCCACAACAAAATCCATATCGGTCGGGCTCTAATTATTATTATTATTATTATTATTATTATTATTATTATTATTATTATTATTATATTGTGAAGTGTGAGCTCCTGTGTCCAAATAATTTCAGTTGTGGATCAATAAAGTTTGTGAAAAAAAAACAAAAAAAAAAACTATGAAATAAATAAATGAATTGAAATTAAATTAAATCAATACATAAATAAATAAAGTTTAAAAAAAAATAATAAAATAAAGTAAAACTTCCTGTACATCATTTTAACAATTATATCATTATTATTTGAAATGTCAAATGAAAAAAAAAAAACAACTAAACTTCTATTTTCAGTGTCCGGGCCCCTTTAAACCCGAGTCCCTGGCGCGTGTTGGTTGGCACGCCCCTGTCACACGCTCGTGTCACGTGACCGTCCCGGGGAGGCGCACTCCGGGACAGACGGGGCAGACGTGGCCACAACGCGCCACCAAACACCAAAACAAACCACTTTCTCTGGCACAGCGCGGCAGAAGAAGACGTGGACTGCGCAGTTTGGAGTTCGTGAAAAATGCGCAACTGGAATCCCAACTTCCACAACTTTTACGCATGAGATCTGTGGTGAGTGCACGCGTTTCTGCTTCTCCTTCGGCGAAATGTGAATTAATCTGCAAATCATCCGCGAAGTAAAAGTTGTAAAGTGGACGTTTTCGTAGTCTGAAGCGCGTGTCACTCGTAAACAGTGAGAATTTAGCGCATTTTGTGTTGAATTTGACAGATGCTGCGCAAATATTTCCTCTCCAAAGCGCCTGTTAACAGTGTAAACATCGGGACAACTCCTCAGGTTTCCGTTCATTGTTTACGGTTCTGTCGTCGGAGCTGCGACTGTCCGACCTGCGCACGATTTTATTCACCAGATTTGCCCAAAAACAGCCCGATGTTCGTCGTAAATAAAGTTATAAAAGCGATTTATTTAGTTGGACAATGTGTAATGAAAAACTGTTTGGATATTTCTAAGGATACAAGATTCTGGTGCAGCTATTTTCATACTAGATACTGTACTTTTTACTATTACTACTACTACTACTACTACTACTATGACTAGCACTACAACAACTACAACTACTACTACTACTATGACTACTACTACTACTACTACTACAACTAGCACTACAACTACTACAACTAGTACTACAACTACTACTACTACTACTACTACTACTACTACTACTACTACTACTACTACTACTACTACTACTACTACTACTACTACTACTACTACTACTACTACTACTACTGCTACTACTACTACTAACTACTACTACTACTACTACTACTACTACTACTACTACTACTACTACTACTACTACTACTACTACTACTACTACTACTACTACTACTACTACTACTACTACTACTACTACTACTACTACTACTACTACTACTACTACTACTACTACTACTACTACTACTACTACTACTACTACTACTACTACTACTACTACTACTACACTACTACTACTACTACTACTACTACTACTACTACTACTACTACTAGCTACTACTACGCTACTACTACTACTACTGACTACTACTACTACTACTACTACTACTACTACTACTACTACTAGACTACTACTACTACTACTAACTACTACTGCTACTACTACTACTATACTACTACTGACTACTACTACTAACTACACTACTACTACTGCTACTACTACTACTACTACTACTACTACTACAACTACTACTACTAACTACTACTACTACTACTACTACTACTGCTACTAGCATTACTACTACTACTATACTACTACTACTATACTACTACTACAATTACTACTACTACTACTACTACTACTAACTACTACTACTACTACTACTACTACTACTACTACTACTAGTACTACTACTACTACTACACTACTACTACTACTACTACTACTACTACTACTACTACTACTACTACTACTACTACTACTACTACTACTACTACTACTACTACTACTACTACTACTACTACTACTACTACTACTACTACTACTACTACTACTACTACTACTACTACTACTACTACCACTACTACTACTACTACTACTACTACTACTACTACTACTACTACTACTACTACTACTACTACTACTACTACTACTACTACTACTACCACTACTACTACTACTGCTGCCGCTACTACTACTACTAGTACTAGTAGTAGAGAGTTCCAAACATTTGATGACATTGGCACACGTATGCACATCATTCTGGTACTTAAAACATAATTTAAACAAAATAAAGGTATTTTGTAATGTTTTTATTTATCAAATCATAATGTTTGTTGTGTACATTAGAGGGTTTTGGCCCAGTGTACAACAGTTACAGACACAGGTTACACAGCTGTGGAATTCCCTTGTGGAATGTCATGATTTCCAAATAGAAAGTACAACTTTAAGCCTAAAAAACATGGCCAAATCTGGTGAAAACTAAGCCCCGTCTGTCATAGAAACTTGAAGTCGTTTTTATTTGTAGAAAATGAGAGAGATGAGCGGGAGGAGCAGGGTGGACAGTGGGTTCAGACCAGCTCTGGGGCTGCTGCCGCCGCGGCACGTCATCTCCTCCAGGTTGTCCAGGAAAAAGGGACGATCCACACAGAAGCTCCGAGTCGCACACCCCTTTATCTCTGAAACAAACAAACAAACAAACAAACAAATGTATGACTATGGGATTTATTTGTTTTTGTGTTGTGTATGTGTGTTTGTGTACGCGTGTATGTGTTTGTGTACACGTGTATGTATGTGTTTGTGTGTATGTGTATGTGTTGTCGTGTGTTGTCTGTGTACGTGTGTCTGTGTACGTGTGTTTGTGTACGTGTGTACGTGTGTTTGTGTACTGTGTGTCTGTGTGTTTGTGTACGTGTGTTTGTGTACGTGTGTCGTATGTGTTTGTGTACGTGTGTCTGTGTTTGTGTACGTGTGTGTGTGTGTCTGTGTTTGTGTACGTGTGTTTTTGTGTTTGTGTAGATGTGTTTGTGTACATGTGTTGTGTGTACGTGTGTTGTGTACATGTGTTGTGTACGTGTGTACGTGTGTTGTGTACTTGTGTTGTGTACGTGTGTTGTGTACGTGTGTTGTGTGTGTGTGTACGTGTGTTGTGTACGTGTGTTTGTGTACGTGTGTTTGTGTACATGTGTTGTGTACGTGTGTTGTGTACGTGTGTTGTGTACGTGTGTGTGTGTGTGTGTGTGTACGTGTGTTTGTGTACGTGTGTACGTGTGTACGTGTGTTTGTGTACGTGTGTTGTGTACGTGTGTTTGTGTACGTGTGTTTGTGTACATGTGTTGTGTACGTGTGTACGTGTGTTTGTGTACGTGTTGTGTATGTGTGTTTGTGTATGTGTGTGTGTGTACGTGTATGTGTGTTGTGTTGTGTACATGTGTGTTGTGTACGTGTGTTTTGTGTACATGTGTGTTGTGTGTACGTGTTTGTGTACGTGTGTTTGTGTACGTGTGTTACGTGTGTTTGTGTACGTTTGTGTGTACGTGTGTGTTACGTGTGTTTGTGTACGTGTGTGTGTGTGTGTACGTGTGTTTGTGTACATGTGTTGTGTACGTGTGTTGTGTACGTGTGTTGTGTACGTGTGTTGTACGTGTGTGTGTTGTGTACGTGTGTTTGTGTACATGTGTTGTGTACGTGTGTACGTGTGTTTGTGTACGTGTGTTGTGTACGTGTGTGTTTGTGTACGTGTGTTTGTGTGTGTGTACGTGTGTTTGTGTACGTGTGTTGTGTACGTGTGTTGTGTGTGTACGTGTGTTTGTGTGTGTACGTGTGTACGTGTGTTGTGTACGTGTGTTTGTGTACGTGTGTTGTGTACGTGTGTGTGTGTGTACGTGTGTTGTGTACGTGTGTTTGTGTACGTGTGTTGTGTACGTGTGTTTGTGTACGTGTGTACGTGTGTGTGTTTGTGTACGTGTGTTGTGTACGTGTGTTGTGTACGTGTGTTGTGTACGTGTGTTGTGTGTTGTGTACGTGTGTTTGTGTACATGTGTGTTGTGTACGTGTGTTTGTGTACGTGTGTTGTGTACGTGTGTTGTGTACGTGTGTACATGTGTTGTGTACGTGTGTTGTGTACGTGTGTATGTGTGTGTTGTGTACGTGTGTTTGTGTACATGTGTTGTGTACGTGTGTTGTGTGTACGTGTGTTGTGTACGTGTTGTGTACGTGTGTTACGTGTGTTGTGTACGTGTGTTGTGTGTACGTGTGTTTGTGTACGTGTGTGTGTACGTGTGTGTACGTGTGTGTACGTGTGTGTGTTGTGTGTACATGTGTGTGTGTTGTGTGTGTACGTGTGTTGTGTACGTGTGTTTGTGTACGTGTGTTTGTGTACGTGTGTTTGTGTACGTTGTTTGTGTGTGTACGTGTGTGTACGTGTGTGTGTACGTGTGTGTGTACGTGTGTGTGTGTGTGTACGTGTGTTGTGTGTACATGTGTTGTGTGTGTACGTGTGTACGTGTGTTTGTGTACGTGTGTTGTGTACGTGTGTACGTGTTGTACGTGTTTGTGTACGTGTGTTTGTGTACGTGTGTTGTGTATGTGTGTTTGTGTACATGTGTTGTGTACGTGTGTTGTGTGTACGTGTGTTGTGTACGTGTGTACGTGTGTTGTGTGTACGTGTGTGTGTGTGTTGTGTACATGTGTTGTGTGTGTGTACGTGTGTTGTGTACGTGTGTTTGTGTGTACGTGTGTACGTGTGTACGTGTGTATGTGTTGTGTACGTGTTGTGTATGTGTTTGTGTACATGTGTTGTGTACGTGTGTTTGTGTACGTGTGTTTGTGTACGTGTGTGTGTGTGTGTTGTGTACGTGTGTTGTGTACGTGTGTTACATGTGTTGTGTACGTGTGTTTGTGTACGTGTGTTGTGTACGTGTGTTTGTGTGTGTTGTGTACGTGTGTTTGTGTACATGTGTTTGTGTACATGTGTTGTGTACGTGTGTGTGTGTACGTGTGTTGTGTACGTGTGTGTTTGTGTACGTGTGTTGTACATGTGTGTGTTTGTGTACGTGTGTGTACGTGTGTTTGTGTACGTGTGTTTGTGTACGTGTGTTGTGTACATGTGTTGTGTACATGTGTTGTGTACGTGTGTTGTGTACATGTACGTGTGTTTGTGTACATGTGTTGTGTACATGTGTTGTGTACGTGTGTTGTGTACGTGTGTTTGTGTGTGTTGTGTACGTGTGTTTGTGTACATGTGTTTGTGTACGTGTGTGTTGTGTACGTGTGTTTGTGTACATGTGTTTGTGTACGTGTGTTGTGTATGTGTGTATGTGTGTGTTGTGTACGTGTGTTTGTGTACGTGTGTTTGTGTTTGTGTATGTGTGTGTTGTGTACGTGTGTTTGTGTACGTGTGTATTGTGTACGTGTGTTGTGTACGTGTGTATGTGTGTGTTGTGTACGTGTGTTTGTGTACATGTGTGTGTGTACATGTGTTGTGTATGTGTGTATGTGTGTGTTGTGTACGTGTGTTTGTGTACATGTGTTTGTGTACGTGTGTTGTGTGTGTGTTGTGTACGTGTGTATGTGTGTGTTGTGTACGTGTGTATGTGTGTGTTGTGTACGTGTGTTTGTGTTGTGTACGTGTGTATGTGTTTGTGTGTTGTGTACGTGTGTGTGTGTACTTGGGTTGATGGTGGTGCAGTAAGTCTGGTCATCCACACAGTCCACTGTCCCGTTGCATGATCCGCCCCTCGTACAGAGATCACACTTTACGCCGTTGGGGCGGGACTTGATAAACACTAAAACACACAATCAAGGAATTGATACTGAGTACAGGTATAATAATGCATCTAATTTAAAGTCATCTAATTTAATATACAACTTAATATGACCTGGAAATATTTACAAATATAAGAAGCATTTTGCAAAATTGACTTGAGCTTTTGAAGAAGACCTGTTGTGCTTGTGTGTGTTACGGTTGTAATCTCTGACACTTCTGCACTTTCATGAACATGTGTGGGCATGTTCCTCATGACCTGGTGTGTTTGTTTAAGAATGTCTTCATCTCAGTCTCTTAAAGTGTTATTATTTAAAGCAGCTGCTGTTGTGTGTCTTACCGTCCGGGGGCTTCTCTGTGTTACAGTTGTCTGTGTCGCAGCATTTTGTTGTGTAATAAACACTGTACGGTCCCAGGTTGACCGAGCCGGCTCTGCACACATGCTCCGGGAAACAGGACACCTTTATTTCTTCTCTGTCTACAGTACCTTCTGCAAAAGAAAGGGATTTTTTAAATAGTTTAGATGTTTATTGTGTAATAATAAATTAAAATAACATAACATGGAGCAAAATAGAAAAACAAACAAATGAACATGTAACTCAAAGCAATCATTTAAACATTTAAAGTAAATATAGTTGAAATCTGTAGTTTTGCAGTAGTTTTGTGCAGGTTCTTCACTAACCCACGTATGATACTATCCGAGCAATTCCACAGCGAGTGAAGTTTGCAGAGCAGGTCTCTTCTCCCACACACTCGGAACCTTGAGTTTCACACACTTTACACTTGAGACACCAGGCTGAAAATCACAGATCTGATTAGTTCAAAAAGACAAGAAACAATCGTGGATTTTCATTTTGGCTTCTTTAACTTTCAGTCCAATAGTCCCAGGTCAGTCCCACAATATGAACACACTTATTGTCACGGCACAGTGTCCAGCACTCACGCTTCACAGCAAAAAGGTTTCGGATTCGATTCCTGGGTGGATTGTGCATGTTTTTCCTGTTTCTCTCAGCATTTCCTCTGGACACTCTGGTTCTCCCATCAGTTGTGCTTAAATCTCATCAGTGTCAACTGTGTAATGTGGGTTTTATAATAGACTCTATGGGAAGTGTTACCCAGTTGAGATTTCCTAACATTTTAGGATGTTGTCCTTCTTATAGCGTTGAGTCTAGGGTTGGGCAGTATCCAGACTTTGATACCATTAAATCTTCTCAGGATTCTTCTCGGGGTATACAGTATTACTGTGTTACCAAAATGTTTTAGTACAACTTTGGTAAGCTACAAAGCTGAACGGTCTGTGTGTACGACCTGCAGATTTATAATCTCTGAAAAGTTTCACATGAATCATCTCCAACATGATACACACACAGAACAGACTCACCATCAGCAGAACACCTCTCTGTCACAGAAAGAACACTCATATTCCACTGAGTCATGTCCTTTAGTCCGACAGAAGCTGAACCACATCAGCGCACAAGGAGCGAGCTGTTTTTTTCAGCACTTATAGTTTATGCAAATGAGTCATGTGGTTTTAAGTTTAGCTTCTGTAAAACATAAACAAATGTGGCCTGAAGACAAAATGCTGCCATATTGCAGAAGTACTAGTATTTTATTTATTTTTTTATGTTTGTGACTATAAACTGAACCACTGCAGATTTATGAGGGATTATCCAAGGCGTTACTCCAGCTGACAAAACATTTTTTGGATGAGCACATATGAATTTATTCAATATACAAGAGATGGGCACAAAAGTCTGAAACATTTAAATGAGTCTTTTCTAACATTTAGGATGTTATATAAGCCAAAATGTTGTGTTGGAAGTAACACGTTATAAAAATAATGAATTACTGTAATGTGTTGCTTTTTGCTGTAACTCAGTAATGTGGCATCACAGGGGGAAAAAATTGTAATATTTTACTCTGTACAAATGTCAGTGACCCGCGTTACAATGAATTTTTTACCTGGATTGAAGTGTTTTTTTTGTTTTTTGTTTTTTTTCTTCGTACAAATTTCGCTGCGATATCAGCAGCGGTGAAACGCCAGAGACGTGCCCGCATAGACCGTCAGGTGACCACGGGCGAAAGAACCGACGCAGAACTCCACGCAGCTCACGCGATCGCGCTTTACAGACACCCTGTTCCACGGGCTCAGGTTCTCTCTCATTCCAAGTTCTAGTCCAAGATTAGTCCTGGTTTAGACCTGGTTTAGTCCTGGTTTAGACCTGGTTTAGTCCTGGTTCAGCTCTGGTTTAGACCTGGTTCAGCTCTGGTTTAGACCTGGTTCAGTCCTGGTTCAGTCCATATACGGCACAAAAGTTCAGCATCTTCGCAGTTATTTTGGTGAGAGTAACTTAAAAGTAATGCAATAGTAATGTAATGCCTTACATTTTAAATACAGTAATATTGTAATGTAATGGATTACTTTAAAATGACAGTAACAAGTCATAAATAACACATTACAGTGTTAAAGTCACTTGCCCAACAGTGTTCATTTATAATGAAACTTTCACTATTCTTCACTTTTCTGGTGGATTGTGCATTATTCAATTACAGCTCAAAAATTCCTTGGAATACACGCATTCTTACTCTGAGTGGGCTCACCTCTCCATAAATCTGACCCGTAACTTTGCCCTATGATGCTGTCTCCTTGCCACTTTGGAAATAGACACGTTTAATGCCATACTGTGGAACATTCTAGGCGAAACAGTGACATCTCAGACCCTCGTAACTCATAACACACATAAAAAGTACCGTTTCTTACCTTGTGGGACAAGGACGATCCCGGCGATAAGCAAAAAGTATTTCATGTTGAAAAGGTGAAGTCTCGTACGTGGAGCTTTCTGCTGTTTGTCTGATGGAGTCTCACACCCTCCTGTTATATTTTATGTATATGATATGTGTTGAGTGGGTTGGTACTGAATCTCGGGCATGTACAGACAGTGGGTCCCGCAGAACGCCGCGGGGCAGTGAAGACATTTGTATTTAAGGGTAAGATATGAGAGTGCATTTAGGGATAAGATATCAGAGAGAGAATTTATTGATCCAGAGGAAAATTCCACTGTGTGTCTCAGTCAAAGGCCTCAGGACAGTTTGACAGGAGGATGGGTGTTAGAAAGCCAGGCCAGTACTATATGACCCGTGACTCGCTTCTTTTCAAATGACTCTAACTACACACGAAAATATCACTTAGCCTTAAAAACCCCATCCAACATTCCCCTATACATCAGATTAAGTCCATACACATGCTAACCCTATCTCATAACATTTGCCAGACCTTACTTATTTTTAACAGTACCTCAAAGCATTCATCCAAATCCAACATTGCATTAAAACATTGCAGATTTTTACTTAATTTCAGCAGTGCCTCAAAACATTTATCCAGATTTAGCTTTACACCAAACATTGCAAATATTCACTTATCCTTAGCAGTGCCTCAAAACATTTATCCAAACTCAGCATTGCATCAAAACACTGCATCAGAAAATTTCCCAACATTGCATTTCATCAGATAACTCACCTATGATGACTGGACTTGCTTGTGGTAGGAATATATGTATATTAATTAAAGGGAGAGACTCAACAAAAGATCCCAACAAGTGATTTGTCTTTGTCTTATTTTTCGGCTTTTTATTAATTTAATGCGCTACTCATGTGGCTGGTACCATCGTTTGTCGTTGTGCAAAAGTTCGCTTACTCGAGGTTTTTAGGCCTGGAAAGCTCACAACCGGATGACTATGACCAGCTCACTCGGTAGCTGCTATTTTACTTAAAAACTCATACCTAAACAATTAAGACAAATCACTATGCAAGTACCTTTTGGAGAAATTACCCTGTGACCAGGTAAGCTATAAAGCACTGCCTAGTTCAAAATTTGAGATCTTGACCTCCTAGCAGAATTACGCCGGAGGGGTCAATGCCAACCGAATCAGGATCACACTTCTACACAGATTTTTTCCAGTATTTATATCCTTCAGGTCTTTTTAAGGTCACAGAACTCCACCCAGGTACATGCAAAGTGAAACGTCACATATAGCATACATTTTCTAAGAACAGACAACGCTTTAGAAACCGCAAGCATTGCTCCATAGGCCAGACGCCTCTTCAAACCAACTCTTCAGATCAACTTCAAAGGAGCAGGAAGCTCGCATCTGGTTTGTTTGCATGTTTCCTGCACACAAGCATATCATAATGTTACAAAAAAAAAAATAATGTCAAACAACCCAATCTAAAAGTTTTAAACTTGATAAATCAAGTAAATCAATTCGAAAGAAACAAATCAGGTTTAAATCAAAAATAAAACAAGTAACTTGTGTTAATATAGATCACAAAAATGCCTCTATCATCTAAAACAATCATTTTAAACCACTAATGCTCTAAAAGCTATTTATTTAATGAAATAAAGCATAACATCTCCATCCGGATGTCAGGAGCCTCTCACTGGAATTTACGCCAAAACCTTCATCTCCTTTAATCGACCCAGGTGAGCCCTCCCGAGAACAAGGGGGGTTCACGACAATGGGTCAGGGAGGGTCAGCAGGTCTGTGCAGTTCAGTTTGAGGAGAGGAAGAGCCAAAAGTGTCCCTCCTCTGTGTCCTGCAGCGTCTCAGCAGCCTGCAGGGGGCGCTAGGTGAACTCAACAGGAAAGGCCTTTTTCTTACTCCACTCTGATGTTTCAGTTGATGACAGAATGGTCCATTCCAAAGTATTTCCTCTGGAAGGTCTTCTGCCACATATGGTGTAAACAACATCTAGAATCTTAAATGTCCACTGCTTGGTCCTTGGGTTGGGCGATATCCAAATTTTGATACTGTTAAACTTTCTCAGGATTTTATCGTGGTATAGTATCACTGTTTTACCAAAATGTTTTAGTACAACTTTGGTAATCTACAAAGCCGCACCGCTGTACGGTCTGTGTGTACGACCTGCAGACTTATAATCTCTGAAAAGTTTCACATGAACCATCTCCAACGCAACACACTCACAGAACAGACTCACCATCAGCAGCACAAACTCTGTCACAGAAACAACACTCATATTCCACTGAGCCGTGTCCTTTAGTCCAACAGAAGCTGAACCGCATCAGCGCACAAGGAGCGAGCTGTTTTTATCAGCGCTTATAGTTTATGCAATTTACCATATTTTCCGGGCTGTTAGACGCGCTCTTAAGCCTCTAACCCCATCAAAAAAGACCACGCGCCACAATCCAGAGCGCCCCATACACGAATCCACTCTTTCAGTAAACTACAAAGCCGCACCACCCACAAAACACGCAAACACACACGGAGCAGACAGCGACCGCACAGCGAAACACACCCACAGACACAGTCATCACTCCACGCCGACGAGGAACGGAATGGAGGAACAAACCGAAAAAGCGAGTGCAATGTGCCACTTCTAGACACGACTGAACATGACTGAACCGACAATCCGTTGGTCCCAGACAGCACCTCCCTACACGCCACAACTGAACAAAGCCCAGAGTCACTGTGAACGAACAAACAAACAAAACCACTCACCCATCACACTGTTGTGTTTCCTTTAAAGTCCAGTGCGGTTTATTTGTGAAAAAAGTTAGACCATTTAATGACAGTGCACCTTATAATCCAGAGCGCCTAATAGTGCGGAAAATACGGTAATTATGTGGTTTTAAGTTTTGTTTCTGTAAAACATAAACAAACGTGCACCTGAAGCCAAAATGCTGTCAAATTGCAGAAGTACAAGTATTCTTTTTGTGACCAACTCACTTATGGCCGGACTTGTCGTCTTGTCTTGGTCTCTTAAGAACGTCACGTGACAACGGAACAAAACTAATGAAACGTCATCTCCCCACACAGTTAAAAGAAACATTAGAGACACTGTTAGTTTTAAATCGTGATAAATTAAACTGAAAATACAACCACACATTTATTTGTGCTGAGCAAACAAATTTAGGGATCAATAAATTATAATATTATATTAGGTCCTTAAGCGCTGCAGATTTTTTTATTGTCGGTAATGAAACTGAAACTGTTTCTACTTTTTGATACCGCGGGAACTTTAATACTGTATTACTACCCAATCCTACTTGGTCGTCAGCTAGATCCTTAGGTTAGGTTAGGTTAGGTCGCTTTATTGTTACCCGTAGGTAAATTTGCTTTACAGATTTGAGAGGCAGGTTCCACGTTTCACATTTCATTCATCCACAAAACACGTATAAAAACACAATTACAAAATAGTGTTACAGAGCTCCAGTGCAGAACGGTTTGTTCCATAAACAATTAGTTAAATTCAACCATCTTACTTGGCTAAAATCACAATAAATCTTAAATATGTTAAAAACACACAATCTTAGATAAATAGATTACAATCTATTCATAAGTACGACAGCAGCCGGAACGAAGCTCCTTTTAAAACGATTCGTTCTAGATCTTGGGACTAAAAGCCTCTGACCAGAAGGAAGCAGCTGAAACTCTGAATTTAGTGGATGTTTCACGTCTTTTAAAATACTCTGGGAGACGTCCTCTGTAACTCTGTAACTAAATCCTTATAGACCTAAAAATACAGTAGTGAGGCCTTCAGCCTCTCCTCAGCCTTTAACCAATGAAGACTGACATGTATATTGTTCACATTTGATCTTAATGTTGCCCTAGAACAAGACGAGCAGCTTTGTTCTAGTTTGTTCTGAGCTAACTGAAGTTTTCCAAGCTCCTTTTTAGTTGCACTTGGCCAAATCATTGAGCAGTGATCCAAGTGTGAGAACACCAGAGTCTGCAGGACCTGCTTCATTAAAGGTGGTGTTAAGAATGTGAAACATCTCTTAATAAAGCTGTGTTCAGACTGCAGCCTAAAGTGACTCAAATCCGATTTTTGGTTTCTATGTTCCTGTATCTGATCTTTTAATGACAGTCTGAACGGCACAGATCCGATTTTTTCAAATGCGATCCAGGACACTTGGATATGTGCTCCTGAAACCGATACATATCTGATCTTTTGACATGTGACTTCAGTCTGAACGGCCAAAGCGAAATCATCCACCTACACGTTATCAACAAGCCACAAACGTCACTATTCTGCGCTGAAGCAGGCGGAAACCGGAACTTTAAAATCTCCAGGTGCTCAATGCTCGCGTCCATGTTTGGACAACTTCCGTAAACACAGATCACGCTCGCTGCGGTTGACGCATGGGGTTGACGTCGTCGTGTCTCCAGTCACATGTGGGACACTTTCGGGCCGTTTACCGTTCACACTGGAGTCACAGACAAGTCGCATTTAATTGGAAATGTGAACGACCTCGCTAAAACATCGGATTTCACAAAAAAATCGGAATTGAGCATTAAGCCCTGCAGTCTGAACGTAGCCTAACAGACATGTTCCTTCCCATTTTTCCACCCAGAGAGTCAACATGGTCCAGGATAGTTTACTGTCTGGTGTAACATCAAGAAGCTCAGTTTCCTTCTCTTGCTCAATAGCTGCATTGCCCAGCTTCAGCTTCAGTTGAGGTTTCATTTGATTTGTACCAAATACAATGCACTTAGTCTTTGATGTATTTAAGAACAAGAAACTTAGAAAGCTACAGAATTTGTTCAAAAATCATTCAGAGTCACTTTTAGGAAGTCTTGACTCTGTATTTCATTGAAGTAAGATCAAATCCTGAAATAGTTCCGGCACAGCTGAGACCACATCATTTTTGGATGGTTTTTTTTTTTTTTTTGTATGTAGAAACAAATTTGTTGAGATATATTGAAACTTGCGTGTGTACATTATATACAGGGTGTCAAATTATTGTTTTAATTGTGATTGATTAATTACAGTCATATTTAGCGCGTTATGTTTTTTAATCGTGTTAATCTCATTTTTAATCTGTTTTATATCTGTTTGTCACAGTCTCACACTGTGCAGTCCTGCTCCACTCACTCCCGCAAAGAATTGTAATTTTCATTCTATCTGTCCTGCACATGTTTGATCTCTGAAAGATCACCTTCAGCATCAAGTCATTTGAGTCGTGTCCTTTAGTCCGACAGGAGCTGAACCACATCAGCGGTTTTTTTTTTTTCTCTTCTCACTTAGTTTATGCAAATCTGCATTAAAAACATTATAACATCAAACGGGCTGATGTGGCTCTAGAGTGTTTATGTTTATATGTTGTAAAGTTGAGTTTATTTATGCAGATTAGTAACAGTAATAATAATGATGATAATTTTAATATAAAAACGTTAATGATTAATTAAAAATCGATCGTTAATTCTCCAGACGATTGATTAATAAAATTTCATCGAATGCCCATCCCTAATGTGGACGTTCTTTTTCTTAAACTCCATCAAACATGGAGAAACAGAAAGGAATTGTCTAACATGTGTGTAAGATTAGACCACGTCTGCAAGTTTAGGCTACTTAAAATTGTTTTTATTAATGCCAAAATAAAATATCCAGCACAAGTGATGTATGATTGACAAACATGAATCATTTGTATATTTGACTTTACACTTATATTTAGTTTGTGGGACTGTAGTTTATCATCCCGGCCGCTCCCGCTCCCACATCGTGCACACACACAGTTAAAGTTTGACAAAAGAACACAGCAGAATGTAAATGACTGCATCTGTTAAAGTTTGTTAAACAATAAATGACTTTATAAAGTCACTTTTTTTTGTTCTATATCAGTCTTTTGATCTGCCACAATAATGTAATAATGAATTTAAATGAAAATACCTCAAGTTGAGGCTTTTCTCAGCAATTTATAGGTGAGATTAAAAAGAGATTAATTAGATTAATTAATTACAGATCATAATGAATTAATCTCTAAATTTTTTTAATCGCTTGACAGCACTAATTATATATAATGACAAAAAATGTTTTTTTTTTATATGTATATAGATGAACTTGGGGCATATAGATGAACTAGGGGCACTTTCCAGCTGGTTCTCCTCTAACACCGACCAAGAAACAATTTGATAAAAAAAAAAGTTTAAAAATATGTTGGAAATAACAAGAAGTAGAGAGTTCTAAACATACGATGACACTGGCACACGTATGCACATCATTCTGATAATTAAAACATCATTTAAACAAAATAAAGGTGTTTTCTAATGTTTTTATTTATCTTATAATGTTTGTTGTGTACATTAGAGGGTTTTGGCCCAGTGTACAACAGTTATAGACACAGGTTACACAGATGTGGTATTCCCTAGTGTGATGATGATTTCCAAATAGAAAGTAAAATTTTAAACCTAAAAAAAAATAGCCAAACCTGGAGAAAACTAAGCCCCGTTTGTAACAGAAACTTGAAGTCGTTTTTATTTGTAGAAAAGGAGCGAGATGAGCGGGAGAAGCAGGGTGGACAGTGGGTCCAGACCAGCTCTGGGGCTGCTGCCGCCGCGGCACGTCATCCCCTCCATGTTGTCCAGGAAAAAGGGACGATCCACACAGAAGCTCCGAGTCGCACACCCCTTTGATTCTGAAACAAACAAACAAATGGATGTCACAATTGTGGGATTTACTTCAGGACGTGTATGTGTACATGTGTTTTGTACGTGTTTGTGTGTTTGTGTGTTTGTGTACGTGTGTATGTGTTGTGTACGTGTGTTGTGTACGTGTGTTGTGTACTTGGGTCGATGGTGAAGCAGTAAGTCTGGTCATCCACACAGTCCATTGTCCCGTTGCATGATCCGTCCTCCGTACAGACATCACACTTTATGCCGTTGGGGCGGAACTTGATAAACACTAAAACACACAATCAAGGAATTTATACTGAGTACATAATAACATAATAATAACATAATAATAGCGTGATAATAACACACTAAGTCATCTAATTTACAGTGGTCCCTCGTTTATCACGGGGGTTATGTTCTAAAAATAACCCGCAGTAAACGAAATCTGCAAAGTAGTGAACTTTATATTTTACCATTATTATATCTGTTTTAAAGCTGTAAAACCCCTCACCACAAACTTTATACACACACAGGACACTTACATCCCTTTTTACATCCTTCTTAAAACGTATTGCTGCTGTCGTCCTTTTGTTATTTTCCTCCTTCTTTATGTAACGAACCCAAGATTCATTTATTCCGTAATGGAGCCCTACAGAACAGAGTCCTGCATGGGTCCATTTTTGGAGACCCACACCCGCACAGTACAGCACTGCACCCGTTAAGACTAAACCAGGACTAACCCAGGGCTGATTCCAGGACTGAAGAGGAGGACTAAACCAGGACTGAACTAGGACTAAAACAGTAGTAAACCAAGACTAAACCACAACTGAACCAGGAGTCACTGTCGGGGCGAGCTCGCGGGTGACCGCAGGAGAAAGGACCGACTGAGAGCTTTTGTAGTCCTGGTTTAGTCCTGACCCGCCTGTGAGTAATTACTACCCATCCATCCATTTTCGTCCACTTATCCGGGGCCGGGTCGCGGGGGCAGCAGCCTAAGCAGGGACTCCCAGACTTCCTTCACCCACAGACACGTCCTCCAGCTCCTCCGGGGGAACCCCGAGGTGTTCCCAGGCCAGCCCAGAGACATGGTCCCTCCAGCGTGTCCTGGGTCTTCCCCGGGGCCTCCTCCTGGTGGGACATGCCCGGAACACCTCCCGAGGGAGACGCCCAGGAGGCATCCAGAACAGATGCCCGAGCCTCAACTGGCTCCTCTCGACGTGGAGGAGCAGCGGCTCTACTCCGAGCTCCTCCCGTGTGACTGAGCTCCTCACCCTATCTCTAAGGGAGCGCCCAGCCACCCTGCGGAGGAAACTCATTTCAAGCGCTTGTATCTGCGATCTCGTCCTTTCGGTCACTACCCCAGAGCTCATGACCATAGGTGAGAGTAGGAACGAAGACTGACCGGTAAATCGAGAGCTTCGCCTTTCGGCTCAGCTCCTCTTCACCACAACGGTCCGATACAGCGACCGCATCACTGCCGACGCTGCACCGATCCGCCTGTCAATCTCACGCTCCATCCTTCCCTCACTCGAGAACAAGACCCCGAGATACTTGAACTCCTCCACTTGAGGCAAGGACTCTCCACCCGCCCGGAGAGGGCAGGACACCTTTTTCCGGTCGAGAACCATGGCCTCAGACTTAGAAGAGCTGATCTTCATCCCAGCCGCTTCACACTCGGCTGCAAACCGCCCCAGTGCACATTGCAGGTCCTGGTTCGATGAAGCCAACAGGACAACATCATCCGCAAACAGCAGAGATGAAATCCTGTGGTCCCCAAACCGGACCCCCTCCGGCCCCTGACTGCACCTAGAAATTCTGTCCATAAATACAATGAACAGAACCGGTGACAAAGGGCAGCCCTGGCGGAGTCCAACATGCACCGGGAACAGGTCTGACTTACTGCCGGCAATGCGAACACAGCTCCTGCTCCGGTCATACAGGGACCCCATACTCCCAGAGCACCCCCCACAGGACACCACGAGGGACACGGTCGAATGCCTTCTCCAAGTCCACAAAGCACATGTGGACTGGTTGGGCAAACTCCCATGAACCTCGAGCACCCGATGGAGAGTGTAGAGCTGGTCCAGTGTTCCACGGCCAGGACGAAAACCACACTGCTCCTCCTGAATCCGAGGTTCGACTATCGGCCGTAAAATTCCAGAACGTTAAAACCCGCCCGTTTTGCCCTTTATGTGCGAGCGCAGGAGCCTTTGTCAGTGCAGAACGTTTCATTGACATTGTGGGTTCTGTCAGGGAGAAAACTTGCAAACCTACAGTACTTCAGAATCACACTGATACAGATCCAACATTTATATAAATTTGTCAAACTGAACACATTCTGTACTGTACAGGAGACACAGCACGGAGGAGATTGATTGACAGCGGTCTACAATCCCTTAGCCAATCAGGACGCAGGAGAGGAACACGATGCGTGAAAATACGTTGTAAAGGGAAAAAAAGCATGCAAAATTACACACACAAAAAATCCACGAAACAGCGAGACCACAAAAGGTGAACCGTGATACAGCGAGGGACGACTGTACTGTACAACTTAATATGACCTGGAAATATTTACAAATATAAGAAGCATTTTGCAAAATTGACTGGAGCTTTTGAAGAAGACCTGTTGTGCTTGTGTGTGTTACGGTTGTAATCTGACACTTCTGCACTTTCATGAACATGTGTGGGCATGTTCCTCATGACCTGGTGTGTTTGTTTAAGAATGTCTTCATCTCAGTCTCTTAAAGTGTTATTATTTAAAGCAGCTGCTGTTGTGTGTCTTACCGTCCGGGGGCTTCTCTGTGTTACAGTTGTCTGTGTCGCAGCATTTTGTTGTGTAATAAACACTGAACGGTCCCAGGTTGACCGAGCCGGCTCTGCACACATGCTCCGGGAAACAGGAGGCCTTTATTTCTTCTTTTTTTACAGTACCTTCTGCAAAAGAAAGGGATTTTTTAAATAGTTTAGATGTTTATTGTGTAATAATAAATTAAAATAACATAACATGGAGCAAAATAGAAAAACAAACAAATGAACATGTAACTCAAAGCAATCATTTAAACATTTAAAGTAAATATAGTTGAAATCTGTAGTTTTGCAGTAGTTTTGTGCAGGTTCTTCACTAACCCACGTATGATACTATCCGAGCAATTCCACAGCGAGTGAAGTTTGCAGAGCAGGTCTCCTCTTCTCCCACACACTCGGAACCTTCAGTTTCACACACTTTACACTTGAGACACCAGGCTGAAAATCACAGATCTGATTAGTTCAAAAAGACAAGAAACAATCGTGGATTTTCATTTTGGCTTCTTTAACTTTCAGTCCAATAGTCCCAGGTCAGTCCCACAATATGAACACACTTATTGTCACGGCACAGTGTCCAGCACTCACGCTTCACACAGCAAAAAGGTTTCGGATTCGATTCCTGGGTGGATTGTGCATGTTTTTCCCTGTTTCTCTCAGCATTTCCTCTGGACACTCTGGTTCTCCCATCAGTTGTGCTTAAATCTCATCAGTGTCAACTGTGTAATGTGGGTTTTATAATAGACTCTATGGGAAGTGTTACCCAGTTGAGATTTCCTAACATTTTAGGATGTTGTTCTTCTTATAGCGTTGAGTCTAGGGTTGGGCAGTATCCAGACTTTGATACCATTAAATCTTCTCAGGATTCTTCTCGGGGTATACAGTATTACTGTGTTACCAAAATGTTTTAGTACAACTTTGGTAAGCTACAAAGCTGAACGGTCTGTGTGTACGACCTGCAGATTTATAATCTCTGAAAAGTTTCACATGAATCATCTCCAACATGATACACACACAGAACAGACTCACCATCAGCAGAACACCTCTCTGTCACAGAAAGAACACTCATATTCCACTGAGTCGTGTCCTTTAGTCCGACAGAAGCTGAACCACATCAGCGCACAAGGAGCGAGCTGTTTTTTTCAGCACTTATAGTTTATGCAAATGAGTCATGTGGTTTTAAGTTTAGCTTCTGTAAAACATAAACAAATGTGGCCTGAAGACAAAATGCTGCCAAATTGCAGAAGTACTAGTATTTTATTTATTTTTTTATGTTTGTGACTATAAACTGAACCACTGCAGATTTATGAGGGATTATCCGAGGCGTTACCCACCTGACAAAACATTTTTTTGGATGAGCACCTATGAATTTATTCAATATACAAGAGATGGGCACAAAAGTCTGAAACATTTAAATGAGTCTTTTCTAACATTTAGGATGTTATATAAGCCAAAATGTTGTGTTGGAAGTAACACGTTATAAAAATAATGAATTACTGTAATGTGTTGCTTTTTGCTGTAACTCAGTAATGTGGCATCACGGGGGAAAAAATTGTAATATTTTACTCTGTACAAATGTCAGTGACCCGCGTTACAATGAATTTTTAACCTGGATTGAAGTGTTTGTTTGTTTTGTTTTTTTTCTTCGTACAAATTTCGCTGCGATATCAGCAGCGGTGAAACGCCAGAGACGTGCCCGCATAGACCGTCAGGTGACCACGGGCGAAAGAACCGACGCAGAACTCCACGCAGCTCACGCGATCGCGCTTTACAGACACCCTGTTCCACGGGCTCAGGTTCTCTCTCATTCCAAGTTCTAGTCCAAGATTAGTCCAAGATTAGTCCTGGTTTAGACCTGGTTTAGACCTGGTTTAGTCCTGGTTTAGACTTGGTTTAGTCCTGGTTCAGCTCTGGTTTAGACCTGGTTCAGCTCTGGTTTAGTCCTGGTTTAGTTCTGGTTCAGTCCATATACGGCACAAAAGTTCAGCATCTTCGCAGTTATTTTGGTGAGAGTAACTTAAAAGTAATGCAATAGTAATGTAATGCCTTACATTTTAAATACAGTAATATTGTAATGTAATGGATTACTTTAAAATGACAGTAACAAGTCATAAATAACACATTACAGTGTTAAAGTCACTTGCCCAACAGTGTTCATTTATAATGAAACTTTCACTATTCTTCACTTTTCTGGTGGATTGTGCATTATTCAATAACAGCTCAAAAATTCCTTGGAATACACGCATTCTTACTCTGAGTGGACTCACCTCTCCATAAATCTGACCCGTAACTTTGCCCTATGATGCTGTCTCCTTGCCACTTTGGAAATAGACACGTTTAATGCCATACTGTGGAACATTCTAGGCGAAACAGTGACATCTCAGACCCTCGTAACTCATAACACACATAAAAAGTACCGTTTCTTACCTTGTGGGACAAGGACGATCCCGGCGATAAGCAGAAAAGTATTTCATGTTGAAAAGGTGAAGTCTCGTACGTGGAGCTTTCTGCTGTTTGTTTGTTTTTTGTGTCACACCCTCCTGTTATATTTTATGTGTTGGGTGTTGAGTGGGTTGGTACTGAATCTCGGGCATGTACAGGCAGTGGGTCCCGCAGAACGCCGCGGGGCAGTGAAGACATTTATATTTAAGGGTAAGATATGAGAGTGCATTTAGGGATAAGATATCAGAGAGACTTTATTGATCCAGACGGAAATTCCACTGTGTCTCAGTCAAAGGCCTCAGGACAGTTTGACAGGAGGACGGGTCAGGGAGGGTCAGCAGGTCTGTGCAGTTCAGTTTGAGGAGAGGAAGAGCCAAAAGTGTCCCTCCTCTGTGTCTTGCAGTGTCTCAGCAGCCTGCAGGGGGCGCTAGGTGAACTCAACAGGAAAGTCCTTGTTCTTACTCCACTCTGATGTTTCAGTTGATGACAGAATGGTCCATTCCAAAGTATTTCCTCTGGAAGGTCTTCTGCCACATATGGTGTAAACAGCATCTAGAATCTCAAATGTCCACTGCTTGGTCGTCAGCTAGATCCTGAGCTGTGATCTGCTGCCCAGATCCTTCTGCAACGGCCCCTCACGGATCCTCCTGTAGGTGGTCGGTCCAGGGGAGGACGACCCCATGTTTTTCCTTCAGGCTGTGCCCAGGGAGACCACCAGACACCCTCCATTGAGCCCCAACCCCAACGGGCGACATAACTGGACTGCAGTGTTTCCCGCCGCACCTTGACTTCGTCCCACCAAACCCTGTGAATCCTCGCAAAACTACCTGCTGAGCTCCACTTCTGATCCTCATTATTCAATCATCTCCTGTTGACCTTCTCTCCAGTGCCAGATCGTTCTGTCATTTAAGTGGTGAACGTAACTCAGGCTTTTTCTGTTTTTTGTGAATACTGAACATTTTTAAACTTACCACTTTCTTTTTGTCCGTTCCCCAGTACTTTCATTTGGAGCCAGCCTCATTTCGTTTGCCACCTGTTCCGTAAGCCTGTGGTCAGTTTCCGCCACTGCGTACCTCCCGTCTGCAGCTGAACTGCCCTGCCCCCGGAACCCACCCCCCCAAGACTATTTTCTGCATGTTTGGGTCTGATCAGTAGTCTTTCTTAACATGCCTAAACAAATTTCTGTGGGAAACGGGAAACATTGGATAATGTTCTCGTCACAGAGGCTTCTGAACCGCTCTTAGTCTGACTGATCCCTCGAATCTGTTTGCCTTGGGTGACCCGACCAGGGCCATGAAGCCCCCGATAACACAGCTCCCGGATCATTCGGGCGCTCAAACACCTCCACCACGTTAAGGAGGAGTCCATTCACTCATGTTTGAGTAACACTTTATTATTAGTAAAGCTCAAAATGCTCTGTTCCACCTTGTGACGTCATGAAGCAGTAGTTTTTGAGTTCACAGCTCCTTTTACCCTTTGTTCAGTAGAGATTGGCGATACCAGGGCTAAAATTATCCAAACGATACCAGTGAAGGTGGGTTTAAAAACACGGTGGAGCACTTCCTGTATTACCACTTGACAAGGGGTGTGAAAAAATATCAAAATATTGATATATCGTATCGTTTATTGTCATGATACAGTATCGATATCGTGGGTTGCTGTATCGATATATCGAGTATTTTGTGGTGTATTTTACTATATTATTTTGTTACAGCCACAGTTTTATTGCTTGTTTGGAGGAAAGAAACTTGTTTATGCGACACATTCGACATTTGCACAGTTTTTATGATTAAAATTGGTATTGTGGCCAATACCGGCTTGTAAAAGCCTGATCCCAGATCTCAGAAGCTCAGAGGTCGGGCCTGGTCAGGACTTGGATGGAGACACTGGGAATTCCAGGAGCCACAGGAGGTGACAAAAAAACTGTTATTGTGTCCTTAGGCAAGACACTCAACCATATTGTCTAGTATGAAAGTGGTGTGGGTGTGAGTGATGGTGGTGGTCGGAGGGACCAATGGTGCTGACTGGCATGGCAGCCACACTTCTGTCAGTCTGACACAAGGCAGCTGTGGCTACAGCAGTAGTTTACATCACCGGGTGTAGAGTGAATGAATAATGCTGAATAATCCTCTGTGAAAGTGTGACAAATGTCTGTGAAAAGTGCGATATAAATAAAAGACTTGTTTCATATGAACTTTGCACAAAAATCAGTTTAACAAAGACTTTTTTGGACTGGCTCCGCTGTACGTCTCGGACCTCATCCAAGTTTATATCCCTGCGCTCTGAGGTCCGAGGTCCAGCTCCAGCTCAGGGCCTAAGACGAGACTTAAAACCAGGAGGACAGGAGCTTCTCTGTGGTCGACCCTAAACTCTGGAACGATCTGCCGCTTCACGTTGGAGCAGCTCCACAGTGGAGAGTTTTAAATCTCGTCTGAAGACCCACTTTTATTCTCTGTGTCTTTTATTGATTTTTATGTGTTTTTATTGGTTTTACTGATTTAATTTATTTATTGGTTTATTTATTTCTATTCTATGATATAGTTTTATTTTTATTTTACTGGTTTTATTACTTTAAGACTAGTATTATTTTAGTAGTTTATTTTATCATCTTATTGTTGTTATTTTTGATGTATTTGTGCAGCACTTTGGAAACTGTTTGTTTGTGAAATGTGCGACAGAAATAAAGTGGGTTGAATTTTAATATCACAGCCATCATTTTGCTGTTATTTTTTATTGAACCGTATCAAATCGATTTGAAATTTGAATGAAACAAAACGAGGAAACAGCGTTAAAACATAGATCAGAAAAGAGCGTATTTGGCTCCTTCAAAGACGCATTATTTGGCCGCCAAGATCCTGATAATCTGTCCCGGGGCTTTTGTGGCGATTTATCTGACAAGCCCTGCGATCGTGATAATATTTATGATTCATGTTTTAATATTTTGATTCTGTTCAAAGTTCACATTTTAAACACGTCCAGGAGAATCGACAAAGAGACTGAAATCTGAACTGACAAACAAACACAAGGATCACATTTCAGAACATGTTTGTACAGATCTGAACTGCAGGGTTTTTTTAATTGAGACTAAACCAGGACTCAACCAGGTCTAAACCAGGACTAAAACAGGACTAAACCAGGACTCAACCAGGACAAAACCAGGACTCAACCAGGACTCAACCAGGACATAACCAGGACTAAACCAGGACTAAAACCAGGACTCAACCAGGACTAAACCAGGACTCAAACCAGGACTAACCAGGTCTAAACCAGGACTAAAACCAGGACTAAACCAGGACTAAACCAGGAAAACCAGGACTCAACCAGGACTAAACCAGGACGGACTAAACCAGGAACTAAACCAGGACTAAACCAGGCCTAAACCAGGACTAAACCAGGACTAAACCAGGTCTAAACCAGGACTAAACCAGGTCTAAACCAGAACTAAACCAGGACTAAACCAGGTCTAAACCAGAACTAAACCAGGTCTAAACCAGGACTAAACCAGGTCTAAACCAGAACTAAACCAGGACTAAACCAGGTCTAAACCAGAACTAAACCAGGTCTAAACCAGGACTAAACCAGGACTAAACCAGGTCTAAACCAGAACTAAACCAGGACTAAACCAGGACTAAAACAGAACTAAACCAGGACTAAACCAGATCTAAACCAGAACTAAACCAGGACTAAACCAGGTCTAAACCAGGTCTAAACCAGGACTAAACCAGGTCTAAACCAGAACTAAACCAGGACTAAACCAGGACTTAACCAGAACTCAACCAGGACTAAACCAGGACCCAGATCACATTTTAATTAGGTCAACGATTCCGACTCCGCATTTTATCATAAATCATCACACGCCCACAACAAGGCAGTTTTTATTTTTTTGTCTTTCTGGTTTTGTTTACTCAGTTCAGTTCAGGACTAAACCAGGACTGAACCAGGACTAAACCAGGACTGAACCAGGACTAAACCAGGGACTGAATCGGGACAAAACTTGGACTAAACCAGGACTAAATTAGAACTACACCATATGAAACCATGGACTGAACCAGAGACTAAACCAGGACTTAACTAGGACTGAACCAGATCTAAACCAGAACTAAACCATATTAAACCAAGACTGAACCAGGACTGAACCAGGACTGAACCAGGACTAAACCAGGACTAAACCAGGACTGAAACCAGGACTAAACCAGGACTAAACCAGGACTAAACCGGGACTGAACAGAACTGAACCAGGACTAAATCAGGACTAAACCAGATCTAAACCAGAACTAAACCATATCAAAACAGGACCAAACCAGGACCAAATCAGGACCAAACCAGGACTAAACCAGGTCTAAACCAGAACTAAACCAGGACTTAACTAGGACTGAACCAGAATAAATCAAATCAGAATAAACCAGGACTAAAGCACGTCTAAAGCAGGACTTAACCAGCACTAAACGAGGACTAAACCAGGACTCAACCAGGACTTAACCAGAACTGAACCAGGACTAAACCAGGTCTAAACCAGAACTAAACCAGGACTCAACCAGGACTAAACCGGGACTAAACCAGGACTAAGGATCAATATTCCAGCCCTGTGTTAGATTTTGAAGCAGTGATTTGTAAGTTGGTCAAATGCAGATCAAAGGTTCACTCGGACTAAACCAGGACTAAACCAGGACTTAACCAGAACTGAACCAGGACTAAACCAGGACCCAGATCACATTTTAATTAGGTCAACGATTCCAACTCCGCATTTTATCATAAATCATCACACGCCCACAACAAGGCAGTTTTTATTTTTTTGTCTTTCTGGTTTTGTTTACTCAGTTCAGTTCAGGACTGAACCAGGACTGAACCAGGACTAAACCAGGTCTGAACCAGGACTAAACCAGGACTGAACCAGGACTAAACCAGGACTAAACCAGGACTGAACCAGGACTGAACCAGGACTAAACCAGGACTGAACCAGGACTAAACCAGGACTAAACCGGGACTGAACAGAACTGAACCAGGAATAAATCAGGACTGAACCAGATCTAAACCAGAACTAAACCATATTAAACCAAGACTGAACCAGGACTAAACCAGGACTGAACCAGGACTAAACCAGGACTAAACCGGGACTGAACAGAACTGAACCAGGAATAAATCAGGACTAAACCAGATATAAACCAGAACTAAACCATATCAAAACAGGACCAAACCAGGACCAAACCAGGACCAAACCAGGACTAAACCAGGTCTAAACCAGAACTAAACCAGGACTTAACTAGGACTGAACCAGAATAAATCAAATCAGAATGAACCAGGACTAAAGCACGTCTAAAGCAGGACTTAACCAGCACTAAACGAGGACTAAACCAGGACTCAACTGCGACTAAACTATACCAAACCAGGACTGAGCCAGGACTAAACCAGGACTGAGCCAGGAACTGAATCTGGGACAAAACGTGGACTAAATCAGGACATAACCAGGACTAAACCAGGACTAAACCAGGTCTAAACCAGGATTTAAGCAGGATTTAATCAGGATTTAACCAGGACTAAACCAGGACCAATGCGGGTCTAAACCAGACTATACCAAACCAGAAAGAACCAGGACTGAGCCAGGACTGAACCAAGACTGAATGAGGACTAAACCAGGACTAAACCAGGACTAAACCATAGTGTCCTGTTCCTGTGAGTCCGTTTTCTGATCTGCCGTTGCTCTCTTTCGTTTCAGGGTAAAGATGAGTGAGGAGGCGTTCGAGGTCTCTGGGAGAAACGAGTACCGGTACCTGGTCCAGGACGAGGAGGAGGAGGTGCAGTACGCGCGGCACCGGCAGTACATCAGCCCCCTGGTGGTCCTGTCGCGCCGCTGCATCGCTCTCATTGTGGTGGGAGTTCTCGCTTTACTCTTTCTGGCCACGTACCTGGGATATGTGGCCAAAACTCTGCCCCCTGGAGCCGCTCAAGTCAGCACCCCCTGTGGGACGTACAAGGGACTGCACGTGAGTCGACACGGTTTAATTACTGCTCTGTCTGGACTGGACCAGGACCTAACAAGGACTAAACCAGGACTAAACTGGGGGGGGGGGATTCCATGAAGTGAGCTAAAGTGAAAACTTGGCCAATCCAGGTTTATCAAAGCCTCAGTTCCACCAGAGTGACGGACCAGAGGTGACGCAGTAACAAGCACCCAGAAACAAACCTGGTCAGGACCAGACTACGGCTACGTTCAGACTGCAGGGCTTAACGCTCAATTTGGATTTTTTTGTGAAATCCGATGTTTTCGCGAGGTCGTTCACATTTCCAATTAAATGTGACTTGTACGTGACTCCAGTGTGAACATTAAACGGTCCTAAAAGTGTCCCGCATGTGACACTGGAGACACGACGACGTCAACCGCAGTGAGCGTCTCTGTGTTTACAGAAGTTGTCCAAACATGGACGCAGCATCGAGCACCTGGAGATTTTAAAGTTCCTCTCGTACCAGAGCCAGAACATGAACAACTTACTTGTTTTAAGGAGGAGATTGAGAAGGAGAAGGACGAGGTTTTTGGTCGTGGTGTTTTGTGGTTCAGTTCGTTGAAAGGAACGTGTGGATGTGGAGATGGAGCCAAGAGTGGTGAGTGGTGATGTGCTTCACTTCAGTGACACTGAGTTCATTAACAATTTTCACCTGCTTCAGTGCAGAATAGTGACGTTTGTGTCTTGTTGATAACGTGTAGGTGGATGAATGCACTTTGGCCGTTCACACTGAAGTCACATGTCAAAAGATCAGATATGTATCAGTTTCAGGAGCACATATCCAAGTGTCCTGGGTCACATTTGAAAAAATTGGATCTGTGTCGTTCAGACTGTCATTAAAAGATCAGATACAGGAACATAGAGGCCAAAAAATCAGATTTGGGTCACTTCAGGCTGCAGACTGAACTTAGTCTAACTGTCAAGATTATTTTAGCTCTGCCTCCAAGAATGTCTAAAGAAACAGTTTAGTCAAACATTTCAGCATGTGTCTCGCGTGTTGCTTAAGACTTTTACATCCATCCTCTCCTTCACACAGGACACGTGTGCACGTGGACGCTGCTCTTATCAAAAAGGCACAAACCATATAAAAGCCTATGGCCATTATTTCATTAAATGATCTTACACACATGTCTGTTGTGAGGAGATGTTACGGCTCGCGGCCTGGCTCCGCTTCGCCCGTCGCTCCCCGTTTGTTTTACCGCGTGTGCCTTCCATATTCACATGTCCTGTGTGGTCCCGTCGCTGTTGGGCCGATGTTCCTCGTGCCTGGTTGGAGGATTGACGTCCCGCTCCTCCAATGCCCTTCCTACACATCCCATCACCTCGTCCAGTAAAAGTGCTGTGCGCCTGTTCCTCCGGGCGGCTGGATGTCAGTTTCAGTTCGCCACCGTCGTTGACGGACGTGTGTTCGTCACATCCCTTTGCTACTGAGAACTTTGAGACTCGAGGGGTCGCTGTTGACCTACCGTTTGTTTGTATTTGCCAGTTTGGCTCGGCCCTTGGGCATTTGTATTTTCTTTGAGTTATTTAACCCAGTAGAGGTATTGTTTAGTTATATTTGGAAATTTTGATTTATCGTATGTAAAACACCTTTTTTTTTGTTATTATACTTAGATTTACTTTATAAAAGCCACTTACCTTACATCACTTCTTGTTTGTGTTACTTTCCTTTGTCCCTAGCGCTGGTTCGTAACAGGAGCAGTGAAGCTTTTACACACACACACACACACACACACGCACACACACACACACACACACACACACACACACGCACACACACACACACACACACACACACACACACACACACACACACACACAGACAGACACTGGTTTGGACTCTGAGGATGACTGTGGGTTCTGTCTGTTCGCTCGTTCATCACGTCTGTCTCTCTTTCTTCATTCTCTCGTCTCTCGCTCCCTGTCAAACTGCAAACACTTTTGCGTGGATTTTATTATTTCTTGTTTGGCTCCATGTGAAGAGTTTTGTTACAGCTTTACTTTTACGCACAGTAGAACTTCAGCTTAAGTCAGCAAGGCGAGGCAAGTTTACTTGTGTAGCACAATTCGTACACAAAGTCATTCAAAGTGCTTTACAGAATAAGAAAAACATTAAAATCACAATAAAAACAAATAAAAACATAAATAATCATCATAAAAAAAGACAGAGAGAGACATTAAATTAGAGTGAGGAGTGCGGAATCAAAAATGAAAAAACAGAGTCAGAGTTGTGTCTGTCTCACATGTTCAGACTGTTCCAGGTTTTAGCTGCGTGAGTCTGAAACTCTGACTCCCCTTGTTTAGTCGTGACTCTGGGCACCAGCAGGAGGCTGGTCCGAGTTGGTTCATGTGGCACTAACACGCCGCAGATGGACTTTGAATCTAGGCCATGGACAGACTTGTACAAACAGAGCCGCTTTAAAGTCTCTGAGCCTCATGAGGGAGTGCAGAGACCTGAGTCCTGAGACACATGTGCTCGTAGTTCTGGTTCGAGTCAGGACCCGAGCTGCAGTGTTCTGTATGTTCTGGATGTTCTGGATGTTCTGGATGTTCTGGATGTTGTGGATGTTGTGGATGTTCTGGATGTTCTGGATGTTCTGGATGTTCTGGATGTTCTGCAGCGTCTCACAGCTCGTTTGGAGAGACCAGTGAGCAGAACATTACAGTGTCTAACCTACTGGAGACAAACGCATGGATAAGTCACTCACAACTTTAAAATCTCCAGGTGCTCAATGCTCATGTCCACGTTTAGACTATAACGATAACAGATTTTGCCGGACGATTACTTGACCCAGAATTTATTGCGATAAACGATATTATTGACATTTTGAGACCAATTTCAACTAATATAGTGACCATGGAATAAAAATGCAAATACGCCCTTTCAAAGATCAATAAACCGTACATTCTAAATAACATTTAACACAGGAACTGTAAGACAAACAAAAACAACAGGCCTAAATACAACAGACTTGTTAACACAGGACTAGTCTAATGTAAGTCTGGTTTACAGCGAGGACTTGTTCACAAAAATGCACTTGAATAAACCATTGTTGAACCAAACACAACCAAAACAATAAATAAAATGGATTATTAAGTCTCTGTAACAAAATTGCCCTTAAAAGTGATTTTAGTCGTTGACTTACGTTGGAATATTATGTCTCGTGTCTCTGTGGCTGCAGCTGTGAGTCTCGTCATTTTGGTCATTTAAAGGTTGTATAGAGGATTTTCCAAGGAAGGAGAAATCCAGCGACTGTTTGTCCTTTTTCAAATGTTGCGCATGTGTGAAACCACCCCCCCTCCCCCACAGCTCCTACGTAGAAACACCTCCTCCTGCCTCCTCCTTACGCCAGAAACAGGTTTGTTTACAGCTGCACATGACTTGTAAACAACTAACTACAGTGTTGGTTAGGCAAGACGGAGAAGTGAGGAGCGGGGGGAGCGGGTGCGCGGAGATTCCGTGCCCGGAAAAGTGAGGAGCAGGGGGAAGAGTGGATCGGGCAGCGGGGACAGCAGCAGGAAAGGGGAGCAGAGAAGAGTGCGCGGAGATTCAGTGTGAATGAACTAGCTACAACACGCAGCAGCAAGCGGACTCTTTCTTTGCCTTGAAAATTACGTTTTCAGACATAGGATATCGCTTTCGTGTCCTGAAAAACGTTTGTCCAGCTCTTGGAAATAAAGTACGTTTTCATAATAAGCAGAAGTTTCCTGTCCAGGAGTAATTTGTGGACCAGTGCGTCAGTCTTTAGACCCTTCGTCTGCTTCAGTCGCGCCATCGCTGGAATGAATCTACAAGAATCACCTTAGTTTGGCTTCGCTGCTTTTCCCCTTGTCTTCTTCTTTCAGCGACCTCAAAAACGGACTTTCTTTTGCTTCTAACTGCTCCTGGATTCTTGTCGCCATTGCAACAAACTTTGGGCGAACTGCGAGGAAGATATAGGTCAAAAAAAGCCGCTAAGAACTGTTGCGTTGGTGGAGTAAACAGCGTCTGTGCGTCTTGCGTCTGTGGACTGCGTGACAGTCGTACGTAAACCACGTACCGGCGGCGCAGGCAAGTCAGTTACACTAGAAACGTAGGGAGTTTGATTGACAGCCTGTCAGCTCACAGATAACGAGGCAGTGTCGTTATCTATTGGCAAATGTTTAGCCCCACCACGTCCAGAGTTGATGAATTTTTATTCTCTTTTTTTTGGTCATCATAATTACAAGGCGACTGCATCTCTATAATCTATCATTGACAATTTGAAACAAAAAAAATCCTCCATACAACCTTTAAGTGTTTATATTAACCCGTGACACTGGATGTTATTTCGTTATGATGGAGCCTCTGTTCTGTCTGGTGTCGTGTCGGTGTCTTGTGGGATTTCAGTGGATTTCGCTCTTTCCTGGGGGCGGGGCTAGTTGTGTCGCTCGGGGTTTGGGTTTATATTGGCTGTTGGGGTTTGAGACATTTCTTCTCATCGTTTGAGCTTGCTGAATTTGATGCATGTGGCTGTTGAGACGTGTCCCGCTCACCAGTGTTGATTCGGCATCGTGACTTGTTTTGGCACTCGGCCATGAACTGTTTTGGTTCTGACAGCGGCGCTAACTTGTGTTGCGGCTTCATGTTTAGCCGCACAGACAGCGGAGCTTTCTGCACTCAGACTACACGCGCATCCGCTGTGTTGATAAAACACAGCGCACGTTGGTTCAAGCGTCAATCAATCAATCAACAACTTTATTAATCCCAAAGGGCAATTCAGTTCGCACATCTCTGGTCATGCACAATCTATAAACAATAAAGAAATAGAAAGACAGACACCGTACGTTCAAACCACAGAGCATCAGGGACACAGTAACAATTTCACTTTCCATTTAAAATCCTTATGGCAGAAGGAATAAAAGATTTGGCGTAGCGGTTGGTCTTTTGCTGTGGCGCCATAACATAGCAGAACATGGTTAGGCTCAGTTTGGCCTTAGTCTTTTGTAACACCCGATGTCTCCACACAGACGCCAAATCCTCCGTCTGAACACCACTGATTTTGCCGCACACTTTTACAATCTGGTTCAGACTGGTTCTCGTCCTTCACAGATCATCCATAAAACCAACAGATAAAAGAAAAGGTCAGCAAACTTTCGATAAAAGAATGATAAAAAAATATTTAAAATGTTAGACGACACGTTAAAAGTGAAGTGAACCCGCCGCTGTCCTCGTTTGACGATGTGCTCAGTGTTCTTATCAAACCTTGAAGACGAATCAAACACAGTTCCCAAGTACTTATAAGAGTCGACCATTTCTGCTGCTTCCCCATGGATGGTTTACACTTGTTAAACGAGACGAGTCGGAGAGCGAGAGAAACCTTCTAACATTCACCCTTTTTGAGAGCGAGAGAGAGTGAGGAAAAAAAAAAAAAACAAGCTGCAAATAGAATTTACCGCGGCCGGAAAAGTGATCGAGCTCGTTAAAAGTTATCGTACGATTAATTGATTTATTGATTATCGTTACGGGCCTAGTTTAGACGACTTCCATAAACACTTTTGGGACCTTTAAAGTTCACACTGGGGATCACACACAAGTCGCATTTGATTGGAGACTTGAACGACCTCGCCAAAACAATCAGATTTCACAAAAAAATTCTGAATTGAGTCCACTGGTCCATCGTCCTCTGCTCCAGTGAGACGTAGATCTGAGTGTCGTCTGCAGATTGTAGCAGGACACATTATTGCTGCACATTAACTCTCCTAACGGCTGCATGCAGAGGTTGAACAGCACAATTGTTTCTTTTATTAAGTCGTTTTGGATCAGTATTGTGATTTGAAGTGTCATAGACAGTGTTGGGAAGGTTCCTTTTAAAATGTATTCCCCTACAGATTACAGATTACACACCCCTAAATGTAGTTTGTAACGGAATCTATTAAATTACTTAAAGTGAGTAATGTAATCTGAATACTTTGGATTACTTGATTTGCTGTAGAGAAACAAAGACGAGATGTTTTGTCTGCTAAAAGACAATAAAAAGCCCCGACTTTACTTAACCGTATTAAAAATATTATTGATAGAAGAAGAGGAGACACGTACACGTAGCAGGATTTAATCCTGTTAAATCCTGTTTTAGACCTGGTTTAATCCTGGTTTAGATCTGGTTTAGACCTGGTTTAGTCCTGGTTTAGACCTGGTTTAGACCTGGTTTAGACCTGGTTTAATCCTGGTTTAGACCTGGTTTAATCCTGGTTTAGACCTGGTTTAGTCCTGGTTTAGACCTAGTTTAGACCTGGTTTAGTCCTGGTTTTAGTCCTGGTTGGCGGCACGGTGGATGAGTGGCTAGCACTCATGCCTCACAGCAAGAAGGTTCTGGGTTCGATCCCTGGGTCGCCCGGGTCTTTCTGTGTGGAGTTTGTGTTTCTCTTCGTGTCTGGATGAGTTTCCTCCGGTTTCCCCCATCAACACAAAACCTGCTCCAGGTCCAAGAACAGTTGAGAGTCAAGATCAGTTAAATACAATCAATACATTGTGTCCTTAGGCAAGACACTTCACCCACATGGCCTCGTATGAAAGTGGTGTGTGTGTGAGTGATGGTGGTCGGAGGGACCGATGGCGCCGAGTGGCATGGCAGCCGCGCCTCTGTCAGTCTGCCCCAGGGCAGCTGTGGCTACAACAGTATCTTACCATCACCAGGGCATAGAGTGAATGAATAATGCTGAATAATGGTCTGTAAAGCGTCTTTGTGGGCAGAAAATGTCTGTAAAAGCGCTATATAAATAAAGACTTACTACTTACTTACTGGTTTAGTCCTGGTTTAGACCTGGTTTATACCCAGGGTTTAGTCCTGGTTTAGACCTGGTTTTAGACCTGGTTTAGACCTGGTTTAGACCTGGTTTAGACTTGGTTTTAGACCAGGTTTAGACCTGGTTTAGACCTGGTTTGGTGAAAAAAAGGGTAAATCTGTTACTCCCCAACACTGGTCATAGATTATAAGTCTCGCGCAGACACAAGGACAGTGTGTTTTGTGTAATGATTATTGTGACACGTTCCACTCTGAACAGGGAAGCAGCTGCAGCTGTGAGTTTCACTTCTGTGTCCTCTTGTGTGTGTCCTCCTGAAGAAAAACAGAAGTGTAGAGTATTTTCGTCTCAAAAGTTCATATTTTGGCCTCTGTACTCGAACCTTGAACGTGTCCTTGTCAGAGCAGCGTGGAAAAGCAGCCGAGCAGAGCCACAGAGCCTCTCAAGAATTCAGCAAAAGGAGACATATCGTGCTTGTGTGTGCTCTGTAGTTATAATCTATGAAACCCATGGATCATTCTGTTATAATTTATACATTTTACATCACAATATTCATCTAAAACGACTTAATAAAAGAAAAAAGTGCACTGATTTTCAACGTCATGACGCTACATGCTGCTCAAATTAGGTTGGAGTTCTAATTTTGCAGCGTCAGCGGATCGTCTCCCGGCTTTTATCCGGGGAAAGACATGAAATAAGCAGGCGTTGTCAAAATAAACTTCCGATGCCCTTTCAAAATACGTTCTGTAAAACCACTACAGTCGCGTAAACACGGAGCGTCGCATCGGGAATGACTCGTGATGGACGACGGAAAGTTTACAGCCGCGGAAGATTAATATAAAACACTTCACGACATCAGACAGAAACTTCACAAGAGCAACTTCTGAAGGAAAACCAAGGAAACCATCCTGTCGGGAGTCAGAAAGGCCGGAATAATTCTAACTGGAACTGATGCTGAGTCTGACGACAGCGACACAGAAGAGGAAGCGGATGTGTTTTTCCTCTTCATTATGCAATTTTTTTGGCTGGTGCGACTTATACGGTAAATAAAATACGGTACTCAAACATGCATTTATAAGGGGCATAACAGAAAAAGTGCAGAGGGCGATGAGAAAACTATAATCATAGAACCATTATAAAAAATAATATCAACACACCAGTGAAACCGTAGAGAAAACTGGTGGACGAGTAATACATGCATCATGAAATTGGGACTTCTGGTCATTGCTCAATCCTAGGGTGACCATATTTCCGTTTGTGAAAACCCGGACACCTTGGGGGAGGGGGGGGGGGGTCTCACCGTTTCTCAGATTTTTTTTTTTTATGCAATTTTTTTTACAGTGTATGAACGCGTATTGTGTATTACAGGCGGGTAGTAAATGGGTCAGGACTAAACCAGGTCTAAACCAGGACTAATCTTGCATTTAAGAGAGAGAACACCGAGCAGTTTGTCCGCAAAGCGCGATCGGGCAATTGCCGCGTTTAACTCCGTGAGGTGTGGAGCTGAGCCGGTCCTTTCTCCTGCGGTCGCCTCCGAGCCCGTCCTGACGGTGAGTCCTGTTTCAGTCCTGGTTCAGTCCTGGTTTAGTCCTGGAATCAGTCCTGGTTTAGTCTTGGTTCAGTCCGTGGCGTAGGCAGCGCAAAAGTTTGATATAATCTCGGGTTAACTGGCAGGTGCGGTCCTGTACTGCGCAGGTGCGGTGTTGTACTGGGGGTCTCCAAAAATGGCCCCGTGCAGGACTCTGCGCTGTTGGCTCCATTACGGAATAAATGAATCTTCAGTTTGTTACATAAAGAAGGAGGAAAATAACAAAAGGACGACAGCAGCAACAAGTTTTAAGAAGGAAGTAAAAAGGGTTGCACCTGTCGATCCTGTCTGAGAAAAGTGTATAAAGTTTGTGCTGAGGTTTTACAGCCTGAACACAGATAGAATAATTGTAAAATATAAAGTTGATACTTCCCGGATTTCACCTATTTATTTTATTATTTTTAGAACATAACTCCCGTGATAAACGAGGGACACTGTCCTCTCACCTCAACCTGTGCACATGGACTCACACTTGTCCCGACCGGGACGGAAAACGGAGAATTTCTTGTACAAGTCATTGTTAAATGTGCATTTGTGCTTCGGTGTGTTGCAGACTGACCGACTGTTTGTGTCTCGCTCCTTCTGAGTCACAGACGCTACGAGAGACGCTCAGTTTAATTCCCCCAATGAACGGTACTGAAAACCTGGACATTTGCATCAACTTTATAAAAAAAAAACCCCGGACATGTCTGTATTTTGTGTCTTGTCCGGGGTTTTTTTTATAAAGTGATGCAAATGTCCGGGTTTTCAGTAAAAAAACAGACGTTTGGTCACCCTACTCAATCCATACTGGGAAGGATCCTCTGAAAAAGTGAGCATCAAACCTCCATGTTTGTTTTCCCAGTGGGATGAGTCTATTGACAAAGTCGATCTTTTCAAGTTTTTTGAACCATATCACTTTTGTTTCTGGTTCTGATATTGTCATATTTTAGTTTTGGGATTCAGACATCGTAATTGTGTGGTTGTTGGATCCTAACAGCGGAAAACGAATCCCATAACTAAAATATGATAATATCAGAATCAGAAACAAAAGTGATCTGGTTCAAAAGACTTGAAAAGATCGACTTTGTCAATGGACACATCCCACTGGGAAATCTCCCTCACGCTCTGCTTTTAAAACGAATGCTAAAAAGTGGCTTTTAGAAACGCATGTGTGAACGCGAAAACTTTTATTGTATTTTTGTAATCTTACTGTACATTTGTGTAATTTTTGATGTGTAACTTTTAAGTGTATTTTCTTTTAGGATGATGCCTTTTTGACATCTGGCAAAGGGACTACCGATGCAAATTAGCTCTTATCAGCGAACTCCGGCACATTTACATTGTTTTGATGTTGATTAATGTGCATTCTCCCTCTTCAAATAAATAAATAAATCAATCAAACATGGCGGTTTGATGCTCACTTTTTTGGAAAATCCTTCCCAGTATGGATTGCACCATGAGTCCAAAATTGATGGTGCATGTATTACTCGTCCACTGAAAAGATAAAATAGAACTGCATCATAAATGTAAAGTCATATACAAATACCCTGCATGTCCTGCAATAAAACAGATCATATAAAACAACATCGGGGAAACAGGGAGGATGTTCAATGCACGAAAAAAGGAACATAGGACAGAATGCGAGAAGGAAACAATGAAAGTGAAACACGAGCAACAAAACACAAACAAGAACTCAAATTGTCTGTTTGTGAACCACTGTAAAAGAGAAAAACACATTCTGGACTGGGATGGAGCAAACGTCACTGGGACAGAAGAAAACAAACACCGTCGCTGGATTAAAGAAGCAATCAAAATACAGAAACATCCCCACGGGACGATAAACCGGGACGAGGGGCCTTTTTTACTCTCACACGCCTGAGATTCTGTCATGAGGAAGTCGGACTGCAGGTCACGTCACAGCGACATCACGTGACTCTGAGGAAACTGTCAGGTCTGAAAACAAACTCTTGGTCTGAAAAAAGAACCTAAAACCACAAACATGCACAAATCACAACAAATCCAACTCTGAGTGGGTAAATGGTGAGAGGAAACAACTCTAACATGGATAAAAACTCTGAAAAGTCCGTTTTGGGCCTAAACCAGGACTGAACCAGGACTAAACCAGGACTGAACCAGGACTAGACCAGGACTGAACCAGGACTAAACCAGGACTGAACCAGGACTAGACCAGGACTGAACCAGGACTAAAAATGGACTGAACCAAGACTAAACCAGGACTAAACCAGGACTAAACCAGGACTGAACCAGGACTGAACCAGGACTGAACCAGGACTAAACCAGGACTGAACCAGGACAGGAACTAAACTAATGGACTGAACAAGGACTAAACCAGGACTAAACCAGGACTAACCAGGACTGAACCAGGACTAAAACCAGACTAAACCAGGACTGAACCAGGACTGAAACCAGGACTAAACCAGGACTAAACCAGGACTGAACCAGGACTAAACCAGAACTAAAGGAATAAACCAGGACTAAACCAGGACTAAACCAGGACTGAACCAGGACTAAAAATGGACTGAACCAAGACTAAACCAGGACTAAACCAGGTCAGAACCAGGACTAAACCAGGACTAAACCAGGACTAAACCAGGTCTAAACCAGGACTAAACCAGGACTAAACTAGGACTGAACCAGGACTAAACCAGGGACTAAACCAAGACAGAATGAAGACTGAAACAGGACTAAACCAGGACTAAACCAAGACTAAACCAGGACTGAACGAGGAATGAACCAGGACTAAAAAAGGACTGAACCAAGACTAAAAAAGGACAAAGCCAGGACTAAACTGAGATTGAACCAGGACTGAACCAAGACTAAACCAGGGACTAAACCAAGACGGAACGAGGACTGAAACAGGACTAAACCAGGACTAAAAATGGACTGAACCAGGACTAAACCAGGACTAAACCAGGACTGAACCAGGACTAAACCAGGACTGAACCAGGACTAGACCAGGACTAGACCAGGACTAAACCAGGACTAGACCAGGACTAGACCAGGACTAAACCAGGACTAGACAAGGACTAAACCAGGGACTAAACCAAGACAGAACGAAGACTGAAACAGGACTAAACCAGGACTAAACCAGGGCTAAACCAGGACTAGACCAGGATTAAACCAGGGACTAAACCAAGGCTAAACCAGGACTGAACCAAGACTAAACCAGGACTGAACGAGGAATGAACCAGAACTCTACCAGGACTAAACCAGGACTAAAAAAGGACTGAACCAAGACTAAAAAAGGACAAAGCCAGGACTAAACTGAGATTGAACCAGGACTGAACCAAGACTAAACCAGGGACTAAACCAAGACGGAACGAGGACTGAAACAGGACTAAACCAGGACTAAAAATGGACTGAACCAAGACTGAAACCAGGACTGAACCAGGACTGAACCAGGTCTGAACCAGGACTGAGCTGGGACTGAACTATGGCTGACCCAGGACTAAAAAAGGACTAAACCGGGACTGAACCAGGACTAAAGCAGGTCTTAACCAGGACTGAACAAGAACTAAATCAGGACTGAATTAGGACTGAACCAGGACTAAGTCTGGGCTCAACAAGGGTTGAACCGGGACTAACCAGGTACTAAACCAGGTTTGTACCTCTAGGGTTTGAATATGGGATTCTGTCATGAGGAAGTCGGACTGCAGGTGGCGCCAAAATCTGTTCAAATCAGCTGAGCGACACGTCACAGCGACATCACGTGACTCTGAGGAAACTGTCCGGTCTGAAAACAAACTCTTGGTCTGAAAAAAGAACCTAAAACCACAAACATGCACAAATCACAACAAATCCAACTCTGAGTGGGTAAATGGTGAGAGGAAACAACTCTAACATGGATAAAAACTCTGAAAAGTCCGTTTTGCAGAATAGGTCTGATTTACGACCGCAGAAGCAGGAGACTTCTCTTACTGTGCACACGCTCCACACAGCGATTAATCATGTTGTGTTTTTTTTTTTTGTATTTTCAGAAACATGGAGCATACTCGTTCAAAGGCCTGAGGTATGCGGCGCCCCCTGTTGGCCCCCTGCGGTGGGCTCCCCCTGTGGCCGCAGAGTGTAAGAGCGACTCGGTGCACGACGCCACGCGCTTCGGCAGCGTCTGCGCTCAGGTCAGAGGATGTTTAGTGTTTGGTTTTTTTTTTTTTTTTTTACAAAGGACATTATATTTTTATTTAAACCTGCTGTCCCAGTCAATGAGACCTCTATAAACATGTTCTAAAATATAAGAAAATATCTTTTAGAATTTGTTTTAGTTTTAAAAAACATGCATGAATGAATCTAAAACCTCTTCAGGCAGGTTTCTGATAGGGGAACATTATAACATGGTAGAAAACGCCGAAAGGTTGATTTAACAGGACTAAACCAGGACTAAACCAGGACTAAACCAGATCTAAACCAAACCAGATCTAAACCAGGACTAAACCAGGACTAAACCAGATCTAAACCAGGACTAAACCAGATCTAAACCAGGACTAAACCAGATCTAAACCAGATCTAAACCAGACTAAACCAGATCTAAACCAGGACTAAACCAGGACTAAACCAGATCTAAACCAGGACTAAACCAGGACTAAACCAGATCTAAACCAGGACTAAACCAGGACTAAACCAGATAAACCAGATCTAAACCAGGACTAAACCAGATCTAAACCAGGACTAAAACCAGGATCTAAACCAGGACTAAACCAGATCTAACCACCAGACTAACCAGGACTAAACCAGATCTAAACCAGGACTAAACCAGATCTAAACCAGACTAAACCAGGACTAAACCAGGTCTAAAACAGGACTAAACCAGGACTAAACCAGATCTAAAACCAGGACTAAACCAGATCTAAACCAGGACTAAATCAGGACTAAACCAGATCTAAACCAGGACTAAACCAGATCTAAACCAGGACTAAACCAGATCTAAACCAGGACTAAACCAGGACTAAACCAGATCTAAACCAGGACTAAACCAGGACTAAACCAGATCTAAACCAGATCTAAACCAGGACTAAACCAGGACTAAACCAGACTAAACCAGGACTAAACCAGGACTAAACCAGATCTAAACCAGGACTAAACCAGATCTAAACCAGGACTAAATCAGGACTAAACCAGATCTAAACCAGGACTAAACCAGACTAAACCAGGACTAAACCAGATCTAAACCAGGACTAAACCAGATCTAAACCAGGACTAAACCAGATCTAAACCAGGACTAAACCAGGACTAAACCAGGACTAAACCAGATCTAAACCAGGACTAAACCAGGACTAAACCAGATCTAAACCAGGACTAAACCAGATCTAAATCTAAACCAGGACTAAACCAGACTAAACCAGGACTAAACCAGATCTAAACCAGGACTAAATCAGGACTAAACCAGACTAAACCAGATGTAAACCAGGAAAACCAGGACTAAACCAGATCTAAACCAGGACTAAACCAGATCTAAACCAGGACTAAACCAGGACTAAGCCAGATCTAAACCAGGACTAAATCAGGACTGAGCCAGGACTAAACGCCAAAAGGTTAATTTAGGATACTACCCTCTCTTTAATATCTTCATGTTTATCTTTTATTTTTCCACTTTTTTTTTTTTTATTAATTTTTGCCATAACAAGTGACCTTCTGCACTAAAGTTGTATTATTATTATTATTATTACTTCCTGGTCCCAGGTCCGGCCTCTGTCCAGCTCCGGCTCGGTGCTGGGACACGAGGACTGTCTCTTCCTGAACGTGTGGACCCCGTCGCTGGCGCCGCCCGCCCCGCTGCCCGTGCTGGTGTGGATCCACGGCGGGTACCTGCACATGCTGAGCGGGGGCGAGGCCGGGTACTCCCCCTCGGAGCGGCTGGCGGCGGAGACGGGCCTGGTCTACGTCAGCCTCAACTACAGACTCAACGCCTTCGGGTTCATGGCCCTGGAGACGCTCAGGGACGGAAAGACCAACAGCTCAGGTCAGGACCAGAATTAAACCGGGACTAAACCAGGACTGAACCAGGGCTGGACCAGGACTAAACCAGGACTAAACCAGGACTAAACCAGGAAAAGGACCAGGACTAAACCAGGACTAAACCAGGACTAAACCAGGGCTGGACCAGGACTAAACCAGGACTAACCAGGACTGAACCAGGGCTAACCAGGATGAACCAGGACTGAACCAGGACTGAACCCAGGACTAAACCAGGACTAAACCAGGACTGAACCAGGACTGAACCAGGGCTGGACCAGGACTGAACCAGGGCTGGACCAGGACTGAACCAGGACTAAACCAGGACTAAACCAGGACTGAACCAGGACTGAACCAGGGCTGGACCAGGACTGAACCAGGGCTGGACCAGGACTAAACCAGGACTAAACCAGGACTAAACCAGGACTGAACCAGGGCTGGACCAGGACTGAACCAGGTCAGAACCAGGTCTAAACCAGGAACTAAACCAGGACTAAACCAGGGCTGGACCAGGGCTGGACCAGGGCTGGACCAGGTCAGAACCAAGACTGAACCAGGACTGAACCAGGGCTGGACCAGGTCAGAACCAAGACTGAACCAGGACTGAACCAGGGCTGGACCAGGTCAGAACCAAGACTGAACCAGGACTAAACCAGGACTAAACCAGGACTAGACCAGGACTAAACCAGGGACTAAACCAAGACGTAACGAAGACTGAAACAGGGCTAAACCAGGACTAGACCAGGACTAAACCAGGACTGAACCAGGACTAAACCAGGGACTAAACCAGGGACTAAACCAGGACTAAACAAGGTCTAACCCAGGTCTAAACCAAGAGAGTACCAGGACTGAACTAAGACTAAACCAGGACTAAACCAGGACTGAACAAGGTCTGAACGAGGGCTGAACCAAGACTAAACCAGGGACTAAACCAGGACTAAACCAGGGACTACAATAGACTTGACCATAAACATGGTTCGAATATTGTCCCAGGAGAGATCACTAAATGACTTAAACCTCTTCAGACACGTTTCGATGAGGGAACAAAGTTATAACATGATAAAAACTTCCAAAAAAGTCCATTTCACACCAACAGAAGCGAAGATAATCTGAAAACTCCTTTGATTTTCTGTCAAAACGCACTTCGAGTTCTTAAAATCTCCTTCTGATGTTTCTTCTGTCCCGCCGAGCTTCCAGTGGTACAAT
>NW_026571140.1:41750379-41950379 GCF_026225935.1 Boleophthalmus pectinirostris
TTACAGTTTCAGATTGTTCATAATATTATAATATTTTGTAAAAGAGTTCATCAATTAAAAAAGATTTCTGTAATAGATTTGCATTTCTCACCACTCTAACCCAAGACCAAAATGAGTCTGACATCCCTGGGTTAGAGGTCTGCGCTGGACAGAATTTTCATTCCCACTCCCGCCCGCAAATCCCGCAAGATGGAGATGTTCACTTTCTTAAGCTCTGTCAAATACAGAGAAGTGGAAAAGAATCGTCTAAAATGTGCGTGAGATTAGACATGAGATTTTTATTCATGCCAAATAAAATATCCAGCACAAATGATGTCTGATAGGCACAGTTTAATCACTTGTGTCACTTGGAGGAGCACAGGAGGATCAGAGCAGATGCCTGAGTCACCTCAACTGGCTCCTCTTGATGTGATGGAGCAGCGGCTCTACTCTGAGCTCCTCCCGTGTGACTGAGCTCCTCACCCTGTCTCTAAGGAAGGGCCCAGACACCCTGTGGAGGAAACTCATTTCAGCCGCTTGTATCCACGATCTCATCCTTTCGGTCACTACCCAGAGCTCATGACCAGAGGTGAAAGGAGGAACGTAGATTGAATCGAGAGCTTTGCCTTTCGGCTCAGCTCTCTCTTCACCACAACAGTTTATTTTACGCTCCTGCTTAATTTGCAGGAGTGCAGTTTATCATCCCACCCACCGGCAGGAGGCCCGCGGGAGTGCAGGGCTCTACTATGTGCCCTTTAAAGGAGTTGTTTTGGTTTTGATTTAAAATGTCGTAAACATGACGTGACTGTGTCCCCTGACACAAGGTAAACATGCTCAAATACAACTTTTATTAATCACAATTCTAATGCTCATTTATTCTAGATTAGTTAAACATTGGACATGATTGCCTTTTATAAAATGTTACTGGTAGATAGAGACATGCACATCCAACAGAAACTGCGACTGTGCACTGGGTCCAAAGACAAAAATAGTACAAACAAAGAAGGAGACTCGCACGGCAGTTGTTTGGCCCAAAACTTCACATTATGGTGTCATTAAAAAACACTTGGAGCTTCAAAGAACTGCAGTGCAGATCTTTTTTTTTCTTTTTTTTTATGTTTTATAAAATGTTCTAATTTTGTGTTTTGGTTTTGGGCCAAAGTAGTTCAGTTGGCAGAGTGTTTGTGCACTGATCCGAAGGTTGGCGGTTTGAATCCCGCTCTCGACATAAACATCATTGATTGAGCGTTCAGATCCACTGACCCACAGGTTGTTGGTGTGATTCCAGCTCCTACAGATGAATACTGTTGTTGTGTCCTTGGGCAACACACTTAACCCACCTCCCCCCCAGTGTCTGTGTACACTGGTGTGTGAATGTGTGTGTGGTTCCTTGTTGTAGAGCACTTTGAGCCTTGAAGGTGGAAAAGCGCTGTATAAAAATGTGACCCCCACGTGACTCTCTCATTTGGGTTGCCAGCTTCAGCACTGAAATCCAGTTGGCAAAATTCACAAGATCAATAAATCCCGATTGCTTTGGTCCAGCTCGATGATGAGACTCTTACAGTCAATCATGTGTGTGGAGCTGACCAGGATTTGACGCTGTCTTGTTTAGGAAAAAGCAGCCTGCCCCATAATGCACTGTTTCATTTCACCAGTTTGGACTTCAATTTGCACAGTTTCTCTAAAAGTCCAGTATTTCTCCCTCAGCCTCGGTGTGTGAAGTGTCGTCTGCCCCTCTCCCGCGCCCTCTTTCTCTCATCCAGCTGCAGCTCCTCACCTTTTCTCCTCTTTCTTCTGCTTCTTATCATCATAATCCAAGTTATGGAGCGTAAACAACTATTTTCTCACTGTTTATGAGCGAAACTTAAGTCCTAATTTAGCGCACGGACATTGCACGTGTTTCTTTCACTAACAGTAACAAACACGTGCTTTTAGTCTGAATATATTGTACAAATTCATTCCAAACTTTACATGTGAATTTCTCCGGAATTACCGTATTTTTCAGACTATAAGGCACAATATCAATAATGTTGAATTCTCTCGTCTGTTTTCATACGTAGGTTGCACTGGGTTATAAGGAGCATTAAGCAAAACAAACGGACGACACTTGAGTCTGATCCTTAGTCCAGGCGTCCACGATCCATCGGCAGATCGTGGCGTATTACGTCCGGTGTTGCCTCCCTGTTTTGATGAATGTGGATTATGAATGTGAATGTGGGTGGATCATTTAAGTTTGTTTTTTTATTTCCTACGAGAACGACTCAAATATACATTGAGTAATAATGTGTTTAATGCAGCTTTACGCACATTTGTTTTGCGTTTTACAGAAACGAAACTTAAAACCACATGGCTCATTTGCGTAAACTGTAAGCGCTGAAAAAACGGCTCACTCCTTGTGCACTTCTGTCGGACTCCGTGAGGTTCCTGACTACAGTCGCCGTAATGCTTCGACAATCCATCAAGCGGCGCGGCTTCGTACTTCGTAGTTTACCAAAGTCGTACTAAAACATTTTGACAGATTTTTGAGCGTCGTGCACCACATAAAATCGGTTCGAGGTTTTTTAAGCACAAGAAGAACAAGCTCAATCAGAAACATCAACCTGGTTCCTCATGAGGCGTTGGTGGTTCAGTTCATCACCACAGAAGCAGTTTATGAGGAGTCCAGCCCATATCACATGATCATTATATCCACAATGTACTGTGTGTATGTGTACAGGCCCATGAACATTTGTGTGATGTTGGTCACACATGAGAATGTCTGTGTTCACTAGTGTGTAACCAAAATATCATTTTTCATGAGTTGTGTGTAGGACTGGGTATTATTAAGAAGTTGCCGATACGATACAAACCTCGATACATAGACCACGATACGATACATATCTTGATACAGTGCATTTTCGATTCGATACGATGTATTTCAAAACAATTTAATAATATGTTATTAGGTTCTTCTTTTCAGACCTAGAGTGTTATTTCATACCTGACAGTTTCGACTGCTCACTAGCGTCTTCTTCAGAGTCACGTGATGTTGCTGTGACGTGTCTGGTCAGCTGATTTAAACAGGGTTTGGCGCTGTCTTCCTACCGGTGGAGGCAGGACGACAGCAACATCACGTGACTCTGAGGAAGACGCTAGTGAGCAGTCGAAACTGTCAGGTATGAAATAACACTCTAGGTCTGAAAAGAAGAACCTAATAACATAGAATATTGGAAGACTGAATGAATCTCATTGGATGATTTAATAATGTTCTGTAAAATATAAAGGCTAAATCATGTCTGTGATACTAAAAGTCTTTGTTAAAAACAAAGTTTTTAATCATCAAAACTGTGAAAATGTCAAATGTGTCGCATAAAGGATTTTCCTAACACTAAACAAGCAACAAAACTGTAGCACTGTAACAAAATTTTGTAAAATATACCAATATATTCAATATATCGATACAGCAGCCCACGATATCGATATTGTATCATCATATTAAACGATACGATATATCGATATTTTGATATTTTTGCACACCCCTAGTTGTGTATGTTAGTTGTGTGACTGTAGATCAGTGTGTTGTGTTTCACCAGAAAAACAAGAAACGGAAATTATTTTTGTTTCAATTAGAATTTTAAGCTACACTGAAAGAGAAAGGAACTGTTAGAATTAGTGATTATCTCCAAAACTATTAATATTTGACTATATAAATGCATAGAATTATAAATAGATATAAATTTTTCTGAGATTTTGAGACTCTCCTGTTGCTCAAGCTCCATCCTTCGCGGAGTTATGACCAAAAACGCATATTTGACATTGGTTACCTTGACCTTCAAGTGACCTTGCCTGGTTTCAACCTGTAACATCCAGTGTGCCCCGGTTTTGTGCGCGCCAACTTGTGTGATGATTGGGTGAATATTTTAGCCGCAGATTATTCAGAAATTGCCGACCCTTTATAATGTGATGACGATTCAATTGACCCGTGTGACCTCAAATGACCTCGGATCGTCACCAAACTTTTTTTTGCTGCATCGGGCACAGGAGCTTGACCTGCGTACCAAATCTGGTGCCAATCGGTCTGTAAGATAAGATAAGATAATCCTTTATTGTCTCCCATGGGAGAAATTTGTCTTGGGACAGGGGGTCACATGTTTTATCAAAAAACAGGACAACACAACACAAAGCAGCACATAAACAAACACCATAAAACAAAGTAAATATGAGACCAGTATGACCACGAGTGATGCACCAACACGACCCTTAAATTATCCTTAACAGGCAGAACCTTGCATTCTTCTGTTCTATTAATTATTGCACATTCCCTAAGCCTATGTGCAGTTTTAGTTATAATTATTGCACATTCCCTAAGCCTATGTGCAGTTTTAGTTATAATTATTGCACATTCCCTAAGCCTATGTGCAGTTTTAGTTATAATTATTGCACATTCCCTTAAGCCTATGTGCAGTTTTTTATAATTATTGCACATTCCCTAAGCCTATGTGCAGTTTTAGTTATAATTATTGCACATTCCCTTAGCCTATGTGCAGATTTAATTATTGCACATTCCTTAAGCCTATGTGTAGCTTTAATTGCACGTTCCCTACACCTATGTGCAGTTTTGATTGCACAATCCCTTTTATAATTATTTTTTAACTGCATTATCTGAGTTTAGCAGTTTAACAGCTAGTGGCACAAAAGAATGTTTGAATCTGCAGTTTACAGTTTGGGACCCTGAACCTTCTGCCTGATGGTGGAATTATCGCGGGTGGACACACACACAGACACACAGGGTGAATACAAAACCTGGTCAACACTTCAGGCACTGGATTATAAGGCGCACTGTTGATTTTTGAGAAAATTTACGGATTTTAAGTGCGCCTTATAGTCCGAAAAATACGGTACTGGTCCTGAAATAAAAACTGTAGTGATCCTGACACCCTGCTGTGTTTTTAACAAGATGGAAGAAGATCGAATCGAGAAATCGAGATCTGTCAATATAGAAAAAAACAAAAACAAACTGTGATTATTTTTTTCCATATCGCCAGCTCTCAGGTTCAATTGTGATTATAATACCACATTCAAAACAATAAAATACTCAGGATACTTACAGTTCCTTTAAATTGAAAGTGGGATGTTGCGAGTCTCTCCTCCAGGGGGCAGTGTTGTTACATAACGCTGAGGCTCACTGACCCGTTCACATGAGCCTGAGTCTTTTCATCTTGACTTTTCTAATTCTGAATCCCCGGTTTGTTCGACCCACTTCTGCTCCTCTGGCCTCCGAAGGGTTAAAAATAGTCTGAGCTGTGACAGGAAGTGGGACAGAGAAAATCAGGACACTCACTTTAACTATTTATGCCTCAAACTTTCTCTTTCACTTTTACTTGATCAGAGAAAAAAATATGATAACAGGCTGTGATTTGAACCCATCTTTTACTCTTCTTCTTCTTTTTTCTTCTATTATATTGCTTTGTTTAAGTTGCACACTGTAGCTTTTCTAGTAGGAAATCAACCTTTTGCTGGTCTCCATGGAGATGTCATTGCTTTGCCCAGAATGTTCTGCAATGTGGCATTAAATTTCTGAGGTATTCACTGCTAAACACATCACATATTTAGATCACTGTGTTCTCTTTTATTGTTTTGAAAATGCGATATTTGCCAAAAAGAACTTATCACATTTAATAAGTTTCCACTCCCTTTGCTCTTTGTGCTAAGTCGCTACCCCTTCAGAGCGCTACCACAAACCAAATACATTTTACATACCTGTTAAGCTAATGAAACTACTGCAGGCCATTTCAGGTTTTGTCTCATGTTCATGTGTATATATATATATATATATATATATATATATGTGTGTGTGTAGAATTCTCATCTTATGGGAATCTCACAGCTAACCGTAAGGAGGGTTTGAATTGGGCCCAATTACTCAAACATGCATGAATGACTCTAAAACATCTTTTTTGTTGTAACATGACAGAAAGCTCCAAAAACTTGATTTTGCATAATCGATTTGCAAAGTCGATTTTGCAATATTGCAAGCCAGACTGGCGCTACCTAGTGCCTCTGCTCAATTTCATTTCTCTTCAGTGACAAGGTCATAAATCAGAATACACTAGACCAGGAGTGTCAGACTTATTTTGGTCCGGGGGCCGTATCCAACCGACTTTGATCCCAAAGGGGCCGGATCAGAAACTCATGTCATATAAACCCCAAAAATAACAATAAGTTCAAATATTTGTGCAGAGAAACACAAATCTATTACAGAAATCTTTTTTAATTGATGAACTTCTTTCTTTTACAAAATATTATAATATTATCAACAACCTGAAACTTTAAGAAAAATGTAATTTCAGTACAATGTTTTAACATGAACTTGTATGTAAATAGGAATAAGTCCATATTTTTTGGAAAATCCTGCACTCGGCTCCACTTTTCTCATGTTGGACATTTTTCTGATGAGGGTGTCACGGTCAACAGTCAAAACGATCGTCCTTTAAGAGCGTTTGGAAAGAGACAAGTCTTCATTTGTGCTGCTCTGGTGGGAGGGGCCACGTACAGAGACGCTGGAGACGCTGCTGTGATAAACACCACAGAAAATTAACAAGATTTTTAATAAAAAATAATTAAAATATTTTAGTAGAAAATCAGCCGAGGGCCACATTAAAGGTCTTGGAGGGCCGGATCTGGCCCCCGGGCCTTATGTTTGACACCCCTGCACTAGACAGTTTGCAAGAACCCCAGAAGTGCGAGTTTGGGCACCAGCCAATCAGCGAAGAGCCAGACATTCAGTGTTGCTGAGATCGAGGATTTAAAGCCGGAACAAAGAGAATGTTTGGTGAATTTTATCAAGGGGAAAGATGTTATTGTCCTTCTTCCTACGGGATTTGGCGCATTACATATGTCACGACCAAACAGAAGCAATTGGTTAAAGAAAAAAAAAACGGAACCTCGCTTCCTGTCGAGCAAAAGAATCCTAATGCTGTGAGGTTAGACTGATGAATCATACCGCTTCTTTAAATACTAAAATTATCTTGAGAAGCATTCTTACTGTGAGCGGGGCTGCAGCAGCAGCTGGAGAATTCTCTCATCGCACTTTAAGTCTGTCAGCTGAGGAGGAGAAGGGAAGAGTGTCGAAGAAGAGAGGAAGAAGACAAACTCAGGCTACGTTTATATGATGACGGTCTGAACAGAAGACGCAAAAGTGGCGTCGCGTCTTCACTTTTTATTCCGCGTTTAAATGAGCATTTTCGGGAATAAATCTGTGTGCATACGGTGACGCAAACGTGTGTGGAATTCGATTGTGTTTGCATGCCAAGCGACTTAGTGGTGACTCTCGGTGGCGATGTATGTGACGTAAACATGTACACGACCTGAGCAGAACTGACCAGAGTTTTGCGTCTTGGGCAGTGTAGACGGAAACGCTACGGCGGAGCGTGTTCAACTCCAAATTTTTGCGTTTTTAAGCCCCAAAAACACAGTCACCGTCTAAACGGAAGACACTTCTGATCAAATATTTTGTCGTTTTTACCCGCAAGCGTTCTCGTGTAAACAGGCCCTGAGTCAACGGCTGCTCTACCTCAGCCCACTCCTGCATCCCACTCACAAATCCAAAGAGACGCGATCCGGATCGTTCGAATCGCGTCAGAAGGACGACCCAGCGAGCATGTGCTGAACGACCGGGATTATTTTTAAGAAGCATAAACGTTTACATGATCGAGGAATACATTAATTCGGCTTTAAAATCAGAATAAACCACCCACTTACTTCGAAATTAAGTTTAATTCCGAATAATCATTTTCATCAGGAATTAAGTGTTTACACGGAATTCATTTTTATTCAGAATTAAAGCTCGTGGCAATTGTAAAAACCCTCTACCTCTCACTTTATCTGCATAGAAACAAGCAGGTGATGGAAACTCTGCCAGAAAAGTTACACAGTGCAGCTTCAAATTATACGCCAGGTGTTGTTGTTATTTTTAGGTTCGGTTTTACAATTTTAGTGACGACTGCCTGTATTTTCGGTTCCACATCCTTTTGAAACCACTGCACAGCTCACACCTACAGGCACAATATAAAATAAACACAAACATATGGCGTCTACAATAAATATTTACATTATGTTTTAATTGTAAGCTGGTGCTCTGGTGCTCCATATGTCCGCTGTTGCATTTCTATTTCTCTGTTTCTGTCCTTGTATATTTTTATCGCACCATTTCGTGTAGAGATGGGGAATATATTACAGAAAGAATAAAATCACAACTGTTGTTCTGAAGAAATGCAAAGTTAGAATATTGAGTACTAGTATATCATCTATAAATAAAACTACTAAAGTGACAGCAACGTGATTCTAACTAAGCCCTGGTCATGGCTGAAACATGTCGATTGTGGACATTTAAATACCGTATTTTCTGGACTATAAATCGCTCCAGTCAAAAAATACATAATGAAGAAGAAAAAAACATACAAGTCATGCATTTTGGGGGAAATTTATATGATAAAATCAGAGTACATGAAAGTGAAGTTCTAGTAAAAACAATAGAAGAGAGAACAACAGACTTTTAACGTCACATATGAACAGTTCTTCAGATAAACTATAACATAAATAACAAGTTTAACAAACTCTCCATCTCACTCCAAATCACTAAATCCATTCAATTCTTCATCCTCGGTGTCACTTCTGAGCAACTCGGCCTCGACCTCCGGAGGTAAACAGAGCGACGCTTCAGACTCAGCATCAGTTCCAGTTAGAATTATTCCAGACCAACTTTATTTATAAAGCACTTTAAAAATGTTACAGTCGGCCAAAGTGCTGCACACAAACACAGGACAGACAATGACAATCGCATTAGAAGAAAATATATGGTACACATACAATACAGCTTCTAAAAAACATAGAAAACTGTCAAATACTCAACAAGAAATATACATGTCACTTATTAAACGCCAGTGAAAAAGGTGCATTTTTAGAACTGATTTAAAAACAGGTACAGACTCTAATGGCGACTGGTTCCAGAGCCGAGGGGCAGAAACAGAAAACGCACGGTCCCCACGAAGCTCACGTTTTGTTTTTGGGACGGCGAACTGGAGTTGGTCTGCAGACCTGAGAGTCCGGTCTTTCTGAATCCCGACAGGATGGTTTGTCCATCCATCCAGTGACTTCAGGAAAGTTGCTCCCGGTGTCACAAGTTTCTCTCTCACTCCAAACTTTCTTTCTGCTGCTCGATTCTCATTTTCAGCTGCAGATTTCACGACTTGCAGTTTGTAATCTGCATAATCTGATTTAGTTTTTGGGGGCATTTGTGTTCAGTTTTCTCAGTCGTTGACTTTATAAGTTTGTTTAAATGTTAAATTGTTCAGTGGTGCAGAAGTAACAGTGCGATCGACTGACATGATACAGACAGAACAGAGGCTCTTTCTGCAGGAGACATGCGCAGTAGAGTGAAGTGACAGTGGTGCAGGAGGAACAGGAGCAGCAGATACTCACACACAAGACTAGAACCTCTCACTGCTTCACTCTCAACATTTTAATATAGAAGTCGCAGGAAACACCCAAACCATGGAAAAAAAGTGCCACTTAGTCTACGTTCAGACTGCAGGGCTTAACGCTCAATTCAGATTTTTTTTTTAAATCTGATGTTTTTTCGAGGTCGTTCACATTTCCAATTAAATGCAACTTGTATGTGACTCCAGTGTGAACATTAAATGGCCCAAAAGTGTCCCGCATGTGCACTGGAGACACGACGACGTCAACCGCAGCGAGCGTCTCTGTGTTTACTGAAGTTGTCCAAACATGGACGCAGCATCGAGCACCTGGAGATTTTAAAGTTCCTCTCGTACCGGAGCCAGAACATGAACAACTTACTTGTTTTAAGGAGGAGATTGAGAAGGAGAAGGACGAGGTTTTTAGCCGTGGTGTTTTGTGGTTCAGTCCGTTGAAAGGAACATGTGGATGTGGAGACGGAGCCAAGAGTGGTGAGTGGTGATGTGCTTCACTTCAGTGACACTGAGTTCATTAACAATTTTCTCCTACTTCAGCGCAGAATAGTGACGTTTGTGTCTTGTTGATAACGTGTAGGTGGATGAATGCGCTTTGGTCGTTCAGACTGAAGTCACATGTCAAAAGATCAGATATGTATCAGTTTCAGGAGCACATATCCAAGTGTCCTGGGTCACATTTGAAAAAATCGGATCTGTGTGGTTCAGACTGTCATTAAAAGATCAGATACAGGAACATAGAGGCCAAAAAATCTGATTTGGGTCACTTCAGGCTGCAGTCTGAACGCAGCCTTAGTGTAAATATAGTAAATATAGTAAAGGCCTTTTAAATATACTTTTCCTCATACTTTTCTGGAGTGTCATTCATTTTGACAATGTTTTCCAAGAGCGCCCTCTACCTGTTCTCACTGATGCAAAGAGCAGCAAACAGTCACATTTTTATTTTTCTATAAAATGAACACGCTTATATAAGGTGATTTCTGCACTTTTGTTACGATTTTTGTCAGTACCACTCTCATTTTACTTTTCTGGTCAGCAGTAGTTCAGTTTGTGGAGCGTTTGTCCACTGATCGGGAGGTTGGTGGTTCGAATCCCGCTCTCGACGTAAACATCATGAATACCGCCACACGCTACAGGAGAATTTGCCCGATTTTGGCTGCGATTTGCTTCTCTTCTCATTCGGGGAGACACAAAGACGTGACCCGACTTTGTGTCTTTGTGTGCGATTTTGAAGGTTTTAATTGTTGATGAGGCAAATATAACGGAACGCTACAATGACATGGAGATGAAGAACACAACTGGGACATTTTCTCATTTTTCCTAGACTTTTTCAGACTTACTACCTCAAACAGAGCCCATCGGAAGTTGCCATTGCATGTCTCCAAACGTTTTTCTGGTTTGTGACGTAACGTGAATAGACCGCAAGGCAAATAAATTGAACTGAACTAGAAAACTTTATAAAAATCTGACCATTGAACATTTACCGTTGTGTTTTCAGGGAACTACGGCTTCATGGACCAGATCTTGGCTCTGCAGTGGGTCCAGAAGAACATCCACCTGTTTGGAGGAGACGCGTCTCAAGTCACGATCATGGGACAGAGCTCAGGTACGATCACAAACATGTGGGTTTGATAAATGTGTGTATTTTAAGGACCCATATTACACTATTTTCTGTGTTATAATGTAGTTTCCTCTTCACAAACAGACCTGGAGTTGTGTTTTGTTTCATTCACGCACGTTCAACACACAAACACTGCGTTTCACTGTGTTTTCAAACTCCACACACCTTCACTAGAATCATTTGGAGGATTTCAGCCCTGGAATTACCAATCTGTACTGAATATGAAGATAAATGTAGATGTTAATTTGAAAATGATTCCCTCATGACATCACAAGGTGGAATTCGTACACAAAGTCATTCAAAGTGCTTTAAAGAATAAGAAATACATTAAAATTACAATACAAACAAATCAAAACATAAATAATTATCATAAAATTAAAAAGAGAGAGAAGAGTCTGTCTCACATGTTCAGACTGTTCCAGGTTTTATCTGCGTGAATCTGAAAATCTGACTCCCCGTGTTTAGTCCTGACTCTGGGCACCAGCAGGAGGCCGGGACTAAACCGGAACTAAACCAGGACTACAGCAGGAGGCCAGGACTAAACCAGAACTAAACCAGGACTAAACAGAACTAAACCAGGAGGCCAGGACTAAACCAGAACTAAACCAGGACTAAACCAGGAGGCCAGGACTAAACCAGAACTAAACCAGGACTAAACCAGGAGGCCAGGACTAAACCAGAACTAAACCAGGACTAAACCAGGAGGCCAGGACTAAACCAGAACTAAACCAGGACTACAGCAGGAGGCCGGTCCCTGAGCTCCTCAGACTGCAGATGGTTCATATGACACTAACATGTCACAGATGGACTCTCGTGGTCGGCCGTGGAGAGACTTTAAAGTCTCTGAGCCACAAGAGCCCTGGAGAGACCTGAGCCACAGGACGCATGTGCTTGTACTTCTGGTCTGATAAGGACTAATCTTGAACTAGAACTTGGAATCTAGGACCCCCCCCCCCAGTGGAGTGTGGAGTTCTGCGTCGGCCCTTTCGCCCTTGGTCACCTGACGGTCTACGAGGGCGCGTCTCCGGCGTTTCACTGCTGCTGATATCGCAGTGATTTTAGTGAATTTGTATGAAGAAAATCCCACCACTTCAACCCAGGTTAAAAAAGCATTGTAATGTGCGTTACTGACATTTGTACCGAGTAAAATATAATTTTTTTCCTGTAATGCCACATTACTGCGTTACAGCAAAAAGCAATGCATTACAGTAATTCGTTACTTTTATAACGCGTTACTCCCAACGCTGCTTGTGACTCACCTGAGAGTCGCGACCCAGTCTTTGGAAAAACAATGGTGTATGAAACTGAAAAGAACACAAATGTTACCAAAAACTCAGTACAGTAGAAACACACACACGCGCACACACACACAAACACACACAAAAACACACACACACTGCGATGAGCCTCCAGGGACCCTCACACTTGGAGACGCTGTGACGGCAGATCTCACGTTCAGATGACACTTCACGGACATGAGTGAACGCTCCGTCACATTTTGATGAGACTCCAAATGTGATGGAGCTGATGGAGGCTGAGTTTGAGTGACAGCAAAAATCATCCGTCCAGAGGAGCCGCGACACGCCCCACAGAGGAGCCGCCCGAGCACGGACGCACAAACACGCCAACGCCAACGCCAACGCCGCCAAACGATATTTCCTGAACGCAGCACGGAGCGAAACCGAAATAATGAAGACCAGATTATGTATGAGTATAAGATTTGAGCCTGCTTTTCTTTTTGTCCAGTTTTAGACTTGGTTTGGATCAGTTTCACCTCCAAAATGCTCCTCTGTGTTTTTAAAGTAGTTATTGCTTTGTCTGGAATGTTTCACAGTATGGCATTAAACCTTTCTTCTTTCTACCTTCATGGACACCAAACCAGAAAAAGTTACTGGTCAGATCTGTGGAGAGGCGACCCCGCTCACCATCAGAATGTCTGTTTTTCTTGGTATTTTTGAGCTATAAAACCACCTGTAATTGAATAAAGGTAAAGTAGAGCTGTTTAACGTCACACTGTGGAACATTTCAGGCAGAGAAATGACAAATCCATAGAAACAAGCAGATGAAGGAGCTTCCACCAAAAAGTTACAAAGATGCTGGTTTACAGCATCGAACACTTTCGGCAACATCACATCTGTGACGTAGCAACGACGGAGCAGCTCGTATCTGGGCTTTAGAACATCAATAAGATACTGAAACTAGAGGAAAGCACGGGACTGAATTTTCAGCACTCTCACTCGCGCTGTGAAGTCCCGCTTCCGCCCGCTCCCACAAAGAATTGTAATTTTCATTCCCGCTTCCGTCAGCATCTGTGATATTTTGTCCTGCTCCCACCTGCAAATCCCCCAAGATGAGGACGTTCGCCATCTTAAGCTCTATCAAACACAGAGAAGTGGAAAGGAATTATCTAAAATGTGCGTGAGATTTGATTGCTTAAAATGTTTTTATTAATGCCAAATAACATATTCAACACATATGTTGTATGATAGGCATAAATTCATCATTTGTATATTTTACTTTACACTCATTTAGTCTTGTGAAAATGCAGGTTATCATCCCGCTCCGCCCGCATTGTGCAGTCCTGCTCCTGCCTGTGCCCGCAGTGAGCTTTCAAAATGTGTCCCGCGCCGCACTGTTTGGCGTTGGGTCCCACGGGTCCTAGTGCACGGCTCTAGCTGAAACCCAATATCATCCACAACTGAAAGTGGCCTGGTCGTCTAGCACAATGTAGTGGGTCAGTGCCTTGGTTATTTTTGTTGCCCGAGTTCTATCTTTGGATATTTTGTCTCGCTTCTTGAAAACTTCGGTTAAAGTTTGCTGTTGACGCCTAGTGCTGCTTTGGTGAACTCGACGCACTGTGGCGTGTCTTCAAATGTTTCATTAAACTGCTCGTATTAAATGAGGTGTTTTCCCTTCCACCTCTCGACACCTTCGTAGAAACCGTCTGACCTCGCAGCGTTCAGATTCTTTCGCTCGACAGTAGACAGGTACTTTTTTCATTTAACCAATCGCTGCTATTTGGTCGTCACGTGTGTAATGCGCCACTAACGGGGCTAACTGGTAAAGTAAGCTTTTCCCAAATCCCGTAGGAAGAAGGACAATAACGTCTTTCCCCTTGATAAAATTCACCAAACATTCTCTTTGTTCTGGCTTTAAATTCTTGATCTCGGGAATTGTTGCCAACACAGAATAAATGGATCTTCGCTGATTGGCTGGTGCCTGAACTCGCACTTCTGGGGTTTTTGCGAATCGTCTAGTGCAGGGGTCTCCAACCTTTTTTCTTTGGTGAGCTCCTTTACTAAACAAAAATGCCAGAGAGCTACTCATTTTAGCGGCCGCAAAAAAATTGAGATGATTATAAGAAAGAGGTCGAGCTTTTGGGTACAGTTAGATGCCTATAAAACATAAACCACTGTCCATTTATTAGTGCAAAAAGATGGAATTCATAATTATACATTTGCAATAGTAATAGGCTACATGCCTATATTAAGTAAACTTTTGTTATTAAAGAAAAAAAAAAGTATTTCTCGCTTTTCCCTTTATTTATTTATTTATTTATTTATTACATTTACTTATTACTTTATTTATTCTTATTTGTATTATTTTTTCATTATTTTATTTTTATTAATGTTATTAATATTATAATTTTTTTTACTATGAGATTGGATATTACAGTGGAGGAGGGTAATGGGAAGGGGGTTTGGGGAATAAAAAAATTGTCACAATATATTACTACTAATTGTTTTTCTCTGAGACATCTGCTTTAAGTGCACAAAAAAAAAAAAAGAAAAGTTATTTATCAGCACAATGGTATCATTTTGAAATCTTTTGGTGAGCTATTTGGAAAGAGGTGGCGAGCAACTGGTAGCTCCCGGGCTACAGGTTGGAGACTTCTGGTCTAATGTGTTCGATTCTGATTACTCACTGGAGAGAAATGAGACTGAGCGGAGGCTAGGGACGGGCATTCGATGAAATTTTCTTAATCGATCGTCGGAAGAATTAACGATCGATTATCGATTAATCATCAACGTTTTTATATTAAAATGATCATCATTATTATTACTATCTGCACTACTAATCCTGCATAAATAAATTCAACTTTACGACATATAAACCGTAACGACTCTAGAGCCACATCAGCCCGTTTGACATTATAATGTGTTTAATTCAATTTTGTTCAAATCTCACAGAAACAAAACTTAAAACCACATCACTAATTTACATAAACTAAGCGAAGATAAAACTCCAGCTCTTGTGTCGCTGAAGTGGTCAATTTCTGTTGGATTAAAAGACATGACTCAGGTGAATACAGGTTAGTGTGACCAGATTTGCGTTTGTCAAAACCAGGACAGCGTACGGGGGGGAGGGGGTGGGGCCTCGTCATCCACATTGAGCGACTCTCACCTGGTAAAACTTTTTCCCACTGGACACAGAAACATATGTGCTGCTTTATACACTGTGCACATGGACTCACACTTGTCCCAACGCAACGGAAAGTGTGGAATTTCTTGTACAAATCATCGTTAAATCCACATTTGTGCTTCGGTTCGTTGCAGACTGACCCACTGTTTGTGTCTCGCTCCTTCTGATGCAGAGACACATGTACACACCTGTTTGGTCACGATACACACACCAACCTACATTCGTTTTGTCGATTAAAATTAACGTAATCGATGAAATTCTTAATGATCAATTATCGATTACTCGATTAATCATGCCCATCCCTAGCGGAGGCACTAGGTGACACCAGCCTGACTATCGACACCTTCGTACTTCATCATTTACAATCTCCCCTTACTCCTGTCGTCCTCACTGATACTAAAATCTTTCCAAACTGCTGACGACGACATGATTGAACATTATTTGTGCATATAACTCACCGTGTCTTCTGAGTTTTTGTCTCCCCCTGGACATTGAAGTCAGGAAGAACAACAAACGGCCTCCTGAACGTGTCCGGTGGCGTTGTGTGGCGTCGTGTCATCGTGGTATCGGTATCGGTGCGTCCACACTCTGTACCTTTTCTTCACTGTGATGCTTTGTGGCACATATCCTCTGCGACCCTCTGCTCCGCGTGTCAGGCTCCGAACGTGACGGAGCTGATTGAGACCGAGTTTGAATGACAGCGGAATGCATTTGTACGGAGGAGCCGACACACGCGCGCCCCGCCGAGGAGCCGCCCGAGCACGGCCGCCCGAGCACGCCACGCCGACTCCGCCGACGTCTATTTTCACAACCTAACGCGGAGCCAAACCGAAATGATGTGGATGGGATTAAAGCGTACGCCGCGGAGCCTCTGAATAAAGCATGAGCTGTTTGTGACATGAGACCCGGGCCCCCCACAGATCCAGCGGCACGGGCGGCCATTTTGAGAGACACTGTTATGATTGGTCTGACAGGGTTTTTGAGTGGAAAATAACTGTGAATTTCAAATCGCGGATGAATAAAACATGGCTTTCAAACCCAGAATATCAAAGCGGGATCTCCGACCAAAAAGATGTGTTTTTGTACAGCTGTCATTGAATAAACTAAAGGAATTATTGGTCGATTAAGGACATGTCCTGACGATGGATTAATTTACTAAGAAAGACGCGCGGCGAAATTCAGATTCTGACCCAAACTGCACTTACAGCACTTCACCTGCAGGGGGAGCTCATGTAAAAACTACTATTTATACTGAAAAAAGAACTAAGAAACAATGTACTTCTATATAAACACAGATAAACTTGAAAATTATGAGTTTAATCTTGACTTTTTACATAGAAATACCAGAAAATACCAAATCTTCAGCTCACTTAATCACTAACTAAACAAATAATTAGTTGATTAAAGGTCTTAAATTACGCAGATTTGACTTTTGTGAGCTTTAAGTCGTGTTCTAATGCTGTTACCTCCCCAAAAACAGACCTGGAGTTGTGTTTTGTTTCATTCACACATGTTTAAATTGCATCTCCAAAGCTCAAAACGCTCTGTTCCACCTTGTGATGTCATGAAGTGGTAGTTTTACCTTATTAGAGATCATCCAAATGATTCTAGTGAAGGTGTATGGAGTTAAAAAACACAATGGAGCGCTTATTTTCTGTATTAACGCATGAAATCACAAGTTGGAACAGTGTTTGTTGTTTGAGAGAAGAACTCTGAAGTCTAAATCTGCAAGGTTTGTGTGTTAAACATGAAACGAAACAAAAACTTCAGGTCTGTTTGTGATGAGGAAACAACATTAGAACAGAGAGCAGAAAATAATAAAAGTGTATAAATATAAATAATAAAGTGTAATATAGACCCTTGAAACTCTTAGCCAGCTTCATCTGACGGTTTCACTTCGTTGAAACCGTCCTGACCTCGCAGCATTAGGATTTGTTCGCTCGACGGTAGGCGGGTACTTTTTTATTTAACCAATCGCTGCTGTTTGGTCGTGACGTATGTAATGCACCAAATCCTGTAGGAAGAAGAACAATAACGTCTTTCCTCTTGATAAAATTCACCAAACATTCTCTTTATTCCAACTTTAAATCCTTGATCTCGGGAATCGTTGCCAACACAGAATGTCTGTCTTCGTCTACATTCATCTCGACGCTTTGTTTACTGTTGTGTTGTTCCACAAAAGTGACACAGACAGACGCGACGAGTTTGACGTCATGACTTCACTCTTTGCTGATTGGTTGGTGCGCCGTCTACAACTTCTGGGGTTCTTCCTGATTCTCTCGCTGGAGAGAAATGAAATTGAAAGAATATTAAATCTGAGCTGAAAACTCAGTTTTTCTTTAATAACATCAAAAATCATTAATTTAGCCCTTAGTATCAGTACAAGTTGAATATAAATATGGACACTGTGGATCATTTGGTACCAGTTTTATGTCTCTGTCATGGACACCGTTAGGATGGAATTTAAGAGTCTCAGTGGACCCAGTAGATTTTATTCAACTGAGCAAATATTCCACACATTTTTACCTCCGCCAAGGAGGTTATGTTTTTGCCGGCGTTTGTCTGTTTGTCTGTTTGTCTGTTTGTTTGTCTGTTAGCAACATAACTCAAAAAGTTATGGACCGATTTTGATGAAATTTTCAGGATTTGTTGGAAATGTGAAAAGGAAGAACTGATTTCATTTTGGGGGTGATCCGGAAGAAATCCTGGATTCTGGATCACTTTGAAATTTTAGTTAACATTGTGGTAAATGGGGCCAAAAATTTTGTTTCTCAATATCTGGGTTAATTATTGACCAAACCCCATGAAATTTGACTCAGGGATGGACAATGGGATCCTCTTTCATATTCCAAATTGAAAGATACGAGACAAATATTTATGGAAAACACAATTAATATGAGGGGGACTGTAGTCCTTGGCGGAGGTCTGCGCTCTCTGAGTGCTTTTCTAGTATTTTATTTGGTATTGGGGAAAATGATGCACCCTCGCAGACATGTCACAGAAACATCACGTGACCACAGGAAGACCGTTATTGAACAGTCGAAACTGTCAGGTATAAAAACAAACTGTTGGTCTGAAAAAAGAACCTAATAACATAAATTATCAGAAGACCAAATGAACCTCGTTCATCCTCAGACAATGTGGAGTACAGTGAGAATCCTGTTCCACTGTTGGGAAAAAGCAAGTACCGTATTTTCCGGACTATAAATCGCACCAGCCAAAAAAATGTGTAATGAAGAAGAAAAAAAACATATATAATTCGCACTTTTTGGGGAAATTTATTTTATAAAATCAGAGACCAGGAGCTGACATTTCCTGTGTAAAGTCAAGTTATAATAAAAATAACAGAACAACAGACTGTTAACGTAAACAGTAGATAACATAAACAACAGAACAGAACAAGTTTAACAAACTCTCCATCTCACTCCAAATCACTAAATCCATTCATTCTTCATCCTCGGTGTCACTTCTGAACAACTCCACGACCTCCGGAGGTAAACAGAGCGTCGCTTCCTCTTCTGTGTCGCTGTCCTCAGACTCAGCATCAGTTCCAGTTAGAATTATTCAGGTCTTTCTGAATCCCGACAGGATGGTTTCAGTGTCACTGAAGTTCAGATTTGTCCATCCATCCAGTGACTTCAGTAAAGTTTCATGGTGCCTCCTCCCGGTTCCCGTGAAGCTGTGTTCTCCATCCCCACTTTCCCCCAGTCGCTCACAAGTTTCTCGCTCACTCCAAACTTTCTTTCTGCTGCCCGGTAACCATTTTCAGCTGAATATGTCACGACTTGCAGCAGGACAGAGGCTCTTTCTGCAGGAGACATGAGCAGTAGAGTGAAGTGACAGTGGTACAGGAGGAACAGGAGCAGCAGATACTCACACACAAGACAAGAACTTCTCCACACTTCACTGAAACATTTTAATATACAATATAATTAAATATAGTCACAGGAAACACCCAAACCATGAAAAAAGTGCGACTTATAGTCCGAAAAATACGGTACCAGTGTTTACTTAAATTCTGTGTAAATATCTCAAGTTACAGCGTGGACATCTGCGGTTTATAGAGAAGTGCGGCCTGTATATGTACAATTTTTTTTCTTGTAAAACTGAGTTGCTGTGGTTGATATTCAGATGCACTCAATAGTCCAGAAATTACGGCAATTACTTGACTAACACTGAAGATTAAAGAGCTTTGAGAGAGTTGAAGGTGGAAAAGCGCTGGATCCAAATTTGACCATTTACCATTAAAATCCTCGTACAGAAAATCTCACTTCTTCCTCTTCTTCGTGTTTTGATCTCATGAAGTCGTCTGGTGGAGTCAGAACCGAGCGTCGGAGCCTGAAATCAAAGAGAAACAGTCTGGTGTTTGATCCCACAATTAAGGCTTCGCTCTGCGTGGACTTTTTTAATTATGCAAGTTAGAAATTCTGACTTCCAAGTATCTTCCCTTTAAACGAGAAAACTGACAAATCTGGTTTATGAATTATACGTTTTTAATTACTTTTCAAAAATTACTTCGCGGCATGACTCTTGAATTGAATTTAAAAATATATATATTATTTGCATAAAGCTCCTCTGTGCTGTATATTCCCTCTCTTTCCTCTCTTCATCTGTACCGTTTATTCTCTCTCTTCCTCTGGACCGTTTATTCTCTCTCTTCCTCTGGACCGTTTATTCTCTCTCTTCCTTCTCTTCCTCTGTACCGTTTATTCTCTCTCTTCCTCTCTTCCTCTGTACCGTTTATTCTCTCTCTTCCCTCTCTTCCTCTGTACCGTTTATTCTCTCTCTTCCTCTCTACCATTTATTTCTCTCTCCTCCTCTGTACTGTTTATTCTCTCTCTTCCTCTGGACCGTTTATTCTCTCTCTTCTTTCACTTCCTCTGTACCGTTTATTCTCTCTCTTCCTCTGTACCGTTTATTCTCTCTCTTTCCCTCTCTTCCTCTGTACCGTTTATTCTCTCTCTTCCTCTCTACCATTTATTTCTCTCTCTTCCTCTGTACTGTTTATTCTCTCTCTTCCTCTGTACCGTTTATTCTCTCTCTCTCTCTCCTCTGTACCGTTTATTCTCTCTCTTCCTCTCTACCATTTATTCCCTCTCCTCCTCTGGACCATTTATTCTCTCTCTTTCCTCTCTTCCTCTGTACCGTTTATTCTCTCTCTTCTCTTCCTCTGCACCTTATTCTCACTGTTTTCCTCTGTACCACATATTGCCTCTCTTCCTCTGTACCGTGTTGTCTCTCTCTTCCCTTTCCTCCTCTGTACCATATATTCCCTCTTTTCCTCTGTATCGTATATTCCTTCTCTTCTCTTCCTCTGTACTGTATATTTCCTCCTTTCCTTTGCGGTTTTCCTCTGCACCGTGTCTCTCCTCCTCTGTACATATATTCTCTCGCTTCCTCTGCACCGTATCCTCATGGTTTTCCTCAGCAAAATATCCTCACTCTCTTCTTCTGTACCATGTTCTCACGATCTTCCTCTGCACCATATCCTCATGATCTTCCTCTGCACCATATCCTCATGATCTTCCTCTGCACCATATCCTCATGATCTTCCTCTGTACCGTATACTCACAATCTTCCTCTGTACCGTATACTCATGAACTTCCTCTGTACCATATACTCACGGTCTTCCTCTGCACCGTATCCTCACAGTCTTCCTCTACATTGTATTCTCACGTCCCTCTTCTGCACCTCATGTCTTCCTCTGCACCTCATGTTCCTCTTCTGTACCATATACTTACCATCTTCCTCTGCACCATACCCTCACGTTCCTCCTCTGCACTGTATCTTCACGGTCCTCCTCTTCACCATATCCTCACGTTCCTCCTCTGCACCCTATATTTTCTCTCCGTCCTCCTCTGCGCCGTATCCTCACCTCTTCCTCTGCACCCTATATTTTCTCTCCGTCTTCCTCTGCGCCGTATCCTCACGCTCTTCCTCTGCACCCTATATTTTCTCTCCGTCTTCCTCTGCGCCGTATCCTCACGCTCTTCCTCTGCACCCTATATTTTCTCTCCGTCCTCCTCTGCGCCGTATCCTCACGCTTCCTCTGCACCCTATATTTTCTCTCCGTCTTCTCTGCGCCGTATCCTCACGCTCTTCCTCTGCACCCTATATTTTCTCTCCGTCTTCCTCTGCGCCGTATCCTCACGCTCTTCCTCTGCATCGTGTACTTTCAGGCGGCACTTCGGTCTGGACCCTGATGACGTCTCCGTTGGCCAAAGGTCTTTTCCGAGCCGCCGTGGACATGAGCGGCTCGTTCGTGTACAAAGCCACGCTCCCCGAAGCCGAGAGGGACAACCTGGTCTTCCTCAACAGGACGGGCTGCGAGGACGCCCCCTGTCTGCGGCGCCTGTCAGTGCGGCAGGTGCTCCAGGTAAACCCATCATCATTACAGACCATCTAGAGCGCGGTAGGTAATCACGCTCCATCACCATTACGGGGGAGTCCGGTTTAGCTTTTAGCCGGTCTCGCATTAAATGTCCCGTATTTCGCTGTTTTCTGAGCTGTTTTGATGTTGTTTCCTCGTCGCAAACAGACCTGGAGTTTGTGTTTTGTTTCGTTCACACGTGTTCAAACGCACAAACCCTGCACATTTACGCCGAGTTTTTCTCTCAAACTGAAAACACTCCCTCTACTCTTCTCTCTACACGTCTCCAAAATGAAGATATAAACACTTAAATCTATCAGAAAATGACTTAAAAGTAGTGAAATTATGTGTCCGTGCAGCGAGATCATTTCAGTTGACAAGTTATCTTAAAATAAACGGCCTCTAGACGAGAATTACGCCGTCTCTGGTCTAGTAAGTCGATAATAAATCTGCAAACAAGATATATAACTGGATATAAGTTTTAAAATCTTGGCCAGATCAGAGAAATTTGCAGTGAACTGAAAGTAAAAGGTAAAAGGAGCTGTTAAGTTGGAAACTATAACACTTCATGACATCACAAGGTGGAACAGAGCTTTTTGAGGTTTGGAGATGTAGACAGACTAATAATGAAGTGTTACTCAAACTTAGTGCTGTCAAGAGATTTTAAAAAAATTGAGAGATTAATTAATTATGATCTGTAATTAATTAATCTCTTTTTAAATCTCACCTAAAAATTGCTGAGAAAAGCTTGAACTTGAGGTATTTTCATTTAAATTCATTATTACATTATTTTCAGTCCATCGTTAATGTTTTTATATAAGTATCATCATTATTACTATTACTAATCTGAATAAAAAAACTCAACTTTACAACATATAAACCATAAACATTCTAGTGCAGCAGGGGTGTCAAACATACGGCCCGGGGGCCAGATCCGGCCCTCCATGACCTTTAATCTGGCCCTCGGGTGATTTTCTACCAAAATATTTTAATTATATTTTAAAACTTGAAGACAGAATTTGCTTTTTTTCGCACACCATTTACAGTCAGAACCTCTGATGTGCCGCAGACATGTAACTAGAAATAATAGATTTATAGTTATTACCTTTGTGAGCAGGTTTTCTCACTAATGAACAGTGTTGGGAGTAATGTATTATAAAAGTAATGTATTACAGTAATGCGTTGATTTTTGCTGTAACGCAGTAATGTAAGGCATTACACGGGGAAAAATTGTAATATTTTACTCGGTACAAATGTGAGTAACGCGCGTTACAATGCTTTTTTAACCTGGATTGAAGTGGTGGGTTTTTCTTCATAGAAATTCGCTAAAATCACCGTGAAATCAGCAGCGGTGAAACGCCGGAGACGCGGCCGGATAAACCTTCAGTTAACCGCGGGTGAAAGGACCGACCCAGAACTCTACGCTGTTTAGACCTGGTTTAGACCTGGTTTAGACCTGGGTCACTTCTGGTTTAGACCTGGCCTTACAGACCTCGGTCCTCGCTCTAACGCGATTCACTTTTCGCGGTCTCGCTGTTTCGCTGATTTTTAGAAAAAAAATTTTGTGCAATTTTGCATGCCTTTTGTTTTTAGTGTATGAACACGTATTGCGTTCCTCCCGCTGTGTCCTGATCGGCTGAGGGACTCCTGTCTCCTCTACAGTACAGAATATGTTCAGCTGCCAAATTTAAATAAATGTTCAATCTCTAGCAGTGTGATTCTGAAGTGCTGTATGTCTGCAAGTTTTCTCTCCGACAAAATCCACAACGTCGACGAAATGTTCTGCACCGACAAAGTCTCCTGCGCTCACACCCAAAAGACAGAGGACGATGCAAACCATCGCACAAAAAGTTGGACTTCTGGACACGTTGAAGGAAGGTAGAAGTTACGCGCTGTAGCAGAGTTTTGCACCGGGTCTTGTACCCGCAAATAGTTGCTGAAATCAGGACCGTGAGCCCGAGCAGCAGGGTCCATAAAGAGCGATCGGGCGACAGCCGCTCTTACCTCCATGAGGTGCGGAGCAAAGCCGGTCCTTTCTCCTGCGTCACCTTCGAAGCCCGTCCCTACAGTGAGTCCTGTTTTAGTCCTAGTTCAGTTCTGGTTTAGTTCTCCTCTTCAGTCCTGGAATCAGTCTGAGGTTAGTCCTGTTATAGTCCTGGTTTAGTCCTGGTTCAGCTCTGGTTTAGTCCTGGTTTAGACCTTGTTTAGTCCTGGTTCAGTCCATATACGGCCCAAAAGTTCAGCTTTTTCGCAGTTATTTTGGTGAGAGTAACTTAAAGTAATGTAATAGTAATGTAATGCCTTACATTTTAAATGCAGTAATATTGTAATGTAACGAATTACTTTGAAATGACAGTAATAAGTAATAAATAACGCATTACAGTTTTAAAGTAACTTGCCCAACAGTGCTAATGAACATTAATAAAACAAAACTGCGCTCAAAGTTGAACACAAACCCTTGATTAACATTCTGAAGAAGCAGCTACTCAGGACATGGAGCCTGATATTGATGCACTTGTTCCGGCTAAAAGTTGCCACGTTTCAGGAGCAAAAAGAAGCATGACTAAATTCTATGAAATACATACAAGTTCATGTTAAAACTTTGTGTTGAAATTGCATTTTTCTTAAAGTTTCAGGTTGTTTACAATATTATAATATTTTGTTCAAGAAAGAGTTCATCAATTAAAAAAGATTTCTGTAATAGATTTGTGTTTCTCTTTACAAATATTTGAACTTATTGCTATTTTTTGGGGGTTTATATGCCATGACTTTTCTTATCCGACCCCTTTGGGATCAAAGTCGGTTGGATTACGGCCCCCGGACCAAAATGAGTTTGACACTCCTGTTCTAGAGCCACATCAGCCCGTTTGACATTATAATGTGTTTAGTGCAGCTTTGTGCAAGTCTCACAGAAATAAAACTTAAAACCACATGGCTAATTTGCATAAACTAAGCGAAGAAAAGAAAAAAAAAAAAAAAAAAACGCTCTTGTGCTGATGTGGTTCAACTTCTACTAAAGGACACGATTCACTGGAATATAGATGTTCTGCTGAAGGTGAGTCTGTTCTGTGTCTGTGTCACGATGTTTTCAGAGATCAGACGTGTGCAGGTTTATCACAGATGCGGCGAGAACGGGAATGAAAATTATGCTACAATTATTTGCGGGAGTGAGTGGAGCAGGACTGCACAGTGCGAGACTGTGTCCAAACAACACATATAAACAGATTTTATAATAAGACAACTCGCATACAGAAACAGTAAAGTTAGAGATTAAAAATGAGATTAACGCGATTAAAAAACATAACGCGCTAAATATGACTGTAATTAATTAATCGCAATTAACGTGATAATTTGACACCTCTACTCAAACTAGGGTTGTTCCGATCCATTCACGTGGTCGGAAATCGGCGAAGATCACATGACAGTGGACTCGATCCGGACTCGGACATCACGCGCCGCTGTTTGTTGCAAACTCCGAAAAATACAGTGATATAGCACCTTTAAATAGCTGTTTTTAAGGCAACCAAAATGTATTTTATTATCTCCGCCAAGGAGGTTATGTTTTTGCCGGCGTTTGTTTGTTTGTTTGTTTGTTTGTTTGTTTGTGTGTTTGTTTGTTTGTTTGTCTGTTTGTTTGTTTGTTTGTTTGTCTCTTAGCAACATAACTCAAAAAGTTATGGACCGATTTTGATGAAATTTTCAGGATTTGTTGGAAATGTGAAAAGGAAGAACTGATTTCATTTTGGGGGGTGATCTGGAAGAAATCCTGGATTCTGGATCACTTTGAAATTTTAGTTAACATTGTGGTAAATGGGGCCAAAAATTTTGTTTCTCAATATCTGGGTTAATTATTGACCAAACCCCATGAAATTTGACTCAGGGATGGACAATGGGATCCTCTTTCATATTCCAAATTGAAAGATACGAGACAAATATTTATGGAAAACACAATTAATATGAGGGGGACTGTAGTCCTTGGTGGAGGTCTGCGCTCTCTGAGTGCTTTTCTAGTTCATTTATTTATTTATTTGATTACAAAAATGACAAAATGTTAAGCATAATTTAACAAATACTTTTTGAATGGGACATTCTGGAGCTGACCTTGGCTTTTAAATGGGGCCCGTTGCATTCAAAATGCAGACGGGACGTGCAGGTGACAGTTCCCGACCTTGTCTAATTCATTTTTAAAACACCTTTCATAATACAAGAGACCAAGAGATACATGCATCTAGTTTTCAGATTTATTATGTACTTACTAGACCAGAGACTGCGTCATTCTAGTCTAAAGGTCATTTATTTTAAGAGAACTTGTCAAGTAAAGTAAGATCATTTCACTACTTTGAAGTCATTTTCTGATAGATTTAAGTGTTTATATCTTAAGGTTTTTTGCAATGTTCAACTCTTTCTCTTTTGTTTTTTTTTTTTTAACATGTAAATCAAACCATAAGATATAATTTGAAGTAATAGTTTAGAAGTCATCAGCTGAACGGGGTTTTAGTTTATTGTGTTTTTAAAAATGAACAAAGATGTGGAGACTTTAATGTTTCAGTTTGTTTCAAACCTGTGAACCCGACAAACCAAACTGACAGACTTAAGAACAGAAGAGTTTAAACAAACCACTGAATCTACGAGCACAAGGAGCAGCTGCACCTCAGGTCAATATGACTCTTTAGTTCTGTCCAGTTTCCTCTTTCCTCTTTCTCTTCTCTCTCTCCTTTCTCCCCTTTGTCTCCTCTTGCCCCTCTCCTTTCTCTCTCTCCTCTTTCTCCTCGCTCTCTCTCTCCTCTCTTTCTCTCTCTCTGCTCCTCTTTCTCCTCTTCTCTCCTCTCCTCTCCCTCTCTCTCCTTCTCTCTCTTTTTCTCTCTCTCCTCTCTCTCTCTCTCTCTCTCTTTCTCTCTGTCTCTCTTCTTCTTTCTTCCCTCTCCTCTCTCGTTCTCCTCTCTCTACCCTCTCTTTCTCTCCTTTCTCCCCCCCCTGTCATTTTCTCTCATCTTTCTCTCTCCTTCCTCCTCTCTTTCTCCCTCTCTCCTCTCCTCTCTTTCTCCTCTCTCCCCTCTGTCTCTTCTCTTTCTCCCCTCTCCTGTCTCACTCTTCTCTCTCCTGTCCTCTCTCTCCCCCCTTTCTCATCTCTCCCATCTCCTCTCTCTCTCTCCACTTTTTCTCTCCTCTTTCTCCCCTTTCTCCTCTCTCCCCTCTTTTCTTTCTCTCCTCTCCTCTCTCTCTCCCCTCTCTCTCCTCTTTCTCCTCTAATCTCTCTCTCCACTTTTACTGTCTCTCTCTCCCCTTTTTCTTTCCTCTCTTTCTCCCCTTTCTGTCCCCTCTCTCTTCTCTCCTCTCTCTTTCCACTTTTTCTTCCCGCCTTTCTCCTGTCTCCCCTCTTCTCTTTCTCTCCTCTCTCTCCACTTTCTCCTCTCTTCCATCTCCTCGTTCTTCCTTCTCCTCTCTCTCTCTCTCCCCTCTCTCTTGCGTCTCTCTCCTCTTTCTCTCCTCTATCGCTCTCCTCTCTCTCTCCACTTTTTCTCTCCTTTCTCCCCCCTCTCTCTCATTTTCTCTCATCTTTCTCTCTCCCCCCTCCTCTCTTTCTCCCTCTCTCCTCTCCCCTCTTTGTCCTCTCTCTCTCTTCTCTCTCGTCTTTTTTCTCTCTCTCCTCTGTCTCTTCTCTTTCTCCCTTCTCTCCTCTCCATTTTCTCTCCCCTGATTCTCCCTTCTTTCTCCTCTCTCTCTCTCTCCTCATTCTCCCCTCCTCTCTCTCTCTCTCTCCACTCTTTCTCCTTTCCCCTCTCTCCCCTTTCTGTCCCCTTTCTCCTCTCTCTCTTCTCTCCTCTTTCTCTCCACTCTGTCCCCTCTCTCCTCTTTCTCCCTTCTCCTCTCTCTCTTTCCCTTTTTGCCTTTCCTCTTTCTCTCCCCCCTCCCTCTCCTCTCCTCTCTTCCTCCCTGTTCCTCTCCTCTCTCTCCACTTTTTCTCTCCTTTTTCTCCTCGTCTCTCTCTCTCTTTCCTCTTTGCAGTGATTTAAAAGTAAAAGTATCTGTTTCCTCTCTTCTTTCTTCTCTTTCTCTCCTCTCCTCGTTCTCCCTTCTCCTCTCTCTCTCTCCACTTTTTCTTTCCTTTCTCCCCCCTCTCTCATTTTCTCTCATCTTTCTCTCTCTCCCCTCCTCTCTTTCTCCCTCTCTCCTCTCCCCTCTTTGTCCTCTCTCTCTTCTCTCTCGCCTTTTTCTCTCTCTCCTGTCTCTTCTCTTTCTCCCCTCTCTCCCCCCTTTCTCCTCTTTCTCCCTTCTCTCCTCTCCATTTTCTCTCCCCTGATTCTCCCCTCTTTCTTCTCTTCTCTCTCTCTCTCTCTTCTCTTCTTTCTCTCTCTTCCTCTCTCCTCTCCCCTTTCTCTCCACTCTTTCTCCTCTCTCTCTTCTCTCCTCTTTCTCTCCACTCTGTCTCTCCGCTCTGTCCCCTCTCTCCTCTTTCTCTCTCTCTTCTCTCCTCCTGCTCCTCTTTCTCCCTTCTCCTCTCTCTTTCCCTTTTTGCCTTTCTCTTTCTCTCCCCTCCCTCTTCCTCTCCTCTCTCTCTCCACTTTTTCTCTCCTTTTTCTCTTCTTCTTCTCTTTCTCTCCTCTCCTCGTTCTCCACTTTTCTCTCTCTTTCTCCCCGCTCTCTCATTTTCTCTCTTCTTTCTCTCTTCCCTCCTCTATTTTCTCCTCTCTCCTCTTTCTCCCTCTTTGTCCTCTCTCTCTTCTCTCTCCCTTTTTCTCTCTCCTCTCTCCTCTCTCCCTCTCTCTTCCTTTCTCTCCTCTTCTCTCCTCTTTTCTCTCCCTCCCCCTGATCCTCCCTCTTCTCTCTCTCTCTTCTCTCCTGCTCCTCTTTCTCCCTTCTCCTCTCTCCCTCTCCTCTCTCTTTCCCTTTTTGCCTTTCCTCTTTCTCTCCCCCTCCCGCTCCTCTCCTCTCTTCCTCCCTCTTCCTCTCCTCTCTCTCTCTCTCTCTCCACTTTTTCTCTCCTTTTTCTCCTCGTCTCTCTCTCTCTCTCCTCTTTGCAGTGAGTTAAAAGTAAAAGTATCTGTCTCCTCTCTTCTTTCTTCTGCTTCTCTCTCTCCTTTCTCTCCTCTCTCTTTTCTTTCTTTCGTCGCTCTGTCTTTCTGTCCGTTTCCGCCGCTTCTTCTTCTTAAAATCCGCTCTAATATTAATGCTCGTAAAACTCATTATAATGGATTTTGTTCTCAGATTTACGCCTCACTTTGGTTTTATACCGAAGAGCGTCATAAATAATCAGGAGTATTAGGACTTACGGCTCGGTTTAACAGTGCGGAGCCGTAAAATGGATTCAGGATTGTAACTTAGAAATGTATTTTAATAATTAATGTCATAAAAGGAGATAAAAGCGCCTTCAGAGGGGAGGCCGACCGAAACAGGTTTATGGAGCCTGTTCGGGAGTTAAACTCTGACTTTACGTTCTATAGCTGCTACTTATCGGTTTTATTTATATTTTATCTTTTAAGCGGGTTATCTTTGTGATTCAAAATTGTATGTTACTCCACCTTGCCGCTTAATTTTATTTTTAAACACTTGTATTTATGAGGATTCATTTTATAATTGAGCAGCGACGGAGCTCTGGGTCAAACCACAACGGGAATAAAACTCAAACCTGAATATTTTCTCAGGAGAAAATCTATGTGTGCAGAACTATTCATGTGCAGAATTATTACGCAACTAAATGAAAAATGAACATATTCCATTTTCACTTGTTGATATTAATCGGTCAAAAGAGTAAACAACGGCAGTAGTTCAGTTGGTGGAGCATTTGCCCACTAATCAAAGGTTGGTGGTTCGATTCAGCTCTCGACATAAACCAAGTGACAGATCCAGACCACAAAGTCAAAAGGGTCCCAAGACACTTAACCCACCTTGCCCACAGGGTCCATGAAAAGTGGTCGTTGTAAAACGCTTTGAGTGCCAAGGTGGACCAGAAAAATGTGACCATTGACCATTTACCACTCAGAATGTACAAATAAATTAGTGTCAGTCAAAAACACTCAATCGAGGACCAAGACCAGGACAAGACCACAGGGTCCCAAGACAGAGACCACAGGGACCAGACAAGACCACAGACCAGGGTCCCAAGACCAGCCCAGGGACCAAGACCACAGGGTCCAAGACCAGGACTCCCAAGACCAGAGACCAAGACCAGGGTCCCAGACCAGAGACCACAGTCCAAGACCAGAAGACCACAGACCAGACCAAGACCAGGTCCCAAGACCAGGACCACAATTTTCCCAAAAGTCGTACCGGAGTTACTTAATCAGAGTACAAATTATGAGTAACTGTATTCAGTTACAGTTACTGTTTCAGTGAGTGGTAATTGGATTACAGTTACTTTGTTGAAATAAATGGATTACACAGAGGGATTTAACTGTTTTCACATTTTGGGCTATATCCCTTTTTTTTTTTTTTTTGTAATTCCACTCATTGCTGGAAACTAAACCAGGTCTAAACCAAGTCTAAACCAGGTCTAAAAGGTCTAAAACCAGGTCTAAAACAGGTCTAAACCAGGTCTAAACCAGGTCTAAACCAAGTCTAAACCACCAGGTCTAAAAACCAGGTCTAAAATCAGGTCTAAAACCAGGTCTAAAACCAGGTCTAAACCAAGGTCTAAACCAGGTCTAAACCAGGTCTAAAACCAGGTCTAAACCAGGTCTAAACCAGGTCTAAACTAAACCAAATCTAAAACCAGGTCTAAAACCAGGTCTAAACCAGGTCTAAACTAGGTCTAAACTAAGTCTAAACCAGGTCTAAAACCAGGTCTAAACTAGGTCTAAACTAAGTCTAAACCAGGTCTAAACCAGGACTAAACCAAATCTAAAACCAGGTCTAAAACCAGGTCTAAACCAGGTCTAAAACCAGGTCTAAACTAGGTCTAAACCAGTAGGTCTAAACCAGGTCTAAACCAGGTCTAAACCAAATCTAAACCAGGACTAAAACCAAGGTCTAAACCAGGTCTAAACTAGGTCTAAAACTAAACAGGTCTAAACCAGGATCTAAACCAGGTCTAAACCAGGTCTAAACCAGGATTTAAAACAGGACTAAACCATGCCGCGCAGGGACGTGTCTCCTCGTCGTCTATCAATTCTGGTTCAGTAAAGTCTGGGCTTTTTATTTTCTTTTATCAGATAAAACTTCTTATGTGAAGATTTCCTCGTCTTTGCTTCTCTACAGAAAATCAAGTAATCCAAAGTATTCAGATTACATTACTCACCTTAAGTCATTTAACGGATTATGTTACAAACTACATTTTGCCGTCTGTAATCTGTAATCTGTAGGGGATTACATTTTAAAAGTCACCTTCGAAACACTGACCACTGCTTAGTTTTAGTTAAAAATCTTGATGAAATAGTTTTGAAATCCTCCCTTGTTTGTCCCTGTGCTCCCGTCAGGCCGTCCCGTGGCAGGAGTACCCGTTCTGGGCGTACGACGACGGGACGGAGCTGCCGACCCGGGGCCTGCTGCCCGGAGCCGTGGCGGTGGTGGACGGGCACGTGCTGCCCGACGCGCCGCTCTCTCTGTGGGCGCGGGGGGGGCGGGGCTACAGCGACGTGCCGTTTGTGATCGGCACCACGGAGCAGGAGGTCGACTTCTACCCCCCCTCGCCGAACATCTCCCTCTGGACGTGGGGGGACTACCGCTGGTTTGTGACGCGTAAGGACTCGATTTACTACGGAAGATCATTTGTTCCATCAGATTTTCAATTTTAAATACTGATACATTTCTCAGTTAGAATTTTTTGGCTCTGAAAAAAAAAAGAATTATTTTTATTCAGAATTTTTGTTTATTTTTTTTTTCAGTCTTCTTTTTCAATATGTTTCAAATAAAAAAATAAAAATGTCACCTTTTAAATATTCAGCACACATATTTTCAAGTCCTCAAATTGAACAGTCAAAATTCAGAGTGTAAAATTTAAAAATTTCACAGCAAAGATCCAAGATGCCAAGACAGAAAAAAATCGATCCTGTGCGCGAGGAGGACAGAGGCTGTTTCCCAGAGGACTCGAGTCAGACTTGAGCCACTATTTTTAGGACTCGAGACTTGACTTGATAAAATAGACCAAGACTCGGGACTCGACTTAGATTTGGAGCTCAATGACTTGGGACTTGACTTGGACTTGAGGCCTGTGACTTGAGGAGACTCTGTGTTCTAACCATAATGATTCGCACTAAGATCTTGTCAAGACATTTTAAAAGGAAAAAAAAAAATTGCATTTCTACAACTCTTATATAAATACTCCATATACCGTGATTTTTTAAAATACAATTTATCTTAAAATTCATATAAATTTCAAAAAATCTAAGCTATATTTGGTACTTTGGTTTAAAGACTTGAAATGGCTTGAAGCTCAAAGCAGACGACTTGGACTCGACTTGGACTTGTCTATATTGGACTTGGGACTTGACTCGGACTTGAGGTCAAAGATTTGAGACTTGCAAAACAATGACTTGGTTCCATCTCTGCTGTTTCCTATTGGTCGTTCTCGTCTGTGGGTGGAGTTTACAGTCGTCTCTCACTATATCGCGATTCACCTTCGATCCGCTGTTTCGCTGATTTTTTTAGTGCAATTTTGCATGTTTTTTTTTTTTTTTTTTACAGTATATGAACGCACATTGTGTCCCTCCCCCTGCATCCTGATTAAGGGCGGGTAGTGATTTCACACGGGTGGGTCAGGACTAAACCAGGACTAACCCAGGCCTAAACCAGGACTTATCTTGGACTTAAAGGTTGTATAGAGGATTTTCCAAGGAACGAGAAATCCAGCGACTGTTTGTCCTTTTTCAAATGTTGCGCATGCGTGAAACCACCTCCCCCTCCCCTACAGCTCCTACGTAGAAACACCTCCTCCCTCCTCCTCCTTACGCCAGAAACAGGTTTGTTTACAGCCGGTGCTGCACATGACTTGTAAACAACTAACTACAGTGTTGGTTAGGCAAGACGGAGAAGTGAGGAGCGGGGGAGGGGGTGTGCGGACATTTCGTTCGCGGACGAGAAGTGAGGAGCAGGGAGAGAGGAGGGGAGAGAGGAGAGAGGAGAGGAGAGGAGAGGGGAGGGGTGCACGGAGATTCCGTGCCCGGAGAAGTGAGGAGGAGGGGAAGAGTGGATCGGGCAGCGGGGAGAGGAGCAGGAAAGGGGAGCAGAGAAGGTGCGCGGAGATTCAGTGTGAATGAACTAGCTACAACACGCAGCAGCAAGCGGACTCTTTCTTTGCCTTGAAAATTACGTTTTCAGACATAGGATATCGCTTTCGTGTCCTGAAAAAACGTTTGTCTAGCTCTTGGAAATAAAGTACGTTTTCATAATAAGCAGAAGTTTCCTGTCCAGGAGTAATTTGTGGACCAGTGCGTTCAGTCTTTAGACCCTTCGTCTGCTTCAGTCGCGCCATCGCTGGAATGAATCTTCAAGAATCACCTTAGTTTGGCTTCGCTGCTTTTCCCCTTGTCTTCTTCTTTCAGCGACCTCAAAAACGGACTTTCTTTTGCGGCGAACTGCTCCTGGATTCTTGTCGCCATTGCAACAAACTTTGTGCGAACTGCGAGGAAGATATAGGTCAAAAAAGCCGCTAAGAACTGTTGCGTTGGTGGAGTAAACAGCGTCTGTGCGTCTTGCGTCTGTGGACTGTGTGACAGTCGTACATAAACCACGTCACGGCGGCGCAGGCAAGTCAGTTACTCTAGAAACGTAGGGAGTTTGATTGACAGCCTGTCAGCTCACAGATAACGAGGCAGTGTCGTTATCTATTGGCAAATGTTTAGCCCCACCACGTCCAGAGTTGATGAATTTTTATTCTCTTTTTTTTGGTCATCATAATTACAAGACTACTGCACCTCTATAATCTATCACTGACAATTTGAAACAAAAAAAACAAAAACAAAAATCCTCCATACAACCTTTAAGAGAGAGAACCCCGAGCAGGGTGTCCACAAAGTGCGATCAGGCGACGGCTGCGATTACCTCCGTGAGGTGCAGAGCTGAGCCGGTCCTTTCTCCTGCGGTCACCTCCGAGTCCGTCCTGACACTGAGTTCTTGTTTAGTCCTAGTTCAGTCCTGGAATCAGTCCTGGGTTAGTCCTGGTTTAGTTTTGGTTCAGTCTGTGGTGGATGCAGCAAAAGAAAAACCCAAGATTATATATGGGCAGGTGTGGTCCTGTACCGCATGGGTGGGGGTCTCCAAAAACAGACCCGTGCAGGACTCTGTGCTGTAGGCTCCATTACAGAATAAATGAATCGTTGGTTCTTTACATAAAGAAGGAGAAAAATAACAAAAGGATGCAAAATTCACTGTCTTGTGTCTTGTATCGTGGGTTATTTTTAGAACGTAACCCCGCGATAAACGAGGGACACTGTACTCTTAAAAAATCAAAGAGATGAAGTTTGGATGAGGATAATTCTGACCAATCAGATCACTTCTCTGCTCCATTTCCTGTTTGTTACTAAATTAGATCGGATCACTTTGGGTCGATTGCTTCTGCTGCTTTTTCACTGTGACTTTTACTCTCTGAATTATCATTGTTGAATTTGAGGGCCTGAAAATATTTGTGCTGAATGTTTAAAAGGTGTTTTTTTTTTTTTTTTTTTTTACATTAAATTGTAAACACTTTAAAAAGGTATACATATCATTTTATTAGTTGACATTCAAAATAAAAATAATTCAAACATGTTTTTTAAAGAGTTTATTTTTTATTTAATTCTCTGCTCCTTTCACAGATCAAAAAATTTACATTTCTTTATTAATCAATCCCCACCCACTGTATTGTACAAATAAAACAAAGGGAAAAAAAATAAATGAAATGTTTGACCGTCTCGTTTTGTTTCTCTGCTCAGAAAAACTCTCCACCTTCAACGAGTCTCTGCCTCGTCTGGCGCTGGAGCAGTACTCGCCCTCTGCCCCCTGCCCCACCCGAGACCGCTGCCCCGAGAGAGCCTACACCACCATGACCTCCGACATCCGAGTCACCTGCCCCAACCACGAGCTGGCCCGGAGAGCAACCGGTACCACTCTGGTTTAGTCCTGGTTTAGACCTGGTTTAGACCTGGTTTAGACCTGGTTTAGACCTGGTTTAGTCCTGGTTTAGTCCTGGTTTAGACCTGGTTTAGACCTGGTTTAGTCCTGGTTCAGTCCTGGTTCAGTCCTGGTTTAGTCCTGGTTTAGTCCTGGTTTAGTCCTGGTTTAGTCCTCTGTTAGACCTGGTTTAGACCTGGTTTAGTCCTGGTTTAGTCCTGGTTCAGTCCTGGTTTAGTCCTGGTTTAGTCTTGGTTTAGACCTGGTTTAGTCCTGGTTTAGTCCTGGTTTAGTCCTCTGTTAGACCTGGTTTAGACCTGGTTTAGTCCTGGTTTAGTCCTGGTTAGTCCTGGTTTAGACCTGGTTTAGTCCTGGTTTAGTCCTCTGTTAGACCTGGTTTAGTCCTGGTTTAGTCCTGGTTCAGTCCTGGTTCAGTCCTGGTTTAGTCCTGGTTTAGTCTTGGTTTAGACCTGGTTTAGACCTGGTTTAGACCTGGTTTAGTCCTGGTTTAGTCCTGGTTTAGTCCTGGTTTAGACCTGGTTTAGTCCTGGTTTAGACCTGGTTTAGTCCTGGTTTAGTCCTCTGTTAGACCTGGTTTAGTCCTGGTTTAGACCTGGTTTAGTCCTGGTTTAGACCTGGTTTAGTCCTGGTTTAGTCCTGGTTAGTCCTGGTTTAGACCTGGTTTAGTCCTCTGTTAGACCTGGTTTAGTCCTCTGTTCCTGGTTTAGTCCTGGTTAGACCTGGTTTAGTCCCTGTTTAGTTTTTAGTCCTGTTTAGTTGGTTTAGTCCTGGTTTAGTCCAGGTTTTGTCCTGGTTTAGTCCTGTTTAGTCCTGGGTTTAGTCCTGGTTTAGACCTGGTTTAGTCCAGGTTTTGTCCTGGTTTAGTTCCTGGTTTAGTCCTGGTTTAGTCCTGGTTTAGTCCTGGTTTAGTCCTGGTTTAGTCCTGGTTTAGTAGTCCTGGTTCAGCCCTGGTTTTAGTCCAGGTTTTGTCCTGGTTTAGTCCTGGTTTAGACCTGGTTTAGTCCTGGTTTAGACCTGGTTTAGTCCTGGTTTAGACCCTGTTTTAGACCTGGTTTAGTCCTGGTTTAGACCTGGTTTAGTCCTGGTTTAGTCCTGGTTTAGACCTGGTTTAGTCCTGGTTTAGACCTGGTTTAGACCTGGTTTGGTCCTCTGTTAGACCTGGATTAGTCATAGTTAAATTCTGGTTTAGACCTGGTTTAGTTCTTGGTTAGTCCTGGTTGAATCCCTCTTTAGTCCTGGTTCAGCCCTGGTTTAGTCCTGGTTTAGTCTTTGTTTACTTCTCAAGGCTTAGTTCTGGTTTAGACCTGGTTTACTTCCAGTTTAGTCCTGGTTTAGTCCTGGTTTATTCTTGGTTTAGTCATTGTTAAATTTGGGTTTTGTTCTAGTTTAATCTTTGGTTAGTCCTTGGTTAATCCTGGTTTCGTCCTGGTTTAGTCCTGGTTTAGTCCTGCTTTAGACCTTGTTTAGTCTTAGTTTAGATGTGTTTTAGTAGTCAAGGTTTACTTGATTTAGTCCTGGTTCAGTCCTGATTTAGTTCAGGTTTAGTCTTGGTTTAGTCCTGGTTTAATCTTTTGCTAGTCTTTGTTTATTCCTGGTTTAGTCCCAGTTTAGTCCATGTTTAATCTTGGTTTAATCCTGGTTTAGTCCTGGTTTAATCTTTTGTTAGTCTTTGTTTATACCAGGTTTAGTCTTTTGTTAGTCCTTGGCTAGTCCTGGTTTAGTCCTGGTTTAGTCCTGGTTTAGTCTTGGTTTAGTCTTTGTTTAGTCCTGGTTTAGTCCTGGTTTAGTCTTGGTTTAGTCCTGGTTTAGTCCTTTTAGTCCTGTTTAGTCTTGGTTTAGTCTCCTGGTTTAGTCCTGGTTTAGTCCTGGTTTAGTCTTTTTAGTCCTTTTAGTCCTGGTTTAGTCCTGGTTTAGTCCTGGTTTAGGGTTTAGTCCTGGTTTAGTCCTGGTTTTAGTCCTGGTTTAGTCCTGGTTTAGTCCTGGTTTAGTCCTGGTTTAGTCTGGTTTTAGTCTTGGTTTAGTCTTGGTTTAGTCTGGTTTAGTCCTGGTTTAGTCTTGGTTTAGTCTGGTTTAGTCTTGGTTTAGTCCCTGGTTTAGTCTTTTAGGTTTAGTCTGGTTTAGGTTTAGTCTTTTAGGTTTAGTCCTGGTTTAGTCCTGGTTTAGTCCTGGTTTAGTCCTGGTTTAGTCTTTGTTTAGTCCTGGTTTAGTCTTGGTTTAGTCCTGGTTTAGTCTGGTTTAGTCCTGGTTTAGTCTGGTTTAGTCTGGTTTTAGTCCTGGTTTAGTCCTGGTTTAGTCTTGGTTTAGTCTTTTAGGTTTAGTCCTGGTTTAGTCCTGGTTTAGTCTGGTTTTAGTCCTTGGTTTAGTCTTTTAGTCGGTTTAGTCCTGGTTTAGTCCTAGTGGTTTAGTCTTAGTCCTTTTAGTGTTTAGTCTTCTTTTTAGTCTGAGTCCCAAAGTATCAGTACTTTTAGCCATATTTCATTATGAATATTTTAAATTTTTTTATTAGTTTTTTTCATTGACTTGTGGACTGACTTGTGTAAAATTATCTCAGACTTTCATCCGTTGAGTTGTATCTTCTCCCTTCTGTCCTTGTGGTCGCAGCTGCTCTGAACAGCCCGGTGTACCGCTACGTGCTGACCCACACCCCCTCCAGAGCCATCTCCCCCCTCCCCTCCTCTGCTCCTGTTCCCCAGCCGCTTCTCCTTCCACACCCTGGACTCCGTGGCCTTCTTCAGGGGTCTGGAGCCTCTGCTGGGGTCTCCTCTGCTCCAGGACGACCAGCGCTTCCAAGACCTCATCACCCACCACCTCGTCTACTTCATCAAACAAGGTCAAATATTCTGGTTTCATTATTGTTTATTGGAAGACAGTCGTTCTTTATCAGTGAGTTGGTATTTTTTTGAAGTGGGGAAACTGCAAACACGTTACATAATATTTAGATCACGAAGGCTGCGTTCAGTCTGCAGCCTGAAGTGACCCAAGTCCAATTTTTTGGCCTCTGTGTTCCTGTATCTGATCTTTTAATGACAGTCTGAACGACACAGATCAGATTTTTTCAAATGTGACCCAGGACACTTGGATATGTGCTCCTGAAACCGATACATATCTGATCTTTTGACATGTGACTTCAGTCTGAACGACCAAAGTGCATTCATCCACCTACACGTTATCAACAAGACACAAACGTCACTATTCTGCGCTGAAGTCGGCAAAAATTGTTAATGAACTCTGTGTCACTGAAGTGAAGCACATCACCACTCACCACTCTTGGCTCCGTCTCCACATCCACACGTTCCTTTCAACAGACTGAACCACAAAACACCACGACCAAAAACCTCGTCCTTCTCCTTCTCAATCTCCTCCTTAAAACAAGTAAGTTGTTCATGTTCTGGCTCCGGTACGAGAGGAACTTTAAAATCTCCAGGTGCTCGATGCTGCGTCCATGTTTGGACAACTTCAGTAAACACAGAGACGCTCGCTGTGGTTGACGTCGTCGTGTCTCCAGTGTCACATGTGGGACACTTTCGGGTCATTTACTGTTCACACTGGAGTCACATACAAGTCACATTTAATTGGAAATGTGAACGACCTCGAAAAAACATCGGATTTCACAAAAAAATCGGAATTGAGCGTTAAGCCCTGCAGTCTGAACGTAGCCTATGTTACCTGATGAAAGCAACGTATTATGTTTTATAAATCTCATTTTCTTTTTTGATGCTCTGGGTCTTAACCCCAAGTCACACCAAAGCGCAACAGCACAACACACGAGCAGCAGACGCGCAGCTTTAGATTTCCATTTGAACCGGTCTGACAGTGACACCGACAGTGTCATACGCACGTCCAACGAGCATCTGACACTGACGCGCTGCTCGAGAGGTTGAACTTCTAATTTTGCAGCATCAACGGAGCTTCTCCGAGTTTTTCAGCAGGGGAAAGACAGGAAATAAACATGTGGTGTCAAAATAAACTTCCGATGCCCTAAAATCAAATTATAAGTTAACAAAAGTCAAACAAATATAAGTACAACCACATATTTTCAAGTCAAATGAACAACGTGTAAAACACAGCGATGTGTCTGTGCAAGGACAAGGTTAATGAAGACTGAAAGGACGAAAAAGATTATCAATGATCCAAGAAAGTAAACGTGAAAGAAAATAAGTTAACCAAAGTCAAGACGACCTTAAGAAAGTAATGATGGACACGAAAAGTTAATCCCCGAAGTGGAGAAATATAACGTAATTTACGATGTCAGACACCAATTCTACAAGGACTCGGGACTAAACCAGGACTAAACCAGGACTGAACCAGAACTGAACCGGGACTCGCTGTTGGATTGTGCTCGGAGGTCCTCTCGTGTAGACTGTCGAGTGTCTGTTGGCGAAAGGACCGGTGCAGAGCTCGGAGACGAGGAGGCACATGCAGCCGTCGCATGATTGTGCTTTTTGGACACCTGCTCCACGGGGCCGGGGGTTTGCTTTCTCTCTCTCTCCAAGATTAGTCCTGGTTTAGACCTGGTTTAGTCCTGATGGAGTCAGTAATCCCTAACCATAAGGTGAGTGGAAAGAGTTAACCTTTCATATTTAGCCCTAAAAGTTTGATCAATTCTACACATGTAGGTGCTGTAAAGTCATGGAAAATTCACTTTAGGTCAGGAAAAAGTCATGATTTTTTTTTTTATTTTGTCCATGTGGATCGGAATGGATTGTTTATGTGACTGAGTCGCTTTGTTAATTTTTTTGTGATTTTTTTTGCCTGTTTCAGGTAAAATGGAGGCGTCGTGGTCTGAGTTTCCGTCCGTGGCTCTGATCTCTGACAACTTCACTGTGGTTGCGTCCGACGATCCTGTGGTGACGCGCTGTAAACTCTGGGATGAGAACGGATTTTTGGAATACGCCTGGATCAACTGAGACTAACTGGAACCAACCCAGACTCAACTGATCCTGATTCAACTGACCCTGACAAATGACCACAACTCGACTAAACCCAACTCAACTAAACCCANTACTTCATCAAACAAGGTCAAATATTCTGGTTTTATTATTGTTTATTGGAAGACAGTCGTTCTTTATCAGTGTGTTGGTATTTTTTTGAAGTGGGGGAAACTGCAAACACGTTACATAATATTTAGATCACTAAGGCTGCGTTCAGTCTGCAGCCTGAAGTGACCCAAGTCCAATTTTTTGGCCTCTGTGTTCCTGTATCTGATCTTTTAATGACAGATCCGATTTTTTCAAATGTGACCCAGGACACTTGGATATGTGCTCCTGAAACCGATACATATCTGATCTTTTGACATGTGACTTCAGTCTGAACGACCAAAGTGCATTCATCCACCTACACGTTTATTAACAAGACACAAACGTCACTATTCTGCGCTGAAGTCGGCGAAAATTGTTAATGAACTCTGTGTCACTGAAGTGAAGCACATCACCACTCACCACTCTTGGCTCCGTCTCCACATCCACACGTTCCTTTCAACAGACTGAACCACAAAACACCACGACCAAAAACCTCGTCCTTCTCCTTCTCAATCTCCTCCTTAAAACAAGTAAGTTGTTCATGTTCTGGCTCCGGTACGAGAGGAACTTTAAAATCTCCAGGTGCTCGATGCTGCGTCCGTGTTTGGACAACTTCTGTAAACACAGAGACGCTCGCTGTGGTTGACGTCGTCGTGTCTTCTGTGCACATGTGGGACACTTTCGGGTCATTTACTGTTCACACTGGAGTCACATACAAGTCACATTTAATTGGAAATGTGAACGACCTCGAAAAAACATCAGATTTCACAAAAAAATCGGAATTGAGCGTTAAGCCCTGCAGTCTGAACGTAGCCTATGTTACCTGATGAAAGCAACGTATTATGTTTTATAAATCTCATTTTCTTTTTTGATGCTCTGGGTCTTAACCCCAAGTCACACCAAAGCGCAACAGCACACAGCACACGAGCAGCAGACGCGCAGCTTTAGCTTTCCATTTGAACCGGTCTGACAGTGACACCGACAGTGTCATACGCACGTCCAACGAGCATCTGACACTGACGCGCTGCTCGAGAGGTTGAACTTCTAATTTTGCAGCATCAACGGCGCTTCTCCGAGTTTTTCAGCAGGGGAAAGACAGGAAATAAACATGTGGTGTCAAAATAAACTTCCGATGCCCCTTCAAAATAAGTTAACCAAAGTCAAGACAACGACCTAAACAACGCGCTGTGTCCAAGGAAAGGTTAATGATGGACCACGAAAAGTTAATCCCCGAAGTGGAGAAATATAACGTAATTTACGATGTCAGACACCAATTCTACAAGGACTCGGGACTAAACCAGGACTAAACCAGGACTGAACCAGAACTGAACCGGGACTCGCTGTTGGATTGTGCTCGGAGGTCCTCTCGTGTAGACTGTCGAGTGTCTGTTGGCGAAAGGACCGGTGCAGAGCTCGGAGACGAGGAGGCACATGCAGCCGTCGCATGATTGTGCTTTTTGGACACCTGCTCCACGGGGCCGGGGGTTTGCTTTCTCTCTCTCTCCAAGATTAGTCCTGGTTTAGACCTGGTTTAGTCCTGATGGAGTCAGTAATCCCTAACCATAAGGTGAGTGGAAAGAGTTAACCTTTCATATTTAGCCCTAAAAGTTTGATCAATTCTACACATGTAGGTGCTGTAAAGTCATGGAAAATTCACTTTAGGTCATGAAAAAGTCATGATTTTTTTTTTTATTTTGTCCATGTGGATCGGAATGGATTGTTTATGTGACTGAGTCGCTTTGTTAATTTTTTTGTGATTGCCTGTTTCAGGTAAAATGGAGGCGTCGTGGTCTGAGTTTCCGTCCGTGGCTCTGATCTCTGACAACTTCACTGTGGTTGCGTCCGACGATCCTGTGGTGACGCGCTGTAAACTCTGGGATGAGAACGGATTTTTGGAATACGCCTGGATCAACTGAGACTAACTGGAACCAACCCAGACTCAACTGATCCTGATTCAACTGACCCTGACAAATGACCACAACTCGACTAAACCCAACTCAACTAAACCCAAATCGACTAATCTCAACTCAACTAAACTCAACTCGACTAAACCCAAATCGACTAATCTCAACTCAACTAAACTCAACTCGACTAAACCCAAATCGATTTAACCCAACTCGATTAATCTCAACTCATCTGATCCAAACTTATCCAACACCGACTGAACTGACAACCCCGACTCAACTGACCTCGACTCAGCTAAACCCAACTCAACTAAACCTGACTACAACTGATCCCAACTCAACGAATCCTGACTCAACTAAGCCCAACTCAACTAAACCCAACTCAGCTGACAACCCCGACTCAACTAAACCCAACTTGCCTAAACCCGACTCAACTAAACCCAACTCAACTAAATCCAACTCAACTAAACCCAACTCAGCTGACAACCCCGACTCAACTAAACCCAACTTGCCTAAACCCGACTCAACTAAACCCAACTTGCCCAAACCCGACTCAACTAAACCCAACTCAACTAAACCCGACTCAACTCAACTCAACTAAATCCAACTCAACTAAACCCAACTCAGCTGACAACCCCGACTCAACTAAACCCAACTTGCCTAAACCCGACTCAACTAAACCCAACTTGCCCAAACCCGACTCAACTAAACCCAACTTGCCTAAACCCGACTCAACTAAACCCAACTTGCCCAAACCCGACTAAACTCAACTAAACCAACTAAACCCAACTTGCTAAACCCGACTCAACTAAACCCAACTTGCCTAAACCCGACTCAACTAAACCCAACTTGCCTAAACCCGACTCAACTAAAACCCAACTCAACTAAATCCAACTCAACTAAACTCAACTAAACTTGACAACCCCGACTCAACTAAACCAACTTGCCTAAACCCGACTCAACTAAACCCAACTCCAACTAAACCCGACTCTCAACTAAACCCAACTTGCCTAAACCCGACTCAACTAAACCCAACTTGCCCAAACCCGACTCAACTAAACCCAACTTGACTAAACCCGACTCAACTAAACCCAACTTGCCCAAACCCGACTCAACTAAACCCAACTTGCCTAAACCCGACTCAACTAAACCCAACTTGCCTAAACCCGACTCAACTAAACCCAACTTGCCTAAACCCGACTCAACTAAACCCAACTTGCCTAAACCCGACTCAACTAAACCCAACTTGCCTAAACCCGACTCAACTAAACCCAACTTGCCTAAACCCAACTCAACGAATCCCGACTCAACTGATCCCAACTCAACTAAATCCAACTCAACTAATCTCAACTCAATTTATGCCAACTCAACCGACCTTGACTCAACTGACCCCGACTCAAGTGATCCAAACTCAACTAAACTCAACTCCAACTTAACCCAACTCAACTAAACCCGACTCAGCTAAACCCAGCTCAACTAAACCTGACTACAACTGATCCCAACTCAACGAATCCCGACTCAACTAAACCCAACTCAACTAAACCTGACTACAACTGATCCCAACTCAACGAATCCCGACTCAACTAAACCCAACTCAACTAAACCCAACTTGCCTAAACCCGACTCAACTGATCCCAACTCAGCTAAATCCAACTCGACTAATCTCAACTCAACTAAACCCGACTCAACTAAACCTGACTCAACTAAACCCAACTCAACTGATCCCAACTCAACTAAATCCAACTCGACTAATCTCAACTCAATTTATGCCAACTCAACCGACCTTGACTCAACTGATCCCAACTCAACGAATCCCGGCTCAACTAAACCCAACTCAACTTAACCCAACTCAGCTGACAACCCCGACTCAACTAAACCCAACTTGCCTAAACCCGACTCAACTGATCCCAACTCAACTAAATCCAACTCGACTAATCTCAACTCAACTAAACCCGACTCAACTAAACCAGACTCAACTAAACCCAACTCAACTGATCCCAACTCAACTAAATCCAACTCGACTAATCTCAACTCAACTAAACTCGACTCAACTAAACCTGACTCAACTAAATCCAACTCAACTAATCTCAACTCATTTTATGCCAACTCAACCGACCTTGACTCAACTGACCCCGACTCAAGTGATCCAAACTCAACTAAACTCAACTCCAACTTAACCCAACTCAGCTAAACCCCACTCAGCTAAACCCAGCTCAACTGACCTCGACTCAGCTAAACCCAACTCAACTAAACCCAACTCAACTAAACTGACCCCAACTCAACTGATCTGGACTCAACAAACTCCGACTCATCTAACCCAGGGCTAAATATCTGTGAGGTTTGGGGTTTTTCTGAGAGACATTCTCGTGTAAACATCACTGGTCGTGTTTTTGTTTTGTGCCTGAAATTTAAAGGTGATCTGTGTAACTTTTCTGCTGGGTCTGAGTGGGTTTCCATGGAGACAGAAGGTGTTCAGACCTAACGCTTAAATAGGAAACTGGTAACGTGTAAAACATGGGGCAAAGTGAGAAAGTGGAAAAGGGAAATGCTTTTAAAGGGACGGGATGTAATTTTTGCTTTAAAAAACAGAACTACAACTGGTCAGATCTGTAAAAAAATGTTTAAATCGTCAAAGTGCCTAAAGAACTTCATGTTTCTGACGTCACATATTTTGCAGCATAAGGCCAGTGTTCAAGAAGTAATACAGAAAACTTTTTTTTTTTTTTTTCCAAAATCCACTGAAAACAATAAAATGCCATCTTGGGTTCACCGTCCAGATTTGATCACAGTTCTATGTTTTAAACCAGGGATCTCCAACCTGCAGCTCAGGAGTTACCAGGAGCCCTCCACCCTCTTTTAAAAAAGGGATTTCGAAATTAAAAAATTTTTTTGTTACTGAGCACAACGGTATAATTACACGTCTGTTATCGTTGTACAAGACCAACTTTGTGCACTATTAAATGGACAGTGGTTTATATTTTATGGGCATCTAATTGTACCAAAATGCTTGTCCTCTTTCTTGTAACTGTCCAAATTTCTTGCGGCTGCTAAAATGAGGAGCTCTCTGGCATTTTTGTTTTGTAAAGGAGCTCACTGATTAATCGACCGGTTTCACTTAGTGGAAACCATGTGACCTTGCGGCTTTAGGATTCATTCGCTCCACAGTAGACGGGTACTTTTTTCATTTAACCAATCGCTGCTGTTTGATCGTGACGTATGTAATGCGCCAAATCCTGTAGGAAGAAGAACAATAACTTCTTTCCCCTTAATAAAATTCACCAAACATTCTCTTTGTTCTGGCTTTAAACCCTCGATCTCGGGAATCATTGACAACACTGAATATATGTCTCTTCGCTGATTGGCTGGAGCCCGAACTTGCACTTCGGGGGTTCTTACACACCGTCTAGTGCAGGGTTGTTAAACTCATTTTGGTCCGGGGGCCGTATCCAACCGACTTTGATCCAAAGAGGCCGGATCAGAAAACTCATGTCATATAAACCCCAAAAATAACAATAAGTTGAAATATTTGTGCAGAGAAACACAAATTTATTACAGAAATCTTTTTTAATTGATGAACTCTTTCTTTTACAAAATATTATAATAACTTTAAGAAAAATGCAAATTCAACACAATGTTTTAAAATGAACTTGTTTGCAAACAGGAATAAGTCCATTTTTCTTGTAAAATCCTGCATTCGGCTCCACTTTTCTCATGTTGGACATTTTTCTGATGAGGGTGTCACGGTCAACAGTCAAAACGATCGTCCTTTAAGAGCGTTTGGAAAGAGACAAGTCTTCATTTGTGCTGCTCTGGTGGGAGGGGCCACGTACAGAGACGCTGGAGACGCTGCTGTGATAAACACCACAGAAAATTAACAAGATTTTAATAGAAAATATCATTAAAATATTTAGTAGAAAATCAGATGAGGTCCAGATTAAAAGTCTTGGAGGGCCGGATCACCGTAGGAAAAAGTTTGGAGAGCTCTTTTTTAAACCAACTGCGTTTCAGCGTTGAAACTGGCAACACAAATGAGAGAGTCATGTGAGGCTCATTCTGTTTTCTGATTGGACAATCGTCTTGAACCAAAACATCAAATTATAACATGAATAAATGAGCGATCATGTCCAGTGTTTTTGTGATTAAGAACGAAGCATTAGACTTGTTGTTATCAGTGAATTTATATTTAATTTGAACACATTTGTATCTGGAGTCACAGTTAGACAACACATTTTTATGAATTTTAAACATTTTTCTACATGCCTTCCCTTTAAGTTTGTAAAATACGACAGTGGAGAGGACGAGGACTGAGCTGAGGATGAGGATTGACTTTTCAGGGATTTTTTTTTTCTTACATACAGAAGGGAAATATTTGTTTATTTTTTGTCTTTTATTTCAAATCTTTGTGTGGGCTCACTTTTTGCATTTTACTCTCAAAATATGAAGTTATTCCTCACTCAATTTATGCATTTCAAACAAACATAATTTTCACCACGATGAGTTTCTAAACACTTTTCACAATTTCAGACACCAGAGCGGAGTTTTACTGTGACACTAAAGCTCATCACAACTAGCATGCAAACGCGCTTCTTCTGATAATCTGACAATTAAACGCTTTATAATGACTTTACACAGCATTATTTTGACCTCAAGAGTATGAAAAATAATTTGTTCCAGTACATTTTTTATTTTAAATACTGAAGAATTTCTCACTTTGAATTTTTTAACTCTAACTAAAAAAATGTATTCTGAATTTTAGTTGCTGAAATTTTAAGTATATTTTTTCAATATGTTCCAAATTCAAAATAAAAATGTTCAGATTTTACATATTCAGCTCACATGATCGATTTTTTGTCTGGGCATCTTGGATCTTTGCTGCGATTTTATTTTTTATTTTATTTTTTTCCATTGCAAATTTTACACTGTTGAATCTGAGCACTTGAAAATATTTGTGCTGAAAATTTAAGGTGAATTTTTTTTTTTTTAAATGTTCACTTTGAAAATGTACACATATAATTTCATCAACTGACATTCAGAATAAAAATAATTCAAACACGTTTTTCCAGAGTTTAAAACATTTAAATTGAGAAATTCAACAGCATTTAAAATTTTAAATCGAATTAAACAAATTATCTTCCATACAAGAGCTGCTTATACAATCTTTCTGTTTATATTTTTGCTCGGATACATGGGGGAAAATCAGGTAGATAAAAGAGATTTTTTTTTTGTCTATGCAATTAGGATTTCAATTTTATCTCGTTTATTTTCTGAAGCATTAAATTACATGTCTGCGCGTGGATATTGGATACGTGGGGGGCATTTCTAACCTGTGTAAGATGGATACTGATACTCTGCAGATGACGTTATAAACATTCCCTGATGTTGGGGGGGAAGGGTGAAGCTAACTGGAGGCACTGCTCTGTCTGCAGCTCTGTGACTCGCGTTGGGCTTTAACCTGAGCTTCGTTTTGACACAGTCTGACCAGAAACGACAAAAGATGAGCTTGAGTTTGTTGCTGTTAAACTCTCAGAGAACAACAGCCACAAGCAACAGTTTTGCAGTTACCGTATTTTTCGGACTATAAGGTGCACCGGATTATAAGGAGCATTAAGCGAAACAAACGGACGACACTTGAGACTGATCCTGAGTCCAGGCGTCCACGATCCATCGGCAGATCGTGGCGTAATTTACCCGGCGACGCCTCCCTGTCTTGGGGAATGTGTTTTATGAATGTGAATGTGAGTGGATAATTTAAGTTTGTTTTTTATTTTCTCCGAGGACGACTCAAATATACATTGAGGGCCAGTTTACACGAGAACGCTTGTGGGTAAAAATGACAAAATATTTTATCGGAAATGCCTTTAGTTTAGACCAGGGACGTCAAACTCAAACTCACAGAGGCCAAAATTTAAAACTGGGACTAAGTCATGGGCCAAACTAAATATAATATAATAATGTTAAACCTTTTCTTATTAAAATAAATGTTTAATAATAGTTTTACTTAAACATTGAATCCAGAACAAGCAAAATATAAAATAATAATAACATTTTAAATAAATAATGTCGCTATAGTCGATCTGTTGCCGGCGAGCAGCTCTAATACAGATTTGAAATGATCTCACGGGCCAAATATTATTATATCGCGGGCCAAATTTGGACCCCGGGCCTGAGTTTAACAAGTCTGGTTTAGACGGTGACGGCGTTTTTGTGGCTTAAAAATGCAAAAATCTTAAACCACCCTCTAGAGTGGAAAAGTTGAATCTACACTGCCCAAGACGCAAAACTCTGGTCAGATCTGCTCAGGGTGCGTACGCGTTTACATCACAAACATCCGTTACACACGTTTGCGTCACTGTATGCACGCAGAAACCAAGACAAGGACCAGGACAAGGACCAAGACCAGGACCAAATCAAGTCTAAACCCAACAAAACCAGGACTAAATCAGGACTACACCAGGACTACACCAGGACTAAAACAGGACTAAAATCAGGACTAAAACAGGACTAAATCAGGACTAAAACAGGACTAAATCGGGACTAATCTAGGACTAAAACAGGACTAAACCAGGACTAATCTAGGACTAAAACAGGACTAAATCAGGACAGAATTAATACACAAGACACACTGTCGATTTTTGAGAAAATTAAAGGATTTTAAGTGCGCCTTATAGTCCAAAAAATACACCACTCTCACCTTTTTGTATTTTTTCTTTTTTCAGACACTCTTTTCAGGCTGTGTTTTTGCGTCGCCGTGGTAACCGCTGTACATTCCGCCCTAGACACAGACACAGAACGCCCCCGACGTGACGTGACTGCAGAGTATCAGGACTTTGGTTTTGGGTTTTTGTCCCGGTTTCGTTTGCACTGAGTCTGTGATGCCATTAAAGCTATGCACTTTACCACACTGTGATTTCTGAATTTCTTTGTGTTTTTTTGTACTTTTTTTTTTTTTTTTGAGCTTTTTTAATAAACTCCTCACAGCTTCTTCACCCGTTTGTTTGGATTAATTTTATTCTTTTGTTTTATGGTAATTAGAATCTCCTGGTGGAAATCTACGGTGATGCACAGTGGGGCATTTTTGGGTTTGATTTTTGGAGATTTTACAAAAACTAAATAATGTGGACTTCTTTAAATGTGATCCACGAACCAGGACTAAACCAAGACTATACCAGGACTAAACTAGGACTAAACCAGGACTAAACCGGGACGAAAGAAGGGTAAAGCGCCCACAGATGAATGCTGCTGTTGTGTCCTTGGGCAAGACACTTAACCCACCTTGTGTGAACGGGTGAGTGGTTCCTTGGTGTAAAGTGCTTTGAGCGTTATATAAAAATATGACCATTTAACATTTAACAAAGCAGAACTAAACCAGGACTAAACCAGACTTAAATCAGGAAAAAAAAAATCAGGACTAAATCCGGACTAAACCAGGACTATACAAAGACTATACAAGACTAAACCCAAGATTAAACCAAGACTAAATCAGGAAAAAATCCTGGTTTAGTCCTAAATTACTCCTCGTTCAGTCCTCTGCTTTAGACCTGTTTTAGTCCTGGCATAGTCCTGGTTTAAACCTGTTTTAGTCCTGATTTAGTTCTGGTATAGTACTGGTTTAGTCCTGGTTTAGACCTGTTTTAGTCCTGGTTTAGTCCTAGTTTAGTTCTGGTTTAGACCTGTTTTAGTCCTGTTTTAGTCCTAGTATATTCCTGATTTAGTTCTGGTATAGTACTGGTTTAGTCCTGGTTTAGTCCTGGTTTAGACCTGGTTTAGTCCTAGTTTAATCCTAGTATAGTTCTGGTTTAGACCTGGTTTAGTCCTGGTTTAGTCTTTGCTTAGTCCTGGTTTAGACTTGTTTTAGCCCTGGTAAAGTCCTAGTTTAGTCCTGGTTTAGACCTAGTTTAGTCCTGGTTTAGACCTGGTTTAGTCCTGGTATAGTTCTGGTTTAGTCCTGGTTTAGACCTATTTTAGTTCTGGTTTCGTCCTGGTTTAGACCTGTTTTAGTCCTGGTTTAGTCCTGATTTAGTCCTGGTTTAGACCTGGTTTAGTCCTGGTTTAGACCTGGTTTAGTCCTTGTTTAGATCTGTTTTAGTCTTGGTATAGTACTGGTTTAGTCATGTTTTAGTCTTGGTTTAGCCCTCGTTTAGACCTGTTTTAGTCCTGGTAAAGTCATAGTTTAGTCCTGGTTTAGTCCTGTTTTAGTTCTGATTTAGAACTGTTTTAGTCCTGGAATAATCCTGGTTTAATCATGGTTTAGTATTTGTTTAGACCTGGTTTAGACCTGGTTTAGTCCTGGTTTAGACCTGGTTTAGACCTGGTTTAGTCCTGTTTTAGACCTGTTTTAGACCTGTTTTAGTCCTGGTTTAGACCTGAATTAGTCCTGGTCTAGTTTAATCAGTTTACATCACGCAGAAACCCCAAACTCGCTGCACAAACCTTTCCAGAACTCTTTTGCGTCGTCTGTAAACGATCTTTTAGCGCCCCCTAGTGCATTTATAACCCACACGCACCCAAAATAAATAAAATCAACCTTCTCTGCTCCACCTCCCTGCTCCGTCCTGCAGGTGGCGCCCTCCCTCACCAAAAAAACCCTCTTCCATGATCCCGTCCACGGCTCAGTCTGTGGATTCTCCGGCGCAGACTCAGTGCGTCTTTTACCCGCTGGTCCCGGAGCGAGCGTCGGCCTTTTGTTGTTCCCGTGTCCCCGGCTTTGCGCTCTCTGCTGCGGGGGGGAGGATGAGCCGAGGAGCCGCGACCTGGAGCGGAGGAGCACGGTAACATCCAGACCCGTCCGTGTCTTCATCTCTGCGCTTTATCACGCGCTTTCCCCCGGTCGTTGTAGCGGAACCGTGCGCCATGTCTTTCTCCAGAGCATCTCTTCTTCCCCTTCTTCTTCTTCTTCTTCTTCTTCTCTCCGGTGTGTTTGGTGATGCGAGGCCTAAACTGAGGCTACACACGCCCCCAAACCAGCGGCTGCACAGACCACTACCTCCAGGATCATCACCTTTTTAGGATGAAGCGCATAGACTGGATTTAATACGGGCAGGAAATGCAGAATGTTTTGTCTTGTGAGCTTCAAGTCTAAACCAGAATGGCACAATACCAGGAATCAAACCAGGACTAAACCAGGACTAAACCAGGACTAAACCAGGACTAAACCAGGACTAAACCAGGACTAAACCAGGACTAAAACAGGTCTAAACCAGGACTAAACCAGGACTAAACCAGGACTAAAACAGGTCTAAACCAGGACTAAACCAGGACTAAAACCAGGACTAAACCAGGTCTAAACCAGGACTAAACCAGGACTAAACCAGGACTAAACCAGGACTAAACCAGGACTAAACCAGGACTAAAACAGGTCTAAACCAGGACTAAACCAGGACTAAACCAGGACTAAAACAGGTCTAAACCAGGACTAAACCAGGACTAAAACAGGTCTAAACCAGGACTCCAGGACTAAACCAGGACTAAAACCAGGTCTAAACCAGGAGGTCTAAAACCAGGACTAAACCAGGACTAAACCAGGACTAAAACAGGTCTAAACCAGGACAAAACCAGGACTAAACCAGGACTAAAAACCAGGTCTAAAACCAGGACTAAACCAGGACTACTAAACCAGGACTAAACCAGGTCTAAACCAGGACTAAACCAGGACTAAACCAGGACTAAACCAGGACTAAACCAGGACTAAACCAGGACTAAAACAGGTCTAAACCAGGACTAAACCAGGACTAAACCAGGACTAAACCAGGACTAAACCAGGACTAAACCAGGTCTAAACCAGGTCTAAATCAAGACTAAAACAGGACTAAAATAGGACTAAAACAGGACTAAACCAGGACTGTTTCAGGTCTTAAACAGGACTAATACAGGACTAAACATGGGCTATACCAAGACTAAAACAGAACTACACCAGGACTAAACCAGGATTAAACCATGACTAAATCAGGACTGAATCAGGACTAAACCTGGTCTATACCATGACTATACCAAGGTCAACAGAACTGCACCAGGATTAAAACAGGTCTGGATTTTAGTCTGGATTTCTTGCCTCTTTTTGCACTTACATGTTTAGTCTGAGTTCATTTTGGTCCAGATTTAGTCCTGGTTTAGATCTGAATTAGTCTAGTCTAGCATCTTCTTACAACGCATACACGGGAGCGAATACGTACAACAAATACAGCATGTTTATTTATTTTAAAGGTGCCATATTACGCAGAATTGACTCTTGTGAGCTTTAAGTCATGTTTTCATCCTCAAAAACATGCGTACAGTTTTGTTTCATTCACCCATTTTTGAGTCTGTTTACATCTCCAAGGCTCAAAATGCTCTGTTCCACCTTGTGATGTCATGAGGCACTGTAGTCTTCAAGTTCTGTCGACGTCTTTTAGCTTTTCTTTAGTAGAGATGGGAAATTCCAGTTCTGAAATGATCTAAATGATTCTAGTAAAGGAATGTGGAGATTAAAAACTAGAGCCCGACCGATATATCGGCTGGCCGATATTATCGGCCAATATGGGCACCTGGAGACATATCGGCTATCGGCCGATATGCTTGCTGATATGGGCCGATATTTCACGTGGGCATGTTATACGTCGTTATAAAGCTTAGACTCTCTACATTCTGTTCATTTAATCCAATTTACAGACAGATAAATGTCCTAATATGTGGCTCCGCATCAGTATTTATCTGCGGTGTAATTTGTCTGTGTCCGTACTGTCCCTGAACACACCACCAGAGTGACGTCACTTCACTCACGTGTGTTTGTTTACACCCGCAGTCGTGCGCAACACTGAGATTATTTTCTTTTTCGGACAATCGGTTTGAGTCTGGTTTAAAAGGACATTTATTAGTTCAGACTTGTGATGTGAGGAGGAGCCTTGTGTGAGGCGGTGAGTGTTGGAAATACATCGACTTTGAAGCTAGTTTAGGTTTTGTTAGCGATTAGCTGCTGTAGCTCCCACACATAAACAGACTGTTTTCTATTGGTCTATTGTAAAGTGACTGTATTGGTCGTATATTTGTTACTGGACCAGCATTGATCTGTAAATGAGCTGTGAATAGACGTGTGAATGATCCACATTTATGCATATAATTAATTACCGCGGTGCGCAGCATTTACGGCTAAAGGCTAATAGCGATAGTTTATTTACTAGTAGTTGATGGGTCGGTCGCGATCGAAGCGGCTCTTAGATCCGACTCTTTGAAGCGAACAACGGGAGCATGTTTCTTATTGGGAGCCGTGTTTTCTCTTTTTCTCACTTTTTCTCTTCAAGCCGCTTGTAGAGCCGTAGTTTGACAGCAGCAGCGGCTGAAAACAAAACTTTCAGAAATCTGCGTGTGCATAGGATAAAAAAAAAAAGTGCATATTTGGCTGCAGTTCAGCATAAAATGAATAAACCAGGACTAATCTTGGGCTCGAGTGAAGGAAAGAGATAGAAACCGAGTCCCGACACTCAGTCCTGGTTCAGTTCTGGTTTAGTCCTGCTTGCAACAAAACAATCTCAAGAGTCGCTTGGAAAGAGCCAGTTGCTTTAGTGAGCCGAGCCGGTTCTCCAAAAAAAAACAAAAAAAAAAAAAACTGGAATACCCATCACTAGCAGTGACAGTAACAGTAGCTAGACTGTGATGCAAAAATGCCATTAGGCCAATCTACTGTCTGTAAATATGATGTAAAGAGTCAAAATAACAATAAATGTTGCCTAAATAAACCCAATTTAGAATCCACTAGAGCCAAACCTAAGTTTTTTAATCAATTCAAGATTTACAGTGAATTTTTACATCACTAAATATATCGGCGATTATATCGGCTATCGGCAGCTCAAACTCCCATTATATCGGTTTCATATCGGTCACAACAAAATCCATATCGGTCGGGCTCTATTAAAAACACAGTGGAGCACATATTTTGAGTAGAACTCCCAAAACAGCCTAAATCTGCAAGTTTGTGCGTTAAAAATGTGTGAATGAAACAAAAAAAAACAAAACTCCAGGTCTGTTTTTGTGATGAGGAAACTACTTTAGAACATAAATCAGAAAACAATACTGGAATTGTGAGGCCCTGACCCCAAATCATGCGTCGTAAAATGTATTATTTTTGTTTGTGACCGGACTTCCAAATCTGAGGCCATAGTTCTTGACCGAAAAAAGGTGTCTGGTCCTCTCCGGGCGGGTGGAGAGTCTCTGCCTCAAGTGGAGGAGTTCAAGTATCTCGGGGTCTTGTTCTCGAGTGAGGGGAGGATGGAGTGTGAGATTGACAGGTGGATCGGTGCAGCGTCTGCGGTGATGCGGTCGCTGTATCGGGCCGAGTGGTGAAGAAGGAGCTGAGCTGAAAGGCAAAGCTCTAGATTTACCGTCAGTCTTCGTTCCTCCCTTCACCTCTGGTCATGAGCTCTGGGTAATGACCGAAAGGACGAGATCGAGGCGGTCGAAATGTTGAGGCTCGGGCCTCTGTTCCGAATGCCTCAGGAGGTGTTCAGGTCCCACCGGGAGGAGGCCCCGGGGAAGACCCAGGACACGCTGGAGGGACTATGTCTCTGGGAGGAGCTGGAGGACGTGTCTGGGGTGAAGGAAGTCTGGGAGTCTCTGCTTAGACTGATGCCCCTACACCCCGGCCCTGGATAAGCAGAAGAACATGAATGGACTGAATATTTTCTCAAGAACTTATTATTAGTAGTTAGTAACATTTGCTGCCACGTTTGTTGTAAAAAAAAATCTATAGGAACTCAAATATCCACAGCTGGCTCCGTAGCTAGACCACGATGGCTGAGAAATGTATTGTTGTTGTGTTCTTGGGCAAGACACTTCACTCACCTTGTGTGCTTGAAGTTGTGAGTGTTGGAGATGAGCAGAGACTAGAGACATAAATAAGCAAAACAAATCTGCTCCAGTGTTTGTGTGTTTACAAAATAATACAGACAGATCACAGAAACATACTGAAGTCCCCTGTGTGTTTTTTTTGTGTTTTGTGTGTTTTTTATTGTTTTGTGTGTTTTGTGTTACAGACAGTGACATGAAGAAGGACGTGGAGACGCTGATCGCAGAGGAACGAGCCGACATCCTCCTCAAATATGCCACAGTCAGTACAGTTATATATTTTTATATACGTGTGTGTGTGTGTGTGACAGACAGATCATGATGAGTCTACTGTGTATGTTTTAATGTTGAACTATTGTTGATATTGTGTTGTGCTGTGTTGTTCAGGGCAGGCAGGGCGGGGTGCAGGTCCACCCCTGGGAGGACGGAGACTTCAGCATTTACAAAGTGGTCGACCGTCTTGGCTTCATGCAGTCAGTATCTGAGCTTTTATTCTGTCTGTAATGGACCAGATCATTATAAACTTTTAACTCAACACACACATTTTGTTTATCAATCAATGTGATTCTTTTTTAGTGAGAAGGAGCTTCCTCTCCCCAGTGCACACGAGGAGAAGGTACGACACAGAAAACACTGCAGCTAAAAGATCACACACTTATTGTATTTTTCGGATTATAAGTCACTCCGGAGTATAAATCCCACCAGCCAAAAAATGTGCAATGAAGAAGAAAAAACATATAAGTCGCACCGGACTATAAGTCAGAGACCAGAAACAGACATTTCCTGTTGAAAGTCAAGCTCTAATAAAACAATAGAAGAGAGAACAACAGACTGTTAACGTCACATATGAACAGTTCTTTAGATAAACTATAACATAAACAACAGAACAGAACAAGTTTAACAAACTCTCCATCTCACTCCAAATCACTAAATCCATTCAATTCTTCATCCTCGGTGTCACTTCTGAGCAACTCGGCCTCGACCTCCAGAGGTAAACAGAGCGACGCTTCCTCTTCTGTGTCGCTGTCGTCAGACTCAGCATCAGTTCCAGTTAGAATTATTCGGGTCTTTCTGAATCCCGACAGGATGGTTTCGGTGTCACTGAAGTCCAGGCTTTGTCCATCCATCCAGTGACTTCAGGAAAGTTTCATGGTGCATCCTCCCGGTTCCTGTAAAGCTGTGTTCTCCATCCCTGCTTTTCCACCAGTCCCTCACAAGTTTTTCGCTCACTCCAAACTTTATTTCTGCTGCTTGATTATCATTTTCAACTGCAAATTTCACGACTTGCAGGACAGAGGCTCTTTCTGCAGGAGACATGTGCAGTAGAGCCAAGTGACAGTGGTACAGGAGGAACAGGAGCCTCAACACACAAGACTAGAACCTCTCCACACTTCACTGAAACATTTTAATATAGAAGTCACACCTGAAACAACCAAACCATGAAAAAAGTGCGACTTATAGTCCAAAAAATACGGTAAATTTTTGTTCTTTGTTGTGTTGAAGCTGAAGCAGCAGGAGTTGGACCGGGCAGAGAAATGGCTGAAGATGGTGAAGAAGTGGGACAAATACAAGCGCAGTGAGAAGGTCTGACTCTGTTTTATACGTCATATTAAAAAAAAAAAAATGGACAAAACTCACTATTACTTACTACTATCAAAAACTGTTCAAATTATACAATATTGTTTTCTTGAATATATAATTTCCCCCATTTTTATAGAGCAAATCTTGAATGTGTTTTTTGTTTTTTTGTGTTGTGTTGTTGTGTTTTTTTGTCGCGTCCAGCTGGTGAAGCGTGTGTACAAAGGCATCCCCGCTCAGCTCCGAGGACAGGCCTGGGCTCTGATGCTCGAGGTGGAGAAGATCCGGAAAGAAAACCCCGGAAAATACCAGGTCAGACGTCACTGGAGCAGGGAGCAGAATCGCATCATAATAATAAAACAACATCAGCCAAAGCTCATGTTCAGAAGTGGGTCGAGGACTCGTGCTTGCAGCTCAAAATAAAGAAAATATCTGCATGATGTTTAGTAAAAAAAAACAAAAACAAAAGAGGTCCAGTGTCTTTCTGGACGGGGTGGAACTCGTTGGCCTCGTCAAAGAGTTTAAATACCTGGGACTGACTTTGGACCAGACATTGACATTTAAGAAACAAATTAAGCGCCTCACAAAAACTGTTAACTTTAAACTTTGTCAATTTTAGATAAGTAAGATCCTTTATGACTCTATACGCGACACCATGATTCTGTCTCATATAGAGGATTACATAACCACGTGGTCACTTTCTGCTCGCACAAAACTCAAACCCGTCGAATAATTTTTCAAAAAGCTGTAAAAATACTGGACAAGAAACCATTTTCTTTTCACCACTGCACTTTTTTATATAAGTACAAGCCTGCTTAATTTTAATAATTTTGTTGATTTTAAATATGGATGTTTTTTTCTATAAAGTTTTGTATGGACTTGCTCACTCCATTACAAGATTTTATTCCACTAAAGCACAGATGCTCCACATTTGGACAAAGTGTGTCTCAGTCAGAGGCACTAATTTCTGGAACATTCTCCCATTATCAATAAGAGAGACTCCAACACTGGACACTTTCAGATCCAACTAGAAACAGCGGCGAAAGGAAAAAAAAAAACAGAACTGTCACTTGTTATTTTGTTTTTTTTCTGTTAAATTTGTGGTGTCATCTGCCGAGGGACGACTATGGAAGCCCATTTCCGCCAGTAAATAAAAAATAAAAGCGTCACAGAAAGTCTTAATTACGAGTTTATAAATCATAATTACGAGTTTAAAAGTCATAATTACAAGTTTTAAAGTCATAATTACGAGTTTTAAAGTCATAATTACGAGTTTAAAAGTTATAATTACGAGTTTAAAAGTCATAATTACGAGTTTAAAAGTTATAATTACGAGTTTAAAAATTGTAATTATAAGTTTAAAAGTCATAATTACGAGTTTAAAAGTCATAATTACGAGTTTAAAAGTCATAATTACGAGTTTAAAAGTCATAATTTACGAGTTTAAAAAAGTCATAATTACGAGTTTAAAAAAGTCATAATTACAAGTTTAAAAGTCATAATTAACGAGTTTAAAAGTCATAAATTACGAAGTTTTAAAAGTCATAATTACGAGTTTAAAAGTTTAGTTTAAAAGTCATAATTACGAGTTTAAAAGTCATAATTACGTGTTTAAAAGTATAAAAGTAATTACGAGTTTAAAAGTCATAATTACGAGTTTTAAAAGTCATAAATTACGAGTTTTAAAAGTTGTAATTACGTGTTTAAAAGTTGTAATTACGAGTTTAAAAGTCATAATTACGAGTTTAAAAGTCATAATTACGAGTTTAAAAGTCATAATTACGAGTTTAAAAGTCATAATTACATGTTTAAAAGTCATAATTACGAGTTTAAAAGTCATAATTACGAGTTTAAAAGTCATAATTACGAGTTTAAAAGTTATAATTATGAGTTTAAAAGACTTTAAAACTCATAATTATGACTTCCTGTGAGGCTTTTATTTTTTATTTACTGGCGGGAAATGGGCTTCCGAGACTACAGATAGAAATGAGTATTTTTGTTATAATCTGTCATATTTACACTGCACTGTCCCTATTAAATAAATACATAAATAAGTTGATCTTTTTTATCTCTTGTTTTTAATCCCCAATTTTCTTTCCGTGTCTTTCTCTTTATTTTTTTCTCAGAGGATGAAGGAACAGGCCCTGGTGTACTCCTCTGAGATTAAACAGATCGACTTGGACATAAACCGCACCTTCAGGAAGCACGTGATGTTCATGGAGAGGTTTGGAGTCAAGTGAGTAACGCTCGTGTTTCGGAGATTCTTCATCGTGTAGCTCCGGTTTCTCTGAGCCCAAAACCTTTTTCTAAACTTCTTCTGTGAATCTCCACGGAGAGCAGACGTAAAGGGTTACAGAAAAACTCGGTCCGTTTGGTTTTGTGAAAGGAGGTGTGAGCCAGAGCAGTGGAAACTCTGAGCCACAGGAACTCGGAAGAATTCAGCGTAAACCACGTAAATATGAAGCTCCTGCTCCTCTCAGACTGTTCTTCTCTTACAGGCAGCAGTCGCTCTTCTATGTGCTCGCTGCTTACTCCGTCTACAACACAGTAAGAAACATCTGACCCTCCTCCTCTGCGTCGTCCGCTCCTCCTCTGCATCATCTTGCATCATCTGAGCCTCTTCTCTGATCCATCTGACCCCCTTTTCTGTTCTTCTGACCTTCACCTCTTGCTCCTCTGCTCCCCTGACCCTCTCGTTTGCATTCTCCTCCTCCTCTGCTCCTCTCATCTGCTCCATCTGACCCTCTCCTCTACATCTTCTCCTCCTCTGACCTGCTCCTCTGCTCCTCTCGTCTTTCTCCTCTGCTCCTCTGACCCTGTTCTCTCCTTCTCTGCCCCTTTGACTCGTCGTCCTCCTCTCCTCCTCTGACCCTCACCGCTGCGTCTTCTGCTCCATCTGACCTTCTTCTTTTCCTCCTCTTCCTCCTCTTCCCCCTCTGACCCTCTCGTCTTCATCTGCTCCTCTGACCCTCTCCTCCTCCTCCTCTGATCCTCTTCCTCCTCTGACCCTCCCCTCTCTCCTCCTCTGATCCTCTTCCTCCTCTGACCCTCCCCTCTTCCTCCTCTGACCCTCTCCTCTTCCTCCTCTGATCCTCTTCCTCCTCTGACCCTCTCCTCTCTCCTCCTCTGATCCTCTCCTCCTCTGATCCTCTTCTCCTCTGACCCTCCTCCTCTTCCTCCTCTGACTCCTCTCCTCCTCCTGACTCTCCTCCTCTTTCCTCCTCTGACCCTCCCCTCTTCCTCCTCTGATCCTCTTCCTCCTCTGACCCTCTCCTCTTCCTCCTCTGATCCTCTTCCTCCTCTGACTCCTCTCCTCTTCCTCCTCTGACCCTCTCCTCTGATTTTCTGCTCCATCTAACCATCTCCTTTCCCTCCTCTTCCTCCTCTTCTGCTCTGACCTCTCCTCCTCTTCCTCTTCTCCTCCTCTCTCCTCCTCTCCTCCTCCTCCTCCTCCTCCTCCTCCTCCTCTCTCCTCTCCTCCTCTCCTCCTCCTCTCCTCCTCCTCCTCCTCCTCCTCCTCCTCTTCCTCCTCCTCCTCCTCCTCCTCCTCCTCCTCTTCCTCCTCCTCCTCCTCCTCCTCCTCCTCCTCCTCTCCTCCTCCTCCTCCTCCTCCTCCTCCTCCTCTCTCCTCTCCCTCCTCCTCCTCCTCTCTCTCCTCTCCTCCTCCTCCTCCTCCTCCTCTCCTCCTCCTCCTCCTCCTCCTCTCCTCCTCCTCCTCTCTCCTCCTCTCCTCCTCCTCCTCCTCCTCCTCTCTCCTCCTCCTCTCCTCCTCCTCCTCCTCTCTCCTCCTCCTCCTCCCTCTCTCCTCTCTCCTCCTCCTCCTCCTCTCTCCTCCTCCTCTCCTCCTCCTCTTCCTCCTCCTCCTCCTCCTCCTCCTCCTCCTCCTCCTCCTCCTCTCCTCCTCCTCCTCCTCCTCCTCCTCCTCCTCCTCCTCCTCCTCCTCCTCCTCCTCCTCCTCTTCCTCTCTCCTCCTCCTCCTCCTCCTCCTCTCTCCTCTTCCTCCTCTCCTCCTCCTCCTCCTCCTCTTCCTCCTCTCTCCTCCTCCTCTCCTCCTCTCCTCTCTCTCCTCCTCCTCTTCCTCCTCTCTTCTCCTCTCCTCCTCCTCCTCTTCCTCCTCCTCCTCTCCTCCTCTCCTCCTCCTCCTCCTCTCTCCTCCTCCTCCTTCCTCCTCCTCCTCCTCCTCCTCCTCCTCTCTCTCCTCTCCTCTCCTCCCTCCTCCTCCTCCTCTCTCCTCCTCCTCCTCCTCCTCCTTCCTCCTCCTCTCCTCCTCCTCCTCTCCTCCTCCTCCTCTCTCCTTCCTCTCTCCTCCTCCTCCTCCTCCTCCTCCTCCTCCTCCTCCTCCTCCTCCTCTCCTCCTCCTCCTCCTCCTCCTCCTCCTCCTCCTCCTCCTCTCCTCCTCCTCTTCCTCTCTCCTCCTCCTCCTCCTCCTCCTCCTCCTCCTCCCTCTCTCCTCCTCCCTCCTCCTCCTCCTCCTCCTCCTCCTCTCCTCCTCCTCCTCTCCTCCTCTCCTCCTCCTCCTCCTCTCTTCCTCCTCCTCTCCTCCTCTTCCTCCTCCTCCTCCTCCTCTCCTCCTCCTCCTCCTCTCTCCTCCTCCTCCTCTCTCCTCCTCCTCCTCCTCCTCCTCCTCCTCCCTCCTCCTCCTCCTCTCTCCTCCTCCTCCTCCTCCTCCTCCTCCTCCTCCTCCTCCTCCTCCTCCTCCTCCTCCTCCTCCTCCTCCTCCTCCTCCTCCTCCTCCTCCTCCTCCTCCTCCTCTCCTCTCCTCCTCCTCCTCCTCCTCCTCCTCCCTCCTCCTCCCTCCTCCTCCTCCTCTCCTCCTCCTCCTCTCCTCCTCCTTCCTCCTCCTCCTCCTCCTCCTCCTCCTCCTCCTCCTCCTCCTCCTCCTCCTCCTCCTCCTCCTCCTCCTCCTCCTCCTCCTCCTCCTCCTCTCCTCCTCCTCCTCCTCCTCCTCCTCCTCCTCCTCCTCCTCCTCCCTCCTCCTCCTCCTCTCCTCCTCCTCTTCCTCCTCCTCCTCCTCCTCCTCCTCCTCCTCCTCCTCCTCCTCCTCCTCCTCCTCCTCCTCCTCCTCCTCCTCCTCTCCTCCTCCTCCTCCTCCTCTCCTCCTCCTCCTCCTCCTCCTCCTCCCTCCTCCTCCTCCTCCTCCTCTCCTCCTCCTCTCTCCTCCTCCTCCTCCTCCTCTCCTCCTCCTCCTCCTCCTCCTCCTCTCTCCTCCTCCTCCTCCTCCTCCTCCTCCTCCTCTCCTCCTCCTCCTCCTCCTCTCCTCCTCTTCCTCCTCCTCCTCCTCCTCCTCCTCCTCCTCCTCCTCTCCTCCTCCTCCTCCTCCTCCTCCTCCTCCTCCTCCTCCTCTCTCCTCCTCTTCCTCCTCCTCCTCCTCCTCCTCCTCTCCTCCTCCTCCTCTTCCTCCTCCTCCTCCTCCTTCTCCTCCTCCTCCTCCTCCTCCTCCTCCTCCTCCTCCTCCTCCTCCTCTCTCCTCCTCCTCCTCCTCCTCCTCCTCCTCCTCCTCTCTCCTCCTCTCCTCCTCCTCCTCCTCCTCCTCCTCTTCCTCCTCCTCCTCCTCCTCCTCCTCCTCTCCTCTCTCCTCCTCCTCCTCCTCCTCCTCCTCCTCCTCCTCCTCCTCCTCCTTCCTCCTCGTCTCCTGACCACTCGTGTGTCTGTGTTCTGTGCAGGAGGTGAGTTACTGTCAGGGGATGAGTCAGGTCGCTGCTCTGTTGTTGATGTTCATGAATGAAGAGGACGCGTTCTGGGCGCTGACGCAGCTCCTCACCGACCGCAGACACGCCATGCACGGTCAGTGCGCCGCCGCACAACAACACTCCAGCAGTTTGAACGGAATTATTCAAAACACTCGTAGCTTAGGATGCAAATTTATAATGTAATGGAAGTAGTGGACAGTTTTTAAGTACAAACATAAAGGCGCCGGACTAAACCAGGACTAACCAGGACTGAACCAGGACTGAACCAGGACTGAATCAGGACTAAACCAGGACTGAATCAGGACTGAACCAGGACTAAACCAGGACTAAACCAGGACTGAACCAGGACTGAATCAGGACTGAATCAGGACTAAACCAGGACTGAACCAGGACTAAACCAGGACTAAACCAGGACTAAACCAGGACTAAACCAGGACTGAACCAGGACTGAACCAGGACTGAATCAGGACTAAACCAGGACTGAACCAGGACTAAACCAGGTCTAAACCAAACTAACAGGACTAAACCAGGACTGAACCAGGACTGAATCAGGACTAAACCAGGACTGAACCAGGACTAAAACCAGGACTAAACCAGGACTAAACCAGGACTAACCAGGACTAAACCAGGACTAAACCAGGACTGAACCAGGACTAAACCAGGTCTAAACAGGACTAAACCAGGACTAAACCAGGACTGAACCAGGACTGAATCAGGACTGAACCAGGACTAATCCAGGACTAATCTTAGACTTGAGAGAGAGAACCCCGAGCCCATGGAGCAGTGTGTCTGCAAAGTGCGATCGGGCGACGGCTGAGCATAGCCCTGTGGGGCGGAGCTCTGCACCTGTCCTTTCACCCGTGGTCACCTAATGGTTTACGTGGGCGCACCTCCGGGCTCAGTCCTGGTTCAGTCCTGGTTCAGTCCTAATTCAGTCCTGGTTTAGTCCTAGTTCAGTCCTGGTTTAGTCCTAGTTTAGGCCTGTTTTAGTCCTGGTTTAGTTCTGGTTTAGTCCTGGTTTAGTCCTAGTTCAGTCCTGGTTTAGTCCTAGTTTAGGCCTGTTTTAGTCCTGGTTTAGTTCTAGTTTAGTCCTGGTTTAGTCCTAATTCATTCCTGGTTTAGTCCTAGTTCAGTCCTGGTTTAGTCCTAGTTTAGGCCTGTTTTAGTCCTGGTTTAGTTCTAGTTTAGACCTGGTTTAGTCCTGGTTTAGTCCTGATTCAGTTCTGGTTCAGTCCTAGTTTAGACCTGTTTTAGACCTGGTTTAGTCCTAGTCTAGTCCTGTTTTAGTCCTGTTTCAATCCTGGTTCAGTCCTGGTTCAGTCCTAGTTCAGTCCTAGTTTAGTCCTGTTTCAGTCCTGTTTCAGTCCTGTTTCAGTCCTGTTTCAGTCCTGTTTCAGTCCTGGTTCAGTCCTGGTTCAGTCCTGTTTCAGTCCTGGTTCAGTCCTGTTTCAGTCCTGGTTCAGTCCTGGTTCAGTCCTGGTTCAGTCCTGTTTCAGTCCTGGTTCAGTCCTGTTTTAGTCCTGGTTCAGTTCTGGTTCAGTCCTGTTTCAGTCCTGTTTCAGTCCTGGTTCAGTCCTCGTTCAGTTCTGGTTCAGTCTTGGTTCAGTTCTGGTTCAGTCCTGTTTCAGTCCTGGTTCAGTCCTGTTTCAGTCCTGGTTCAGTCCTGTTTCAGTCCTGGTTCAGTCCTGGTTCAGTCCTGGTTCAGTCTTGGTTCAGTTCTGGTTCAGTCCTCGTCCCTCATGTTGCAGGTCTCAGTAGAACAGTCGTGCAGATTTCATTTGCAGTTTGTTTTTACCATTGCCAGTCGCTGCTCCAGTTTGACATTTCAATTGTAGCTATTTTATATTTGTTATTTTTTTTATATCTCACGTCAGGAGAAGAGTGTGGACGGTGGACCCCCACATACCACGTCCACTACACCACTGATTATACAGTTATTCAGCCACTGGGGTTATGAGTCATGAGTTTTTTAAATATTTCTAAGGCTACAGATTGTTTTATATTTGTCTATTCCATTACAAATCTCCAGGCCTTTGCATGTTACGCTAAAATGTGTACATTGTAGTTTACTTTTTGTCCTTTAGAAGTTGTTTTCTTCTGATATTGTGCTGGTTTAGGTGGCAGAGTCTTTCACTGCGTCTGTTTAATACTTTATACATTATACATGTTTGTGCATTTGAAGTTGTGGTACCCGACTTTATTCTTGTAACTGAATAAATGTTTTATTTTCCTCCATAGAGTAAATTATCAAAAGCAGCACTTATTTGCACAGTATCTGCCGCTGTGCTCTCTCTGCGTCTAATTACAACGGTTTTTTATCGATCGCAAACCTCGGGGCAGGAACTGAAAGCTTCACTAGGATTCGCTGCTCTTTAATTGGCATCCAGTTTCACTTTTGTCCGTCTGAAAAAAAGCTGTTCTAAACCCACGTATTTGCTTATTAATAATGCACCAAAGGATCTGTGAGAAATAGGAACACGTTAGATGAGGGTTTATGAGTCAAATACATATGTCCTTCCTGTTTGAAAATACAGATTGCATCAAATAACATTGTAAAAGAAGATATACTGCACAATGTTTGCTTTTCAGATGGATCTAAATAATAAAATATATGAGATTTAAACCTCCTTTGCTCTCCTGAATAATCTTTTTTCTGTATTTGCAGGTTTCTTTGTCCCTGGATTTCCCAAACTGCAGCGTTTCCAGAGTCACCACGATCAGATTCTGTCCAAACTTCTGCCCAAACTCAAGCGGCACATGGTAAACTCCTCTTTTTTTAATTTATTCTCTGAGTTATAAACCTTTAAACTTAACTCTCACTGACGCTCTGTGTGTGTGCGGTTAGGACCGAGAGCAGATGTCCACCGGCATCTACAGCACCAAGTGGTTCATGCAGTGTTTCATCGAGAGGGTGAGAAGTTCACGAGCTTAATAATCGAGACTCAAAACTAAACTAAAAGTGCACTATGGGACTTTTCTGATGGGAGCTTTACTACCTGCTTGTCTCCATGGAGATGCTTTTGCTTTCCCTGGAATTTTTACAGTACAAAATTACACATCCATCCATCCTTCTATCATCCATTCATCTATCAATCTATCTATCCATCCGTCTATCTATCTATCTATTTATTTATTTATTTTATTTATTTAAAAAAAAATAGGGACAAAACACATTAATGAACATATACATGATATGTAAATATGTTATCAGATTACAGCCCAAGGCTAATTTCCATCTGCTGTCCCGAGGCAGGTTGATGTAATCATAAAACAAATGCACAGTAAAAACAATACATCCCGACAGACAATACAATAATACAAATAGACAGACACAAAGAGCTGGTCAGTCACAAGAGCACAGACACAGGTCAAGCAAAGGATGTTGGATTATTTGATCAAAATTGCACGCTGCCTTGTTTAGTTAAGATGCCAGTGTATAGATATTGCACACAGCCCATTGCTAAAATTACTATAAAGTGCTTTTCTACAATGTATTGCACGTGCCCTCGAAGGTAAAATTCTTTAGTATATTACATATTGCCCGTAATTAAAATATTAAAATACTTAATAAATAGCATATTGCACTTTGCCCATTGCACATTGTAAACTATCGTAAATGATCACACACCTGTGTCGACCTGAGCCGTGTCTTTAAATGGCCTTTAAAAGTCGTAAAGCTGGGGGAGTCTCTAACTGTGGGTGGTAAACTGTTCCACACAACACTGCCCTTATATGAAAACACATTTTGACTGAAAGAGGTTTTTCTATCAGGCACCTCACAGTCACCTCTGGCTCTGGCCCTGGAGGAGCGACATGTAACACTTGACCTATACCTGATATAATCACTGAGTGGGGGTGGAGCTAAACCGTGCAAAATCTTATACATCAAACAGGCATTTCTAAATTTTATAAAATTCTGAAAGCTCAATAGATTGTATTTGGAGAGCACATTGCAACTATGGTAAGTAAAGGGTTTCTTGTCTAATATTTTCAAAGCTTTTTTGTAGAGGGATTCTATTGACTTAAGAGTTGTTACACCTGACAAAGACCAACTGGTTATACAATAACTAATGTGAGAAAAAATCATACAATGTAAAAACATCATTGCAGCTTCATTAGTTAATGACCTGCGTATTTGATTAAAATTGCATAGATTGTATTTGATTATTCTAGACACCATTTTAACATGGTTTTTGAATGTAAGTGCAGAGTCCAACATGACTCCCAGATATTTGAACTCCTTCACTAATTTCAATTCTTGACTTTTGAAATACACATGTCTGTCTGTCTGTCTGTCCGTCTGTCCGTCCATCTATCTATCTATCTATCTATCTATCTGTCTGTCTGTCTGTCTATCCGTCTATCTGTCCATCCTATCCATCCCCGTCTATCTATCTATCTATCTATCTGTCCATCTATCTGTCCGTCCATCTATCTATCTATCTATCTATCTATCTATCTATCTATCTATCTATCTATCTATCTATCTATCTATCTATCTATCTATCTATCTGTCTATCTATCCGTCTATCTATCTATCTGTCTGTCTGTCTATCCGTCTATCTGTCCATCCATCCATCCACCCGTCCATCTATCTATCTATCTATCTATCTATCTATCTGTCTGTCTATCCATCTATCTATCTATCTATCTGTCTGTCTATCCATCCATCCATCCATCTATCTGTCCATCTATTCATCCATTTATTCTATTACAGATATTTAATTGCTCAAAAACAGTTTGTAAAACATTAATTGTCACTCTGAGTGGGGTCGCCTCTCTACAGATCTGACCCGTAACTTGACCTGGTTGCGTCACCTGCTTGTCTCCATGGAGATACTAGGGATGCAACGATATGGATTTCCCTCGATTTGATACATATCTCACTACGCAGGTCACGATATCAATTCTATTTCGATACGTTTAAAGACTCAAAAAAAAAAATCTCATGTTATTTTTTTCTGCTCATGAGTAAAATATAAAAACACTATGATATTTATGAAACATTACAAACATTAAACAAAACACACTACAGCACAACTACTGCACAGTTACAGTTCATATCTGAAGGGTTTTAGATCATTTGGTTCATTTGGTGATTTACAGAATTTTTATTAAGTGAAAATAAGAACAGAGCTTTTCTCAGGCTGGTTTATATTTTATAATATTGCCAGTCGACTCTTAATATAGACTGTAGGGGCGTTACACTATCAGACTTTTGATGATTCCATTCCATTCCATTTTATTCCGCTTATCCGGGGCCGGGTCGCGGAGGCAGCAGTCTAAGCAGGGACTCCCAGACTTCCCTTTCCACGCACACTTCCTCCAGCTCTTCTGGGGGGACCCCGAGGTGTTCCCAGGCCAGCCGAGAAACATAGTCCCTCCAGCGTGTCCTGGTGTTAGGTTTATCTAAACATTAAAAACAAGAAGAAAGACAAGAGATTAATTCAGTTTTACTCATGAGGAGAACGGGCAGAGAGTGGGCATCAAAACCAACAGTCTCCACACGTTCTGATGACTCAAGGCCGCTCTCCTCTTTTTATTTCATTAGGAGGAACTAGTTACAGAATGATAATTCTCAAGGGGAAGGGGAAACCAGCAAAGACATAATAAGAAACTGGTGCAGCTATGCATAGTATAAACACATAAAACATGATTAACAATCAGGAGGTGCCTTAGGTCAGACACCATCATAACTCTTGCATGTGTGACAGTGGGAGTTGGCTTCATGTGAGGAATCATCTCGAGGTTCACTAGAGCGATAGGACACTGCACACAGTTGTCAAACACACAGAGGTTATTCAACAAGTGACAAGTGATTGGTACATTATAAATCAAAGAATTGTAGTACATAAATGGTTAACTCATAGGCCTAGAATATCACACAAGTATTTAGCAAATATGGGATAATAAAATTATTCTGACACCTGGGTCTTCCCTGGGGCCTCCTCCCAGTGGGACATGCCCGGAACACCTCCCGAGGGAGACGCCCAGGAGGCATCCGGAACAGATGCCCGAGCCTCAACTGGCTCCTCTCAACGTGAAGGAGCAGCGGCTCTACTCCGAGCTCCTCCCGTGTGACTGAGCTCCTCACCCTATCTCTAAGGGAGCGCCCAGCCACCCTGCGGAGGAAACTCATTTCGGCCGCTTGTATCCGCGATCTGGTCCTTTCGGTCATTATCCAGAGCTCATGACCAGAGGTGAGGGTGGGAACGAAGACTGACCGGTAAATCGAGAGCTTTGCCTTTTGATGATGATTTGATGATTTCTTTTCCTGCTGAGTCTCGCTGCGTTCACACAGGCTCGTGTGTCGGTGCTGCTCTGTCTTCTCCAGCAGAGACAGACAGCAGCTCCTCCCACACTGCCCCCTACAGTCTGTGACACACTGTGCTCTCCCATCTACTTTCTGGACACTAAAACTATACATAGAAAATCTCAACAGACCGTTTTCTGACTAAAACTTTTGAGATAGAGTCTGAGAATTAGAGCGCGTATATCTCGAGTCACGTCACTGGTGTGTATACAAGCACATTTAATTAAAGCTGAGGTAAAGACAAAAGTGATTCTAAAATCTTTAAAAGTTGATATCTTTGTCATTCCTGAGTGCATCAACGTAAAATAAAAAGTGACTGAAAGATAAAACCCACCTCTGTTAGAATATTTCATATATTTAAGTCCCTGTGGAGCTGTTTTCTTGTTGCTTTTGAGGAGGACGCTGCAATAAATGTCTTCTTTTCAGACCTAAATAAATGACAACACAGAGCGCATGAAGAGACACGTGTATCGAATCATGAGACCAGTATCAAACAATTCGATATTATATAGAATATCGTTGCATCCCTGGGAGATACAGTATGTAAATTAATATCATAAGCTGGAACATTACGGGCTCAAGCAGGTGGTGTAAAATCAGTTTGCTTTAAAAGATCAGTTTGGAAAAGCACCACTGAAAATCCACTTTTACTTCACAACTTGACAAACATGATTCCTGTGAACTCTGGTCATGATCTCTGTTTGACCTTTGCCCTTTGCCCCCCAGACCCCGTTCAGCCTGACCCTGCGTCTGTGGGACATCTTCATCCTGGAGGGAGAGAGGCTCCTCACCGCCATGTCCTACACCATCCTCAAAGTGCACCGCAGTGAGTCCACACGCCCTCCTCCCGCACCGCGGCAGAGTGGTTAGCCCGTCTCTTCCTCTGCGGAGGGGGGAGGTTGCGGGTTTGACTCCTGACGTGTGCTGTGTTTTCAGAGCGTCTGATGCGTATGTCTCTGGAGGAGCTCAGAGACTTCCTGCAGGAGCGGATCTCCGTGTCCCTGTCCCTCAGTGATGATATTATCGTCGAGCAGCTGCAGGGAGCCATGACCGAGCTGAGGAAGAAGAAGCTGGACCTGCCTCCTCCAGGTGGAAACAAACATCTGACTTCATTACATTTAAAACCAGGAATAAAATAAGACGCCCTGAGACAGACTGACAGGAGAGAGGCTGCCGATCTTTGCCATTGCCCCCTTCAGTCGCCACACACACACCGCACATTCATACTGGACGTTCATAATCGGTGCTAAGAACATCTCATTTCTCTTTCCTTGCTTCCTTCTTCGTGACTCCTCTCCACAATCCTCTGTTTTTTAGCTGTCATATTAAAAAGTGTCCCAAAGAAAACCACAGAAGAAAGGAGAAGAGCATTGAAGTCCGACGGGTTCCGACAGATTCAGCCAAATATTTAGAATTTATGTTCGGGCTCGGGTCGGACTCGGACACATCAGTGCCTCAGCTGTTTCCTGTTTCTAGAGTAAAACTAGTCGCTCTGAGACTCTTAAGTGTTCAAAGATCAGAGCTCTGCACTTCTAGTTTAGATCCAAGTCAAAACTGTGTTATTATTATTTGTGAAATGTGGAGCAAAACTTCAGATACAGGATTTTTAAAGAATAAAAGATTTGAGATAAAGTCCACAGGAAATAGTCACTATCGCTAATCGGCAGCCCAAATTTGGATATTGTTTGTGTTCCTCTAATGGATACCGAGACACAAAATGCAAACTTGGGACAAAGCGAAAATAGTAATAATATAATTTATTTCTCACCGCTCGTAAAGTGGTAAATTTAAACTGCAGCATCTCATCAACATTATCCATAGAAAATATCCTCCACAAATAATGACCCCAGTCCACAAAACAGCACTGTTAATCCAGTTTGAGTCGTTCTTTAAAAGTAAAAAGGCAGGAGTAGTTCCTCACGTGTGTTTGTTTACATCCACACAGCGCACGGATCGAGGTGAAGCTGCAGATTAGCGACAGTGACTTTACTTCCTGTGGACTTTATCTCCAATCTTTTATGCTTTAAAAATCCTGTATCTGAAGTTTTGCAGCACGTTTCACAAATAATAATAACACAGTTTTGACTTGGATCTAAACTAGAAGTGCAGAGTCTGATCTTTTGAACACTTAAGCGTCTCAGACCGACGGTTTTACAGTAGAAATGCGCTGACAGAAGTTCTAAATATTTGTTTGAATATTTGTCCTTTTGGACTTCGGTCGGGTTTCTCTGCTCTAGTGCGGGAGTGTAAATCTGGACGTGGTGTGAAATGTAATGTGGGGCCAGTCCATTGAAGGCTTTAAAAACAAACAATAAAATCTTAAAATCAATTCTAATACAGCTCAAGATCATTCTAAAGCTGTTCAGAAAAGGTTCATTTCTGGCCTGTGAAGGAGACTTTTTCATTATCGATACATGCTCAAATGAGGATCTAGTTTTGATCCTAGTTGAAGTATCTGATCTTTGATATTTTTGACAAAACTGTAAAGCTCTTCGGGGTCTTTAAATGCTCAAAATAAATCCAGTGCTCTATTATTGTCGTCATTAAAACCCGTGTGTTCGTGTGTTTCAGGAAAAGCAGAGGAGTTGCCTCTCTGTCCTCTGGGCCAGGATCCTCCCGCCCTGCTCCTCAGTCACAGACCCGCCGTGGCCTGCCCCCCCCTGCCCCTGTCCCCGGACCAGAGCCCCTCTAAAGACCCGCCCGCGATGGACCCGCTGCCCTCCCCGGACCCCATCCTCATCCACCGCACCGCCCTCGCCTCCCCCGAGGACTCCCCCCTCACCGGACCCCCGCCCTACCAGTCCCCCCAGGCCGGCCTCACCCCTCCGGACCGCTGCTCCAGACTCACCAGGACCCTCTCCGCCCCCGTGGCCCAGTCCGAGGCGCTGTGTCCCGGGGTGAGTCAGTCCGAGAGCCTGGCCCCCGTCCCCCTCCTCCTCCTCCGGGACGGTCCGGACGCGTGGGACGGCTCGTGAAGCGGGACGAATGTACCGAGCGATGGACTCGTGAGGCGCGACGTGTTGGTACTTTGCAGTGAAATCGTTCTGGGGGTGCTCCACGTGTGTGTCTATGGTGGAATGTTCAGCGGTTATCATAGAGACACGACGTACGCGTTAACAAACTGCTACGGAAGCCGAGAGGGGTCACGACAAACGCAAACGCCGCAACAAATACAAACGCCACAACACATTAAAAGCCACACCAAACCAAAAAAAGCCACAACGGAAATGACCGCGGGACTCTATTTTAATGCAAACCCCGCAACAAATACAAACGCCGCAACACATTAAAAATAATGCTCTGTAAAGCGTCTTTCGGGACAGAAAATGTCTGTGAAAGCGCTATATAAATGAAGACTTACTTACTTACTAAAAAGCCACAACACAACAAAAAGCCACAACACACTGAAAAAAGTCATAACGGAAGTGGCCGCGGGAATCTATTTTAACGCAAACACCGCAACACATACAAACGCCACAACACATTAAAAAGCCACAACACATTTAAAAAGCCACAACACATTAAAAAGCCACAACACACCAAAAAAAGCCACAACGGAAATGACCGCGGGACTCTATTTTAATGCAAACACCGCAACAAATACAAACGCCACAACACATTAAAAAGCCACAACACATCAAAAAGCCACAACAGAAGTGACCGTGGGACTCTATTTTCCGACGGACCGATCAAGCGGCAAGTGAAGAAGAAGAACTATAACATGAAACGAATAATGATAAAACAATAAATTACTTTTACTTACGTTTCCAACTTCTCCGTTCCTTTACTTTTCACATTGTAGTTCTTCTTCACTTGCTTCTTGATCGGTCCGTCGGAAAATAGGGTCGCGCGGTCACTTCTGTTGTGACTTTTTAATGTGTTGTGGCTTTTTGATGTGTTGCTGCATTTGCGTTTGTGTTGTGGTGTTTGTATTTGTTGCGGCGTTTGCATTAAAATAGAGTCCCGTGGTCATTTCCTATTTCTATTGTGACTTTTTTTTGGTTTGTTGTGGCTTTTTGTTGTGTTGTGGCATTTGTATTTGTTGCCGTGTTTGCATTTGTTGTGACCCCTCTCGGCTTCCGTAACAAACACTGTCAAAAAAGTTCTAAAATTCAACAAATGCCACATTTAAATGAGAGCTTTAATTCTGAATAAATTACCGTATTTTCCGGACTATTGCGCGCATCTGAATATTCGCCGCATCAACTAAATTTTAACTAATGGTGATGTATGTGACGAAAACACGTAGACGACCTGAGCAGATCTGACCAGAGTTTTGCGTCTTGGGCAGTGTAGACGGAAACACTACAGCGGAGCGTATTCAACTTTTCCACTCTGGAGGGTGGTTTCAGATTTTTGCATTTTTAAGCCCCAAAAACGCCGTCACCGTCTAAACGAAACGCATTTCCGATAAAATATTTTGTCGTTTTCACCCTCAAGCGTCAGTTTGTCTTCTTCCTCCCTTCTCCTCCTCAGCTGACAGACGTACAGCGTGATGAGAGAAATCTCCAGCTGCTGCGCGAAAAAAGTTTGGATCGTGTTTGTGTCCGTGACGTAACGACAAACCGAGATGACAGAAAAGCCGGTAGCAGCTAAAGTGTGTGTTTTCTTCCGGTCGACGTAAATACGTTCGTGTCTCTGTCCAATCAGAACCTTCCCCACCTCCAGACGCCGAACGGAATGAAATAAAAACGATTTAACGAGTTTTCCATGTAAACCGCAATTCGGAATAAAAAAAAAAAACATCATGTAAACGTGGCAAAACAAACACAAAATGGATTTAAGCAGCACATTTTCCAGAGTTTGTGATCAGTCTTGAAAGCTCAGATAAAAGTGTAACAAAACCTCAGACAGAGCAGTGCCTCCAGTTAGCGTCACACCCCCAGAAAATGTTTCCGACATCGGCTGCAAAGTATCAATTCTCAGGCTATTTTTTTTATTTTATTTATAGTTAGATTTTTACTTAAACGTCAACTGAACGTCACTGCCAGCAAGACGAAACAAGAATCCTTTAATTTTTTACACCAGATGCCCTTCCTGTCCCAAAAGTACACAACTTTTTTCGTACACCTTCCATTTTTCTCGTCGAAAGTGTTAATTTTTTTTAACCAAAATTGTTCCACAGTTTCGCATTAAACCAATTTTAATCTATCTCCGTGGAGACAAATGTGTGGAATTGCAAGGTCAGATCTGTGGAGAGGCGATGCTGCTTGCAATAAGAGTGTGTACTTCCAGCAATAAAAAACACCTGCAGTTTAAGAAGTTGGGTAGATACGTTTAATGCCATACTGCGGAACATTCAAGAACTACTTTTTTATTATTTGATTTGATACTAAACATTCCCGGTTATGTCCCTTTTGAATCCAGAAGGCTGAAATCGGAAAACATCTGCAAGCTTGAACCCGCAGACTGTATATATAAGTGGACATAGCTTAAAAACCGGCTCCATCAACTCTGGCTTCAATTCATTTTCTATTGAAAATACCTGCTGCCATGAGCCTCGTCATTTTGGTCTTACCTCTTTCCCCCGTGGACGCCGACTAGGAACAGCCCAAACATATATGACTAGGGCTAAACATAGAGCACAACTGCATAAAAGAAAACAAACTTCCCCGAGTGATTATAAAGGATTTTCACACTCATGAACTTAATTGAAACACAGACATATTTGTATCTCTGGAAACCTTAGACTCTGAACTCTTCATTTATGGATGTTTAAATTAGGGGTGTCAAATTATCGCGTTAATTGCGATTAATTAATTACAGTCATATTTAGCGCGTTATGTTTTTTAATCGCGTTAATCTCATTTTTAATCTCTAACTTCTGTATGCGAGTTGCTTTATTATAAAACCTGTTTTTATGTGTTATTGGGACAACAACACACACACAAAAAACACATTTATACATTTTTTTATTTCGGTAATTCCACTCATTGCCGGAAACCCACACAAAACGCGCGCAGTAAGAGCGAGTTAAACGTCGTCAGGTCGAAGAGTCAGTAGAACAGAAGCAGCATCGCACAGGTAAAAACGCATTCGTGTCTTGGAAATTATATAAAAGAAAATAACAAATATAATATTGCCTACAACTTAAATGTCACTGGTGAAAACAACCTGCATAGGCTCATGATGTCTGCACTACTGTCCTATAGTGACCTGCGACACAAGGGGACATGCACACAAACACACACAAACACACACAAACACACACAAACACACACAAACACACACAAACACAAACACACCTTCATCATCGTCATTAACCTGAGAACACGCGTGGACCACGTTTCCTTCCGTAGTTACTGCGCGGACACCGACCTGCTCCCGTGAGCCGCGTGTGGGTCGTGTTTTCTCGCGTAAACCGCGCTTCCTCCTGTGCGCCTCTAATCCAGAACTAACACCAAGACTAAAACCAGGACTAACCCAGTCCAGGACTAAACCAGGTCTAAACCAGGACTAAACCAGGCCTAAACCAGAACTAAAATCAGAACTAAAACCAGGTCTAAACCAGGTCTAAACCAGGACTAAAACCAGGATTAATCCATTCCAGGACTAAACTAGGACTAAAGTAGGACTAAAGCAGGTTTAAACCAGGACTAAAACAGGTCTAAACAGGACTAAAACCAGGACTAAACCAGTGATCTCATATATAAAGCATTTCTCTATCAATAATATTTTTAATATGGTTAAGGAAAGACTGGACTTTTTATTGTCTTTAAGTCGACAAAAGTTATTATGTTCAGATTTCCTCGTCTTTGCTACTTTACAGCAAACAGTTTCTTATTCATGGAGACTTGGGCTCAACAGCCAAATTGGAGAGATTTGTTAAACAATAAATGACTTTATAAAGTCACTTTTTTAAATCTATATCAGTCTTTTGATCTGCCACAATAATGTAATAATGAATTTAAATGAAAATACCTCAAATTGAAGGCTTTTCTCAGCAATTTTTAGATGAGATTAAAATGAGATTAATTAGATTAATTAATTACAGATCATAATTAATTAATCTCTCAATTTTTTTAATCGCATGACAGCACTAGTTTAAATGTGATTCAACTCATTTACGGGTTTATAACAGCTCACTGAAAATGAGAGTTTATCTGGTCAGGTGCGAAATAAATCGAAAACAATCGAAGCTACAATCGTCACTACTTTGATTAACTTTGGAAAAAATCGGTGAAAACTTATCCTTGAATCCTATTGGTCAGTCTAGAATGGGTTGTAGTGGCCCCCACCTATCGCAGCCTCTGTTTACATGTGAAAAACCGAGCCGTTTCTAATGATCGTCAAATCACGTCTTTAGTGAAACAGCGGAAGTGTCGAAACACGTCGTTAAGGATCCAAAGGGGCTCGTCAAATGTCGTCTTCATGGGGGAAAGAGTTAAAATGTTCGTATTAACCCGCTCGACATGATCCTGGGGTTTTTATTTCACTGTTTTGCCCGTAAATCAAAATATGAACGTGTCTTTCCCCGAGGTTGCTCCCAGCAGAGTAGTGTTTCCCAAACTTTTTTTCTGGGGACTCAAGTCAATAGACATTATTCGTGAATCATAAAAAAAAAAACTGTGACCATTATTGAACATTAATGAGGATATTTTATTGTTGACTGACTGATCGTGTCTCTTAACAATTAGTATTACCATATTTTTCAGACTATAAGGCGCATTAAAGGTTGTATAGAGGATTTTTTTAAGGGAAGTGACATACAGTGACGGTCCTTTTTCAAATGTTGTACATGAGTGACACCACCTTCCTCCTCCACCGCTCCTTCAGTAGAAACATCTCCTCCCGCCTCTTTACTCTAGAAATCACGCTTGTTTACATCCAGTGCGTGTTCAGAATTACTGTTGAAGTGACCTGTTTAGAAATAATTTATCGACCAGCGCATCAGTTTTTAGACCGTTCATCTGCTTCATTCGTCCAATCGCTGGAAGAGATCTCCAAGAATCACCTCAGTTTGTCTTGGCTCCTTTTCCCCTTCTCTTCTTCTTTCAGCGACCTCAAAAATTGACTTTCTTTTACGGCGAACCGGTCGTTGATTCTCGTCCGCCATCGCAACAAACTTTGTGCGAATTACGAGGAAGCTACAGTTTGAAAAATTCTCTAAAAACTGCTGCATAAACTACATAATCCCCGCGCACCGACGAGTCAGTTACAGTAGAAACGTAGGGAGTTTGATTGACAACCTAACAGCCAATAGGAAATGAGGTAGCCTTGTTTTCTATTGGCTGATGTTTATCTGGCCTCACTACGTCCACAGTTGATAGATTTTCATTCTTTTTTTTTTTTGGTCATCATAATTACGAGGCTGCTGCGTCTCTGTACTGGTATTTTAAACTTTCATTGACAATTTGAAATAAAAAAAAAAATCCTCCATACAACCTTTAAGCGAAACAAATGGACGACACTTGAGACTTTTTTATTCCCTACGAGGTCGACTCAAATAGACACTGAGTAATAGTGTGTTTAATGCAGCTTTGAGCACATTTGTTTACGTTTTACAGAAATTAAACTTAAAACCACATCGCTCATTGGCATAAACTATAAGTGCTGGGGGAAAAACAAAACAAAAAACAGCTCATTAAGGAGCGGTTTAGCTTCTGTCGGACTAAAGGACATGACTCAGTGGAATATAGTATGTGAAAACTGGTTCGAGGTCAGTAAACATAACCAGAATTAATACGAAAGGCACCGGATTATAAGGTGCACTGTTGATTTTAAATGTGAAAAATACTATACAGTAATCAGTGTTTCCCACAGGAATTTGGTTAGGTAAGGCCGTGCTGCCGAAGAAGCGAGATCTGTGAATGAGCGTACTACAGAGAGCTCTTAATTAAGAGTTAAGGCCGAATTACAGTTCTGCATCGACTGAACGCACACTGCCGCCGCCGCCGCTTTGTCCCCGTCGTTTTTGATTCATGGATCTGCGGCGAGGTCTGTGCGCGGCAAAGTAATTCACAGCCACAACGCGAGGAGGCGGGGATTTAAAAATGGTGTTCGTGTTTACCAGGGGTTTTCAGATTGGGTGAATGTGAGCCTCCCATTAAAGTAGGTAAAGACAGACGAGCCTACGTGGCATAGTTTAGTCCTGGTTAAATCCTGGTTTAGACCTGGTTTTAGACTTGGTTTTACTCCTGATTTTAGTCCTGGTGTTAGTTCTGGTTTATTCCTGGTTTAGTCCTGGTTTAGAGCTGGTTTAGACCTGGTTTTAGACCTGGTTTTAGTTATGGTTTATTTCTGGTTTATTCCTGGTTTAGACCTGGTTTGGAGCTGTTTTTTGTCCTGGTTTAGAGCTGGTTTATACCTGGTTTTAGTCATGGTTTTAGTCCTGATTTTAGTCCTGGTTTAGTCCTGGTTTAGAGCTGGTTTATACCTGGTTTTAGTCATGGATTTAGTCCTGATTTTAGTCCTGGTTTAGTCCTGGTTTATACCTGGTTTTAGTCCTGATTTTAGTCCTGGTTTAGTCCTGATTTTAGTCCTGGTTTAGTCCTGGTTTATACCTGGTTTTAGTCTGATTTTAGTCCTGGTTTAGTCCTGATTTAGTCCTGATTTTAGTCCTGTTTAGTCCTGGTTTGTCCTGATTTTAGTCCTGGTTTATCCTGGTTTTAGTCTGATTTTAGTCCTGGTTTAGTCCTGATTTTAGTCCTGGTTTAGTCTGGTTTATACCTGGTTTTAGTCCTGATTTTAGTCCTGGTTTAGTCCTGGTTTATACCTGGTTTTAGTCCTGATTTTAGTCCTGGTTTAGTCCTGATTTTAGTCCTGGTTTAGTCCTGGTTTATACCTGGTTTTAGTCCTGATTTTAGTCCTGGTTTAGTCCTGGTTTAGTCCTGATTTTAGTCCTGGTTTTAGTCCTGGTTTAGTCCTGATTTTAGTCCTGGTTTAGTCCTGTTTAGTCCTGGTTTAGTCCTGGTTTTAGTCCTGATTTTAGTCCTGGTTTAGTCCTGATTTTAGTCCTGGTTTAGTCCTGGTTTAGTCCTGTTTTAGTCCTGGTTTTAGTCCTGGTTTTATACCTGGTTTTAGTCCTGATTTTAGTCCTGGTTTAGTCCTGATTTTAGTCCTGGTTTAGTCCTGGTTTATACCTGGTTTTAGTCCTGATTTTAGTCCTGGTTTATACCTGGTTTAGTCCTGATTTTAGTCCTGGTTTAGTCCTGATTTTAGTCCTGGTTTAGTCCTGGTTTATACCTGGTTTTAGTCCTGATTTTAGTCCTGGTTTAGTCCTGGTTTAGTCCTGATTTTAGTCCTGGTTTAGTCCTGGATTAGTGCTCGTTTAGACCTGGTTTCCTGTAAGGGGCAACAGCGTGGCTCCAGTTTGACTCTTTGGTCGCTTTGATACTTCTGGTCCAAATTCCTAAAACGAAACCCCAGATTCTCCAGATTCGCTCTTCTAACCGCAGCCTCGATGAGCTTCATTTGACTGGATCGCTGCGGGCGACGTCACACTCGCTCAGTCCACTTCTTTATACAGTCTGTGGCTCGGGAAAGAGGATGTGAGACCGAATGTCCCTCCAGACCCACTCGTCTTTGTGAAGTTTTGTCAAAGCGTGTGGTAATACGTGGCCACACCCGCCCTGGGGCAGACGGACAAAGATGTGGCAGCCGTTCTCAGCGTAATGTCCAGGTTTTTCTACAGAATTTCAGAGTAAAAGGACTTGTATGTCAGAGTCTTAATAAGCACAATCCATGTTCAGAAAAGCTGTTAAACTGCCCAGAACAATAAGAATCTGCAGAGCTGTGAGTGTGTGTGAGCTGCCAGTGCCAAACAAACACATGTGCCAACCTGACCATCACACTCACCGTCTCCAGGTCCTGTGGTATGTTACCATGACTTTTTGGGCTTTAGTCATGTCAGAACGCTCTTAATCTCTGTTTGTTTTTCATTTGGTTCCACCCTGTGATGTCATTAGGTGTTAATCCAGGCAGGGCCCATGTTTTTAAGGCTGAATTACTTGTTTGACTTGTTCTCTACGTCCTTAGGAATAAATTTCAAGCTATAACTTTGAAGTGTCTCAACATGAGTTCAAAAACTCTGACTAAAACATAACACAGGACCTTTAAGCTGCAGCGTGCCATGTTTGAACAAACTTGAACCGTAAAGTGTCACAGGAAATGTTCGTTTTTTTCTTCAGTGTTGATGTTTTAAAGGAGCTCTGAACCATGACGCTGAGCCGAGTTCTGCTCCTGTGAGTTTGTGGACAGTGAAAGAAAAGGTGTTTATGCTAAAGCAGGTTTTATTTTTTGTAACTGGTCTGATGCCTTATGTTTGTGTGAGCTGGCTCACTGCTGACCCTCTATTTATTTAAACTGTCTTAATATTGAATAATACATGGATGAAACATGAAGAAACTGGAACATGACAGTTGTGTCTGTGATCAGGACAGTGGGAGGCCGCCCTCTAGCGGTCAGGTCGTTAAACGCATGTCCCTGATGAACTTGATAAAACTTTATAAACTGCAGCGACATAAACAAAAGTCTGTTCTGTTCATGAAGTGGATCTGATGTGTGTGTAAAGTTCATCGACTGTGTGGAAAACCCTCAGTGACTCCTGTTTACAGCTGTTCATAGTTAGAACATTTAAATAAATGACTTGTTTCATTAAAAGTCTGATTCTTGTTCTTGGTTCTTGAACAGTTCTTTTGTTTTTCTGGGATCGCGGCTCCAGCGGCGGGCACTTCCGGTCCCGCGGGGGCGTGCTCTCTGGGCCCCGCGGGGGCGCGCTCTCTGGACCCCAAGTTCAGCGGGACTTGGTCCTGGACTCAGTCTGGACCATGACGAGCCTGGAGCCGGGCCACGTGCGCAGGAGCGCGAGCAGCGGCTCCGTGAGCAGCGGCGGCGGGAGTTGGGACGCGCGGAGCGGGAGTTGGTTCAGTGAGGACCTCCGGTCTCTGCCGCGGCTCCCGGAGCTCGAGGAGTACCCCTGGAGTGCGCACGAGCTGCGAGAGGTGGTGCGGCGCGCGTGCGGCTGGGATGCGTTCACCGGAGACGCGGTGCGGCGTCTGTCCGCGCTCGTGAGGAACCCGGTGATGCGCATTGCGCGCGAGGCGCAGAGACTGAGCGCGGTTCACCGGCGGTGCACGCGCCTGGAGGTGCGGAGCGCGGTGCGGATCGTCCTGAGCGCGGGTCTGTCGGAGCGGTGCGTCGCGGCGGCGGTGCGCGCGGTGTCTCTCCACTGTATGAGCAGCGACACCGCGCGCACGCGCAGCAAGTCCTCCAGCTGCGGGCTCGTGCTCTCCGTGGGCCGCTTCTTCAGGTGGATGGTGGACACGCGCGTGTCTGTGCGCGTGCGTGAGTACGCAGCCGTGTACCTGACCGCGTGCACGGAGGGGCTTGTGGAGGAGATCGTGGTGCGCGCGCTGCACGCGGCCAGAGAAAACCACGAGCCCGGAGCCGTGACCTCCGCGCGCCTGGACTCCACCGTGGACCTGGACCCGGAGCTGTGGGCGCCTCTGCAGGTGCACGCGCAGCTGCTGAGCGGGAGGAACGCGCACGGTCAGTACACACGCGCACGTGTTTCTACTGAAAACTCATCTCATGCACGTGCAGCGTTTACTCACGCGACACTGTCACTGAAACTGTTAGAGTTCTAATAGTTCTGATAGTTACAGTTACAGTTACAGTTACAGTTACAGTAGTGTAGTTGTGATGCACGAGGCTCTGAGCTAATGATAAAACAATCTACTACTACAAAACACTGAACACCGCCGCTCACGCGCACGGTCACCGTGAATAATAATAATCTCTGTTTCTGAGTCTGGCACGTGAGTCAGAAACAGAGGTTTCCCTCTCATGGTTCCTCTGCCCCCCCCCCCCCCCCCCCCCCCCCTCTCCTCTCTCTCTCTCTCTCTCTCTCTCTCTCTCTCTCTCTCTCTCTCTCTCTCTCTCTCTCTCTCTGTCTCTCTCTCTCTCTCTCTCTCTCTCTCTCTCTCTCTCTCTCTCTCTCTCTCTCTCTCTCTCTCTCTTCTGTACTGTTCGTGTGTGCGGCTCTTTCAGCTCATGTACGGGGCCCTGGGGAGGGAGGGGGGTCGGGGGTCGCGTGTGTTGTTAACCTTTGACCTCAGACGACACAGAGGTCCCTGTTTCACCTGAACACCTCTCTGTCCTCAGCACAAACCTGACGCACAATCACCTTCTGTTTTGTCGCGGCCACAATCACCAACAGAGAAAATCCAAACCAACAGTTCAACACTGAGCAGAGAAAGAGTCAGTTTGAGAAAGAATGAAAGAGAGAAACATTCAGAGCAACAGTCAAATACGCTTCTATTCAAACTCTACTGCTGGATTATAGAGGATATCATGATTTTTGGACAATAATATTTAATTCAAATGGGGCAGTTCACATTCTTGAGTCATAAAATTCCAGGTCCACATCCCTGGTCCTGTCACCTCTCTGCCCTTGTGCCCTTGAGCCTCTGCGCGTTGTTGTGTTAGACTGGTCCTGTCTGTGGGAATCGCGCGGGAACCTTTTGTTTTGAGGAGCAGCTCTGTTGTTGTTTTAGGAGCAGATCTGATGCAAAACTCAAACAGAAAATCACTGAGCCACAAACTCGCGTCTGAACCGGAGTGAAAGTCAAACGCACCCGGGAATCACTCATTTGTAAAGATAAAAGGTGATTTTTTCTATAAGGTGTTTCACAACTTTCATTAAGGACAGAAGCAGCTGGTGCACAGATACATTTGCTCGGTTATAAAAGACTTTTGCACACTGTTGTTGTGCTCTTGGGCAAGACATTTCACCCACTGAACCAGACACAAACAGCAAAGTGAGCCAAGTGTCTGTCAGTTTCCATGGCAACTTACTGTAAAAATGCATTAGACTTTTACTGTATATGTCACTTTTCTTGATGCTCAGAAGTCGCTTTACAATCGTATGCATCGATCATTTCTCATTAGAGGCTGTAGTTCTGTCGCCACAGCTGCCCTGGGGCATAATGACACACGAGAGGCTGACAGTCTGCGCCGTCAGCCTCTCCGACTAGGGATGGGCATTCGATAAAATTTTCTTAATCGATCGTCGGGAGAATAACGATCAATTATCGACTAATCGTGAACGTTTTTGTATTAAAATGATCATTATTATTATTACTATGTCACTCTGAACCTGAGCAGAGGTCAGAGGTCAGAGGTCAGTATGTGCCCAGTTGAGGTGTGGGACTCTGACTCTGGCCTTGGAAATGAGACTTAAAGGACGTTGAAAATGAAATGCATTTTCTGTTTTACTGTCCTTTGTATCATGATCTGCTCTGTCAGTTGTGTCTGATGTGTCTTACTGTTGGTTTGTGTCTGTTGAGGAGAGACTGAAGTATTTGTTTAAATGTAATGTTTTCAAGTTGGCTCAGTTTGTGCTGAAAGTCTGGGACCAACGTAAAAGGACACTTATGTTTAAGTAAATAAATGGTGCATGACACTAAATAAGTACAATAAACTAAACTAAACTAAAACTATTAGGGCTGGGTGATGGAGCAAAAAATATGTCTCGATATATTTTGCTTTATCTCGATATTCGATATAGATCTCGATATGTGTACAGGAAAAATAATCCCCCAAACTGCAAAAACAAATATGACGAATTCCACAATGTCTTTTTTTTTTTTATTGAAGTGTAAGAGGTGGTCAGTTCATGTAGGAACAAAGTGCTTCTGCCACTTCACACTAGGTGTGTGAAGCTGATTGGTCGATGCGTCACAACAGTGGAACCGAGATGCAACTTTAAAAGTGAGTGTTGTAGTCAAGACTGCACTAATCGAGACCAAGACCAGGACAAGACCAAGACTTTTAAAGGCCAAGACCAGGCCCATCGAGACCAAATCAAGACCATCTTTGTCCTTTTTTGACATTTATTTGTATTTTACAGTTATTTTGGCGCATTTATATCAATGTTTTTATAAATTATCTCCATTTTATCACTTGTCGAGACCGAGACAAGACCGAGTCCAAGCGCCTTTTAGACCGAGACAAGACCGAGTCCAAGCGCCTTCAAGACCGAGACAAGACCGAGTCACATTCAAGACCGAGACAAGACCGAGTCCGCCTTCAAGACCGAGACAAGACCGAGTCCAAGCGCCTTTTAGACCGAGACAAGACCGAGTCCAAGCGCCTTCAAGACCGAGACAAGACCGAGTCCAAGCACATTCAAGACCGAGATGAGACCGAGTCCGAGCGCCTTCAAGACCGAGACAAGACCGAGTCCAAGCACATTCAAGACCGAGACAAGACCGAGTCCAAGCACATTCAAGACCGAGACAAGACCGAGTCCAAGCGCCTTCAAGACCGAGACAAGACCGAGTCCAAGCACATTCAAGACCGAGACAAGACCGAGTCCAAGCGCCTTCAAGACCGAGACAAGACCGAGTCCAAGCACATTCAAGACCGAGATAAGACCGAGTCCAAGCACATTCAAGACCGAGACAAGACCGAGTCCAAGCGTGTTCAAGACCGAGACAAGACCGAGACAAGACCGAGTCCAAGCACATTCAAGACCGAGACAAGACCAAGACCGTGTCCAAGCACATTCAAGACCGAGACTAGACCGAGTCCAAGCATGTTCAAGACCGAGACGAGACAAGACCGAGACAAGACCGAGTCCAAGCACATTCAAGACCGAGACAAGACCGAGACAAGACCGTGTCCAAGCACATTCAAGACCGAGACAAGACCGAGTCCAAGCATGTTCAAGACCGAGACAAGACCGAGACAAGACCGAGTCCAAGCACATTCAAGACCGAGACAAGACCGTGTCCAAGCACATTCAAGACCGAGACTAGACCGAGTCCAAGCGCCTTCAAGACCGAGACAAGACCGAGTCCAAGCACATTCAAGACCGAGACAAGACCGAGTCCAAGTTCAAGACAAGACGAGTTCAAGACGCCTTCAAGACCGAGACAAGACCGAGTCCAAGCACGTTCAAGACCGAGACAAGACCGAGTCCAAGCACATTCAAGACCGAGACAAGACCGAGTCCAAGCACGTTCAAGACCGAGACAAGACCGAGTCCAAGCACATTCAAGACCGAGACAAGACCGAGTCCAAGCGCCTTCAAGACCGAGACAAGACCGAGTCCAAGCTTCAAGACCGAGACAAGACCGAGTCCAAGCACATTCAAGACCGAGACAAGACCGAGTCCGAGCATGTTCAAGACCGAGACAAGACCGAGTCCAAGCACATTCAAGACCGAGACAAGACCGAGTCCAAGCGCCTTCAAGACCGAGACAAGACCGAGTCCAAGCACGTTCAAGACCGAGACAAGACCGAGTCCAAGCACATTCAAGAAAGACCGAGATTCAAGACCGAGACAAGACCGAGTCCAAGCGCCTTCAAGACCGAGACAAGACCGAGTCCAAGCCTTCAAGACCGAGACAAGACCGAGTCCAAGCACATTCAAGACCGAGACAAGACCGAGTCCAAGCATGTTCAAGACCGAGACAAGACCGAGTCCAAGCACATTCAAGACCGAGACAAGACTGAGTCCGAGCCTTCAAGACCGAGACAAGACCGAGTCCAAGCGCCTTCAAGACCGAGACAAGACCGAGTCCAAGCGCCTTCAAGACCGAGACAAGACCGAGTCCAAGCGCCTTCAAGACCGAGACAAAGACCGAGTCCAAGCGCCTTCAAGACCGAGAGACGAGACAAGACCGAGTCCAAGCACATTCAAGACCGAGACAAGACCGAGTCCAAGCGCCTTTTAGACCGAGACAAGACCGAGTCCAAGCACATTCAAGACCGAGACAAGACCGAGTCCAAGCACATTCAAGACCGAGACAAGACCGAGTCCAAGCGCCTTCAAGACCGAGACAAGACTGAGTCCAAGCATGTTCAAGACCGAGACAAGACCGAGTCCAAGCACGTTCAAGACCGAGACAAGACCGAGTCCAAGCACGTTCAAGACCGAGACAAGACCGAGTCCAAGCCCAAGCACATTCAAAGACCGAGACAAGACCGAGTCCGAGCGCCTTCAAGACGAGACAAGACCAGTCCGAGCACAAGACGAGACAGTAAGACCGACAAGACGTTCAAAGACCGAGACAAGACTGAGTCCAAGCACATTCAAGACCGAGACAAGACCGAGTCCAAGCACATTCAAGACCGAGACAAGACCGAGTCCGAAGCACATTCAAGACCGAGACAAGACTGAGTCAAGACCGAGACGAGACCGAGTCCAAGCGCCTTCAAGACCGAGACAAGACCGAGTCCAAGCGCCTTCAAGACCGAGACAAGACGAGTCCAAGCACATTCAGACCGAGACAAGACCGAGTCCAAGCGCCTTTTAGACCGAGACAAGACCGAGTCCAAGCACATTCAAGACCGAGACAAGACCGAGTCCAAGCACATTCAAGACCGAGACAAGACCGAGTCCAAGCGCCTTCAAGACCGAGACAAGACTGAGTCCAAGCATGTTCAAGACCGAGACAAGACCGAGTCCAAGCACATTCAAGACCGAGACAAGACCGAGTCCAAGCACATTCAAGACCGAGACAAGACCGAGTCCAAGACGTTCAAGACCGAGACAAGACCGAGTCCAAGCCCAAGCACATTCAAGACCGAGACAAGACCGAGTCCGAGCGCCTTCAAGACGAGACAAGACCGAGTCCAAGCACATTCAAGACCGAGACAAGACCGAGTCCAAGCACGTTCAAAACCGAGACAAGACTGAGTCCAAGCACATTCAAGACCGAGACAAGACCGAGTCCGAGCGCCTTCAAGACGAGACAAGACCGAGTCCGAGCACATTCAAGACCGAACAAGACCGAGTCCAAGCACGTTCAAAACCGAGACAAGACTGAGTCCAAGCACATTCAAGAGAGACAAGACGAGAAGCACACCGAGTCCGAGCATTCAAGACCGAGACAAAACTGAGTCCAAACACATTCAAGACCGAGACGAGACCGAGTCCGAGCGCCTTCAAGACCGAGACAAGACCACAATGTTTTTTTTTCGGTATTTTTAAGCTATAAAACCACCAATAATTGAATAAATATTTAATGTCACATTGTGTCTATAGAAAAGTTACACAATGCACCTTTAAACTTGCATTTATCTTGATTTTAAAAGAAGTTTCCTGCAAGTCACAACTGTAAAAATCGACACGCTCATTCAAAAGTAGCTCAGTAATCAGCAGTGTGAGTAATACCTTTGTTTCTGCCCCCCTGGTGAAAGTCTCGGTGTTATACTGCCGAGGTGGGACACAGAGGAGACTTTAGTTTAATTGTCATTTGTATTTTTAAAACCACTTCGGAAAACCTGCAAAAACGTGCGCCGTAAAACATAATTAAAAACAGTCACAGAGTCAAACAATGGGCATAATTACTGAAACAACGCTGACACTGTGAAACCGAACGAGAAAACGAGCAGACGGGCAAAAGGGGGGAGGTTGGGTGGGGAGGTTTGTGGGGGTCACATAGGTGCGTTTTGGGGGCACTAAACTTCTCTATGGTCCAGTGTGGGGCAGTGAATAGAGCCCTGTTCGGTCCCACACAGGAGCCAATCAGAGCTCATTATTTCACCTCCTGTGTGCGCCGCATACGGAGCGGAGTGTGAGGCGGCGAAACTGCACCTCTTTGTCCTTTTAGCTGCGTGTTTACGGACAACATGACTTCACCCGCTCGCACAGAGAGGGAGGACAGGAGAGGGGAGAGGGGGCAGAATGGGACCGGTGTTGCGACTAAATCCAGGTTTTGTGTCAAACTCCGAGTCAGCACAAAGCGCGCGTGTGTGTGTGTGTGTGTGTGTGTGTGTGAGGGTCACGTCCGTCTGCAGCTCTCAGTGTAAACACAATTAAACATCAGTCATTAAGGCTCGTTTAGGTCGTGCACCAAGTTACATTTCAGAACTTTTAAGCCCGTACGAGTCTCCCGCGGCCGCAGATCCTCGGTCAGGTCCCTGTGGCTGTTCCAAAGTCCAGACTCCAAACAAAGGTGATGGAGCTTTTTCAGTTCAGGGCCTCGGCTTTGGAACGACCTGAGGCCTGAGGAAATAAGACTCACAACATCAGGATCATCTTTTAAATCACTTCTTAAAACACAATTTTATCAGTTGACCTTCCTTTAACTGGTTTTAGCTTGATTCCGTATTTATTTATTTTTATTCCATTCCTATTTATTATATTTTTTATTGTTTGCATCATTGTCTGTTTTTGTGCTTTCTGTTTGCTATTTTTATGTTTTTTGTATTGTTCTTTGTAAACCTTGTTTTTAAAAGTGCTTTATGAATAAAGATTATGTATCTATATTTGATTCACTTGTATTAACTAGTCCAGAAGAGTTGAAGGAGGCGTCTGGGGAGAGCTTCTTCTGGACTGGTTCAAACAAGTTTATCAAAGAAAATCACAAACAAAAAAACATTAGACCAGACATGTCAAACTCAGGCCAGGGGGCCAAATTTGGCTGCGATAGAATTATTTTTGGCCCGCGAGATCATATCAAATCTGTATTAGAGCTGCTCGCCGGCTACAGATCGACTATAGAGATATTATTTATTTAAAATGTTATTATTTTATATTTTGCCTGTTCTGGATTCAGTGTTTAGGCAAAACTATTATTAAACGTTTATTTTAATAAGAAAAGATTTAACATTACATATCTTGAAAGAAGAGAAAACATGCAGATGTTGTTGAAATTTTTCAATAAATATTTAGTTTGGCCGACGATTTTATCCCAGTTTGGCCTCTGTGACTTTGAGTTTGACACCACTTCATTAGACCCTCCTTCACCAGGACTCTTCCCCAGGATCATCTCCTGGTTGGACCTCGTCTTGATGGAGAGTCTGGGGCTCAGTATCTGGTCTTCTCAGTGTGAAGGAGCAGCGGCTCTAAGTGAAGCTTTTCACTTTAACCCTGATTAGAGTTGGGAAAAATAATTTCTTAAAATATTACATAAATTAACTTCTTAGGTTCTTTTTCGGAAGCCTTGAAAACTGACCACGATCTGGAGGAGGGTGTCCCAGGTGTGTGAAAGGAGAACGCTCCGTCATCACGGTTAATGCTGTCCATGCCTCGCTTTCTGATTTCAATGGCCTTCCTTGATCCAGCGTTTGAACTTGTTGTTTTCCGATCAATGACCGAGCCCCGTCCCAATCCAATGTGGTTGTTCCTTTTACAGTGGTCTGATATGGCGGATTTTAGGTTTTCCTGTTCTGCTTTGTCTTTTGTGTTCTGGTGAGTCTCCCTGACGTTTCCTTCTCGCATTCCTTTTGGTGTTCCTTTTTTCGGATGTGAATGCTCGGCTGTTCCCCTATGTATGATTTTATTGCATGAATTTTGCATTGGATTTCGTAGATGGCATTGCATTTTTGTTCTTGTGGGATTTTGTCTTGGATGTCGAGTAGTTGGCGGAGTTTTTGTGTGTTTTACTACATCTTATTTGTGTTTTTTCATGGCTCTGGATGGGTTCGGTTTGATGTTCGGTAGTGTGACTATTTTTTGGTCCTGCTGCCCTGTGTTGCATTGTTGTGTTTTTTTCCGGGGTTTTTGGTTTTATTTGTAACTTGTTGTCTGCCTTTGTTTATGGCCAGCTGGGGTACTGACATTGTTTGAGTGTTTGTATATGGTGTCTCTCCTCTTCCTCCCTGTCGTCTGTGATGAGTGTGGCCCGTTCGAATAGTGTTCTATTACTGAAAGTTTGGTGCAGTGGGGTGTTCGGATGTCCAGAGCAGATATTGGTCAGTGTGTGTAGGTTTCCGGTATACAGTAATTTTGATGCTGCCGTCTGCAATGTGGTGGATTTTAATGTCCAGAAAAGATATGGCTCCATCTTTCTCCTCCTCGTGTGTGAATTGAATAATTACCTGTGTGGTCTTGTGTGTTGAATGGTCCGTGAGTTCTTGTGTGTGTCCTTGTTGTATTTTTCCAGGATGTCATCTACGTAGCGTTCCAAAAAGGTTTAAAACGGCTTGTGGTGGTGCGGTGTTGAAAGCTTTTGTTCCAGGTCCTCCATGAAAAAACTTGCTCATTATTGCTGATAGTGGATCTCCCATTGCGAACCCCTCTTTCTGTCTGTAAATTATTTGTTTGTACTGAAAAATAGTAGATTTGCCACGAAACGTAATAATTGTGTAATGTCATCAACTGTTAGATTTGTGCGTTTTTTGATTTCTGTCCTTTTTAAGTTTTTTTTTTGTACTATGCGTAGTGTGACATCCACGGGTGTTTTGTGAGAGTGAGACGTCGTGATATGAGTATTTCATCCGGTGCTATTGTAATGTTTTTTAGTTTCCTGTCCAATTGTTTTGCATTCTTGCAGTTGAATTTTGTTTTGACCGAAGTGGTTTTATTATTTCGACCAGGGCTTTGGATAAATTGTATGTTACCGAACCTATGCTATCGACTATCGGGCGGAAGCGGCGTGTCTGTTTTGTGAATTTTCGGGTACCGTAAATGCCGGGGTGATGCTGGCTGTAGGGATTAAATCGTTGTATGCTTCACGGGTGATTTTTTTCTGTTCTATAGGGGTTTGAGTAATGTTTTGAGGGTTCGTTTCTTTTCTTCTGTCGGATTCTTTTGATGATTTCGTAGGTGTCGTGTCTGCGATAGTGCTTCCATTTTATGTTCGTATGTTTTCTTGTCCAATATGCTGTTGTCCTGCCTTTATTCTGCGGGTAAAATAATGATTGTGTTGTCTTTTTTCATGTGATTAATGGCTTTCCTTTCCTTCTTGGTTATATTGCTTTTCGGTAATTTGGCTGTTTTTGAATCCTGTCTGTGTTTGCGTAAATCTGCTTTTTGTCCCTGATTGGTATTTTTTGGCATGCTAGTTCCGTGGCTAATATGTATTCTTCTATGGGTATTTGTATGGGGTGGTGGCAAAATTAAGTCCTCGTGTAAGTACATTTGTTTCTGTTTCTGTGATTTTTCGCTGAGTTAAATTGCATACCCATTTATCTTATTTTTTGTTAGGGAGGTTTCGATTTGCTGTGTTTTTTCTCTATTAGTAATTTTAACTTCCTAACATGGCGTTCCTTAGTAGTTTTAAATTCTAATTCATATGTATTTTCTAAATGTTTGCTAACCTGTCGTTGTGCCTCTTCTTCCATGGGGAAAAGCCGTCCGTATTTCTCGCTTTCGTCCATTAGTTCTCGTTCAATGTTTTCTGTTTATTGTTTTTGATAGTGGTGCGAATCCTTTCATTTAATAGCGCTTTTTTGGCCCTTATTAACTATTTGTTTTGCATTATGGGTTGGGATCGGGGTCTTGATGTTATACTAGCTGGCGTGATGTTCTCGTCTCTGCATCGGAGATTGAAGCGTAGGTGGTTGTTGTAGCGGGCGCGCGCCTTTTTCCAGCCTCTCCCAAATGGCGAAGTGCTTATTGACCACCTTTTTGTCCAAATCTTCTTCTTATTAAGCCAATGATGTTCATTATGTCTTCTTATATATTTAACTTCTTTAGGTTCTTTTTAAAGACAATGCAGTAAAGTGTATTTACCTTGTTGACATGTTTCGGCTGCTAGCTGCAAGTCATCTTCAGAACTGTCACCGGTGTTGGTGGTGACGTGTCATATATCAGTGTTGTTACTTCCTGTAGGCGTGGTCAGCCTGAGGACCTGGGGTCGCTCAGACTGACCACGCCTCCCGCGTAGCTTGCAGCTAGCAGCCGAAACATGTCAACAAGGTAAATACACTTTACTGCATTGTCTTTAAAAAGAACCTAAGAAGTTAAAGTATATAAGAAGACATAATGAACATCATTGGCTTATTACATAAATTACAAATGATACAACATCAAGTCGACTGGAAAGTACTGATGAATTGGTTGAGTTTTTTTTTTTTTTTTTATTAAATCTTCTGTATTCATGGTAACTGCCTCCTCTGGACAGATGTTGTAGCTTTTGTTGTGAGTGCGGAGTGACTGGTGTCCTGTGTTGTTGTGTTTTTGTCCAACAAGACAATTAAGGTTAAAATAACCTCATCTAACTGTGAATTTAAAATACACACAGATTTTACAACTGTTACTGGCCTGGTTCAGTATCCTCCCCACGTCCCTGAAGTATTTGACACTACATGACTACATTACCCATAATCCTCTGTGTTTCCAGGTGAGCTGTGTGGCCCCGCCCTCCTCTCCGTCTCGGGCTCCTCAGGACTCAGCGGAGAGCAGGGAGGACGTGTACCTTCAGATGGAGCTGCAGTCTCTGGAACAGGCACTGGGGGGCGCTACAGTCAACAGTCTCCCTGAGCTCTGTGAGTGACACCAGAGTTTTTCAGAAGACGTCACGTTGTAAAGCAGGAGCCTGTGTAACTTTATGGAAGATTTATCGTTTTTGAAGCACTCTCCAAACTTAAGATCCACAAATCAAATCATTATGTGTTTGGCATCGGCTCCACAAACTTGTCATTCCACACCAAATCTCTGAATGTCCCAGCTCGACCATCTCAGATTTGACTGAAAAAGTTCTAGGAGGTTCACACTTTCCAACAGGAAAAGTCCCAAATTTTCCTTATAGTTTTGTCATTAAAAATACTTTGTCAACTCTCCCCTGACCTGTTTTGAGCAGAGTTTTCTGAGGAGCCACTTTCAGATTGCTGTATCTAAAAAACTATTTAAGGTCAATCCTTCAAATTTTCAAGGGTTAAAATTTGTCAAATGTTCTTGTAGAATCTGGACTTTTACACATGTGCTTTTGGTTTATCACAGATTTCTGGGGGCTTGAATTTGGGGCGTCTGGTGTTAGGTTTGGCCTTCACAGTCCATGAATGATCTGCATTATTACAAACATCACATTTTCAAAAAATAATTTTGCAAAACAAAGGCAGACCATCAACACAAATTTTGGATATTTTAAAAACAGAAATCTAGTCTTTCAAAAACAGTTCATTTTATGTTGGTGGGTGCTGTCATTTTTTTGGTATAACATGGTAAAAGATGGCACCAAATTTATTTTTTTTCCATTTTTAACACTTAATATCTTCTACAGCAGGGGTGTCCAAACTTTTTTCATCAAGGGCCACATATCTAAACACAGACGAAGCAGAGGCCGATCGAGGGCTGTAGACTGGAGCTCAGTACAGTGAATAATTGAATGTTTAACACGTTAGAATGAACCATCAGTCTTTATTCATGCTAAGATCCTTAAAACCACACACTAAATATTAAATATTGGCTTTATCCAGGTAGATTCTCAAAAAATTTGCAGTAAAAAAATATTTTTTAATTGATGCAAAGTAATTGGGCCAATTGACCTGGAAATCTGAGGGCCAATAAAAATTTGTCTGAGGGCCGCATTTGGCCCCCGGGCCATAGTTTGGACATGCCTGTTCTACAGCTTTCATCACAGAGGCTCAGTTTGAAGTTGTCTTTGAAATTGCACTTTCCACAGTCCTTCAAAGATGCCCTCAAATTTAAAGAGTAGAAGTTTCGAGCAAATTCAAGCCCCCACAAATCTGTGATAAACCAAAAGCACACGTGTAAAAGTCTACAAGTAGTTCTACAAGTACATTTGCCAAGTTTTAACCCTTGAAAATTTGAAGGATCGACCTTAAATAGTTTTTTAGATACAGCAATCTGAAAGTGGCTCCTCTGAAAACTCTGCTCAAAACAGGTCAGAGAGGAGTTGACAAAATATTTTTAATGACAAAACTATGAGGAGTTGGGAACTTTTCCTATTGGAAAGTGTGTAAACCTAGAACTTTTTCAGTCAAATCTGAGATGGTGGAGCGGGGGCATTGAGAGATTTGGACGTGGAATGACCCGTCTTAAAATCCTTTCAGCTGAATAATGGCACCACTGAAGCTCTTGTTCAAAATAATTTCTCTTTAGTTTATTTCTCCTGACAGGGAAGACGCTGAACTTTGTGTCAGTTTTTGTTTCATGGAAATAGGCCCAGAAATTACAGCGACATGAACCACAAACCAGCTCAACAAATCTGCAATTCCCACTCACTTCTCCTCACTTTTCTTCTCGTTCTTCTGTCTCGTTTTAGGTGACCTGGTGTCTCGGGCCATGCACTTCCTGTCCCGCCCGCAGCCCGCCCCCTCTGCTCCGTCGGCCAATCACACGCCAGTATCCTGGACCCCGGACGCGCTGCACACTCTGTTTTATTTTGTCTCCTCTTCTCAGACTAGAAAACACGGAAAATCTGCAGTCTCCAAACATGACGCTGACCAAAGAGAAGTGAGTGTTTCTAAAGATACACTGTGTAACTTTTCTGGAGGAGCAGACACTACACTTTTCTGGGTTGAATTTAACTTCTCTGCTGGGTTTTGCCAAATAAATGGGTTAAATCTTTATAATGACCTCTACAGATTTAGTTAAAGAGCCATTAAACTCCCTCCTGAAGCTTTACTCCGCCCATAAGCAAAATCTGAGAAATCCTCCAGAGTGGGCGGAGCTTGGTGGGTGTGGGGCGGGCTCTAGAGCGATGATTGACAGCCGACCTGACAGCCACAACAACACGGCGCAGAACGGTGCGCTCCAGACTTTGAAACAGAGCGGATGTTTGTGTTGGGATCACGGCGTTTCCCTTTTCTCCAGACACGGCGGGACATGGCGGTGCCCGGCGGTGTCAGGTCGGGGCTGAGAGGGGCTGCTCACCTCCCGCCATGAGCTCTTCACGTAATAAACTGCGTCTGACTCATCTGCGCTGTTAGTCCAACTCGGAAACTCAAGTGTTCTGGCTGTATTTTTTCCTAAAGAGGCCAATAGAGACACAGGTTTTTAACAAATCTGCACTAAAATGCCAAAACAAGGCCTATTTTAGACCCATTTGCACAGAGAATCAATAGAAAGAAGGTGAATTGGGTGTTTAGTGGCCCTAAAACTGTATTTAAAACATGTTACCCCGTAAACCAGGGGTGTCAAACTCATTTTGGTCCGGGGGTCGTATCCAATCGACTTTGATCCCAAAGGGGCCGGATCAGAAAACTCATGTCATATAAACCCCAAAAATAACAATAAGTTCAAATATTTGTGCAGAGAAACACAAATCTATTACAGAAATCTTTTTTAATTGATGAACTCTTTCTTTTACAAAATATTATAATATTATGAACAACCTGAAACTTTAAGAAAAATACAATTTCAACACAAAGTTTTAACATGAACTTGTTTGTAAACAGGAATAAGTCAATTTTTCTTGTAAAATCCTGCACTCGGCTCCACTTTTCTCATGTTGGACATTTTGTTGATGAGGGTGTCACGGTCAACAGTCAAAACGATCGTCCTTTAAGAGCGTTTGGAAAGAGACAAGTCTTCATTTGTGCTGCTCTGGTGGGAGGGGCCACGTACAGAGACGCTGCTGTGATAAACACCACAGAAAATTAACAAGATTTTAATAAAAAAATAGAATTAAAATATTTTAGTAGAAAATCAGCCGAGGGCCAGATTAAAGGTCTTGGAGGGCCGGATCTGGCCCCCGGGCCGCATGTTTGACACCTGTGCCGTAAACAGTAGTTTGTAGTTTTGTAGTTTAGTATGTGTTTGCTTTTTGACTCTTACATGAGTTGTTTACAAGGTAATTGAATGTCTCCTCCAGCTCTCCTCCCTCCTCTCTCCTCCTGGCTCTGTCTCTCTCTGTCTTCTTCTATGTTCTTATTAGGGACGTCCCAATCACATTTTTTAGCCCCCAAGTCCGAGTCCTTTGATATTGAGTATCTGCCGATACCGAGTCCCGATCCGATACTTCTATAAAACATTATGAAATGAACTAAGAGCAAAAAATAAGATCCAGGATGTTTGGAGGATCAGATTGTGTTGATTTCACATATTTGGGCTGAACTTAGTGTGAAAAATCAAATGTCCCAAACTTTTATTTTATCAACTTTTCTAACCATGAAGCATCAGTGTTGAAAATCTTTACTTTTACCACAGTATAGTCTTGGAATGTGTAACTTAGTAAACTAAAACAGGAACCAGACCAGGACCAGATCAGACCCGAGACTCGACTCTGCACAATCTACACTTTGTATATTTGATATTATATGTTTGCATGTGCTTTATATTTAAAACATTTAGGCTCGTCTATGAAATCCAAATAATACAAAATCTTACCAAATAAAAACGAGATGACAGAAGCTCCACAGCCTCTGTCCCAGCGGAGTGTGCACCACGACATCGGTCCCGCCGCTCAATAGACACTCTGAGTGGACGTCCCTGAGCAAATCCCGCGCCTCAGTTAAAAAAAAAAACCCCAAAAAACTGTTATGTTCTGTGTGTCCTGTGTGTTATATACGTATATTATTTATCTGATGCCTGATCGGAACATAACGGCCGAGTCCGGATTGAGTCCACAGTCACGAGATCGGCGCTGATTTCTGGACAACCCTAGTACTTATATATGGTTTTATCTTTTCCAGGCCCTCCCCTCGCCTCTCCTCCTGGCTCCATCTCTCTCTGTGTCTTCTCTGAGTAAATATATGATTGTGTCTCTTCCAGGTCTCCTCCTCTCTCCTCCTGGCTGCAGATCTCTCTCTCTCTCTGTGTCTTCTCTGAGCATAAACTTCTAGCTCTGTCTCTCTCTGGTCTTCATTCTCTCTTATACCTGTTTTTGTCTCTTCCTCTCCTCCCTCCTCTCTCCTCCTGGCTCTGTCTCTTTGTCTCTTTCTTCTCTCTCTGTGTCAGATCTCTGAGTACAAACTTCTGGCTCTGTCTCTCCCTGTGTCTTCATTCTCTCTCATATCTTTGGTTTTGTCTCTTCCAGGTGTCCTCCTCTCCTCCCTCTTCTCTCCTCTCTTTGTGGCTGCACATCTCTCCGGTCTTCTCTCCCTCTTATATATGATTTAGTCTCTTCCAGGTCTCCTCCTCCCCTCTCTCCCCTCTCCTCCTGGCTCCATCTCTGTGTCTCTCTTTCTTCTCTCTCTTTCTCCGTCACTTATCTTTGGTTTTATCTCCTCCATGTTGTCCTTCTTCTTGTTTACATGTGGTTTTGCCTCATCCAGATCTCTTTCTCTCTCTTTCTCTCTCTCTGTCTTCTCTGAGTATATTCCAAATCACATCCCTCCTCTCTCCTCTCCTCCTGGCTCCGTCTCTCTGTCTCTCTTTCTCTCTCTCTGTGTCTAAACTTCTGGCTCTGCTTCTCTCTAGTCTTCTCTCTCTCTTACGTATGTTTTTGTCTGTTCCAGGTGTCCTCCTCTCCTCCCTCCTCTCTCCTCGTGGCTGCACATCGCTCTGGTCTTCTCGGATCACAGGCGTAGTTCTGTGGTGGACTCTGATGACGTGAGACAGAGCTCCAGGGTCCTGCTGCACCAGGACTGTGAGCCCAGACTCCTCAGGTAAACCTCAGTTAAACCTAAGAATTTAAGCTGCTGATTATACTGGAAAGTGTCTGGATTCCTGTTACTGACTAAGCTTCATGATGTTGTCTCCTGGGCTCTGGTTTTGGCCAAATTTCAGAGCTGCAGTAAAACGGAGCCTCACAGTCGGTAATTTTACCTCTTGGGTAGAAGCGAAACTCACTCACTCCAAAAGTTTAGAACAGAATAGAATGATCTTTGGTAATGACTTTAATAGGTGTTAGAATAAGTGTCCCTGAATGTAATTTGAAAATATTTTTGCGTTGGTAGTTTTGAATTTAGGGGTATTAGATCAACAAATACATCTCAGTTTCGTTTACTTTGTGGTGTGGTTTGAAATGACCTTTTTTCTTCTTAAATAATTGTGACATAACTTGACATTTTTACTTGTGAACAGTGTTTAACTCAGCGGGTGTTGCCTCTGTGTCTCGTGTGTGTGTGCGTTTCCAGGTGTGACTCCAGTGTGTCGTCGTCATGGCGATCCCTGGACGCCGCGTCTGCGTTGAGGCGTTTCAGGTCGGACCTGGGCTTCACGATGCTCTGCTCCGGGAGATCTGATCTGCTCAAGGACGCCTCCGGTCTGCTCGGAGAGAGAGGAGTGGACACTGTGGATGAACGGGTGAGAGACAGAGAGACGGAGAGAGAGAAAGAAGGAGACGGGGTAGAGAGAGAGAGAGAGAGTCTGTCCTGATGAAATACGAGTGAAAATCTGCGTAAATGATAAACTGTGTCCATCATATTTGTCCAGGGCCTGAGTGCTCTGATGTACGCCTCTGCTGCTGGAGACGAGGCTCTGGTCCAGGTCCTGATCCAGGCCGGAGCTCAGCTGGACCTGAAGGTGAGTCTCCTCCTCTCCTGTGCTCATACAGAGTGTACAGCACATGTAGAGGAGGCTGCTTTCAATAAAGAGTCCAGCAAACTCCTTTATACTGTAGTGTGACAATAATGTGACAGTAATATGACTGTAGTGTGACTGAGCCGTGTGCTGCAGGTCCCTGTGTGCTCCAGGACTCACCCCTCGGTCTTTCCCGGGACCAGACACTGGACGGCTCTGACTCTGGCCGTGCTCCACTCTCACGTCTCTGTGGCTCAGGTACAAAACACAAAACACAACTCATCTCCTTTATCAGTCACTAAAGATGTAACTGTACTGTGAGGGTCTAATGGTGCACTCACTCTAGGACTTTAAAACCACACCGTGCTCAAGCACAGTTGTGTAGGGTTCTATGTTCTGCACTTACACTTGCAGATTGAAACAAGGCCACGGCCTGATGACGTCATCACAGGCGTTGTTTGTTTACATGTGCTAAGACTTTTAGAGGAGAAAATATCTATTAAATAGTGTCGCTGATGTGCGTCCTTTTATGATACACACTCTTCTGTGAGTTTATGGAGATAAAAACAGTGCGGAGCAGTGATGACAGCTGGAGATGAGAGGCAGATAAACTTCTGTCTGTCCTTATTGAAGGTGAGTGTGAATTTGCCGTGTGTTTTCACTGTTTTCCTCCTGTGAGTAACATCAGCGCACACACAGGGCTCCTATAGTAAAGTAATGTGTGTGTTCATACATGAGTCTGTGTCGTGCTTTGGCCCACCTCATCCAATCGGGCCACAGTCCCATCTGTGCCGTGCCTGAGCACAGGTTGAGGCACTCACACTGGACAAACGTACGGCGCTTTAGGGGAGATCCCTGCTGGGCACAGTTCTAAAGTCCTAGTGTGAGTGCAGCCTAAATTCAGATTATTTTTCAATAAACAGTATTGTAACTTTTCAAAACTGTTTCTATTCAGCACAGATAATGTCCCACAAAACAATATTTACACAAACTTTGACTTTCTCTTTGACGTTCAGTTGTTGTTGGAGGCGGGGGCGGACGTGGAGGCTCAGGTGGGAACGGCTCAGGACGGATCTGTGGAAACGCCTCTGCAGCTCGCATCATCTGCAGGTGACAACAACAACCACAACACTCTGAGGAAGAACGAGGGAGAGACGGAGGGAGGGAGGGAGAAAGAGAGAGGGAGGGAGAAAAAGAGAAAGGGGAAAAGGGAGGGAGAAAGCCAGAGATAAGGGGGGAAAGGAGAGAAGGAGGGAGAGAGAAGGCAAGAGAGAAAGAAAGAGAGAGAGGGAGGAGAGACAAGGCAAGAGGGAGAGAGAAGGAGAGAGAAGAGAGAAGAGCAAAGAGAGAGAGAGAGGAGAGAGACAAAGAGAGAGAGAGGGCAAGAGGGAGGGAGAGAAGAAGAGGAGGAGAAGAGACAGAGAGAAGAGGGAGAGAGAGAGAAGGCAAGAGGGAGGGAGAGACAAAGAGAGAGAGAAGGCAAGAGGGAGGGATTGGGGGGAGGAGAGAAGGAGGGAGAGAGGGAGGAAGAAAGAAGGGAGAAAGGAAAGAGGGAGAGAGACAGAGAGAAGGAGGAAAGGAGAGAGGGAGAAAAGGAGTGATGGAGAGAGGGAAGTAGTAATGGAGAGAGAAGGGGGAAAGGTGAGATGGAGAGGGAGAAGGTGTGAGAGAGAGAAGGGGGAAGAAGAGATAGAGAGAGATAGAAGGAGTGAGGGAGGAAGAGAGAAGGGGGGGAGAAAAGATAGAGAGAATGGAAAGAGCGAGGGAGAAGGAGGAAGGAGGGAAGGAGGGAGAGAGAGAAACAGAAACAGATCCAGCTGGAGACGTGTGTTTTTCTGCAGGAGACTATGAGATGGTGAGTCTGCTTCTCTCTTATGGAGCTGACCCTCTGCTCCCAGTGCATCATGGGAGCTCTGCTCTGTCTCAGGACATGGACTGTTTCAGCTGCGCCGCCGCTCATGGACACAGGTCAGAGATTTACAAGATCATAGTAATTAATACAAGTGCACCAAATGTACTGGATTTATTTGAACAGTTTTTTACTGTATTTTTTGGACTATAAGTGACACCAGCCAAAAATGTGTAATGAAGAAGAAAAAGAACATAGTCCAGTCTCACCGGACTATAAGCTGCACTTTTTGGGGGAAATTTATTTTACAAAACCACGAACCGACATTTCATCTAGTTCTAGTAATAAGAATATTACTATAACTTGCTGTTAACATCACATATGAACAGCTTCCTCTTCTGTGTCGCTGTCGTCAGACTCAGCATCAGTTCCAGTTAGAATTATTCGGGTGTTTCTGAATCCCGACAGGATGGTTTCAGTGTTATTGAAGTCCAGACTTTGTCCATCCATCCAGTGACTTCAGGAAAGTTTCTCCCGGTGTCACAAGTTTCTCTCTCACTGCAAACTTTCTTTCTGCTGCTCGATTCTCGTTTTCAGCTGCAGATTTCACGACTTGCAGTTTATAATCTGCAAAATCTCATTTTCTTTTTGGGGTCATTTGTGTTCAGTTTTCTCAGTCGTCTTTATAAGTTTGTTTAAATGTTAAGTTTTCAGTGATACAGAAGTAACGGTGCGATCGACTGACATGACACAGACAGGACAGAGGCTCTTTCTGCAGGAGACATGCGCAGTAGAGCCAAGTGACAGTGGTACAGGAGGAACAGGAGCAGCAGATACTCACACACAAGACTAGAGCCTCTCCACACTTCACTGAAACATTTTAATATAGAAGTCACACCAGAGTATAAGTCACAGGAAACACACAAACCATGAAAAAAGTGCGACTTATAGTCTGAAAAATACGGTACTGTCTTTTTAATGTGACGTTGTGCACTTTTTAGTCACGTTTCCCTGTTTGATTAGATCAGATGGAGATGTTTTTGTGTATCTATCTAATGGACAATGTCACAGATCGATGTTACATATTTTTAATTAACATATTCCTTGTTTACAGTTGTTTATATGTTCTGCTTTTTAATGCATCTTTTCATACAGGACTCTATATATTGTCAGATTAATTTATGGATTTTGTGATTTTACACACAGAACTGAAATAGGAATTCTGGTTTCTATTCCTTTTGAGAGAAGCACAGTTTCCCTCTGACACTTTTCTCTCTTCTCGTTCCAGAAACGTCGTGCGCAGACTGGTCCTCGAGCCCGCCCCCCGCAGAGACGACGTCCTGTCACTGGAGGAGATCCTGGCCGAGGGCGTGGACCAGGGGCACCCGTGGGAGAAGGGCACCCAGGGGACCCTCCGCGTGTGTAAAGCCCGACTCAAGGCCCTGCAGCAGGCGTCGTACTACAGCGCCGAGCACGGACACCTGGACGTCACTCTGGACATCAGAGACATGGGTGAGGATGTGGCCACTTTATTAGGAACACTCCAGACCAGGGGCGGGCTTTTTTATTTTCCATGGGACCACAGGAGAAACAGAAAATATTATGGAGGGCGAAATGCTAAACTCAATTCTGCAAAATATGAATCGTATTTCTTTAAAAAAAAAAAAAAAAAAAAGCAGTAAATATCATTGTTTTGACGAGCTGCTCAGACTGATAAGAGTTTATGTTATGAAAAAGTGAGTCTACAAAAAATGTAATTTTAAAAAACACGTCTAAAATAAAATCCATGCAGCTTTAGTCCATGCCTGAGATAAAATTATAAAATATGTTTATTTTGTAATTGCAAAATCAGAATCAACCAAAGAGCTGAACAATACAACAGTGATCCTAGATTGTTAATGTAAATGGACAGAGTTAACCCACTAACAGATTCCAAATAGGAAGTGCGCATGTGCACACTTCTGGCTCCGTTGATTCTGGCTTTAATTCACTTTCTATTGAAAAACTGTCTCCTCTCTCTGTAACTGCTGCTGTGAACCTCGTCATTTCGGTCTTAAAATATTTGTATTAACCCGCGACACATGATCCATTGGCCATAAATAATAGATTTTAGATTAGATTAACTTCAACTTTTTTGTCATTACACATGTATAAATACAAGGTAGAGAAATGTGATTTAGCATCTAATGAGAAGTGTAAGGAGCAGCAAGTGTGATATATAAACAGAATGTGCAGTATATAGACAATATACAGTATATTACAGTGTAGACTGTAGTGAATATATACAACAGACTGTATAAAAGAAGTGGACTAAGTGAGTGTGACGTCACCCACAGAGTTCAGCACCGCTCAAATGAGGCTCGAGATGTTCACGGTTACAGGAGCCAGTCTGGAGCCAGACTCTGTGTTATAAATAGGATTTTTTTGACAGACAAAATAGCAAAATAAAAAATTCATGTAGAGCAGGTTAAGACAAACATTTTAAGACCAAAATGACGAGGCTCACAGCAGCAGGTACAGAGAGAGGAGCCACAAGATCCTAATGTAAGTCCATTGGAGCCGGAGTCAGAAGGAGCCGGAAGAGCCTCCTGGAGAACTTCCTGTTTGGCACACGGAGGCTACAGCGTTAGATCTGTCCACTCATATTTACGGGCTATGATATATACAGATAAATATGTCAGTATGAACAGGAGTTAATTTGATATAATATACATGGGGGACATATAAGCAGATGTATTGTAAACAATATATACTATGAACACATTTACAGGGTGCACTATAGAAAATATAAACATGTATGACATATATAAATGAGCAAAAGATATATATAAACAGTGTAAATGCAGAACACTGTAAATAAATAAAGTTATGTATCAGATGTAATATGAACATGATATATGTACATGCATTGGTGATATGTACATGTAGTTTAGATGGAGGGATGGGATTTGGATGGGGAAATAAATTCCTATTCCTCATATGGAATTCAGCTCCAAATTCAATGAGCTTCATTTGACTGGAGCCAAACGCTGTGGGTGACATCACACTCCCTCAGTTCTCTTCGTTATCCTCAACGGTCGTATGAATCAGTAAAGATTGACGGATCTACTGTCATAATATTAAAGTCAATAAAATATAAAGCAAATTTCAGTGGAATTGGATTTTAAACCTAAAGCAAAACTGATTTTCTACCATGTTATAATGTTCCCTCATCAAAAACATGTCTGAGGAGGTGTTAGAGTCATCCATGCATGTTTGAGTAATCTAGTGATCTCTCCTGGGCCCTATTCACACCCGCCTTACTGTGAGCTGTAAGATTCTGTGCAATGCTCGTACCTAAAATTAATCAAATAAAATAGGTCATAATTTTGTGTTTAAATGAATAATGGAAAAAACGGATAACGGCTGTTTCCCGTTTACGTGACTTAAACTGCGATGCCGGACTAACCCAGGACTAACCCAGGACTAACCAGGACTACCCAGGACTAACAGGACTAAACCAGGACTAACCAGGACTCACAGGACTAACCAGGACTAACCCAGGACTAAACCAGGACTAACCAACTACCAGGACTAACCAGGACTAAACAGGACTAAACCAGGACTAAACAGGACTAAAAACTAACCCAGGACTAACAGGACTAAAACAGGACTAAACCAGGACTAAACCAGACTAGGACTAACCAGGACTAAAACAGGACTAAACCAGGACTAACCAGGACTAAACCAGGACTAACTCCAGGACTAAACCAGGAAACCAGGACTAACAGGACTAAAACAGGACTAACCAGGACTAAACCAGGACTAAACAGGACTAACCAGGACTAACCAGGACTAATCCAGGACTACTAAACCAGGACTAAACCAGGACTAAACCAGGACTAAACCAGGACTAACCAGGACTAAACAGGACTAACCAGGACTAAACCAGGACAAACCAGGACTAAACCAGGACTAAAACCAGGACTAACCAGGACTAAACCAGGACTAAACCAGGACTAAACCAGGACTAAACCAGGACTAAACCAGGACTAACCCAGGACTAAAACAGGACTAAACCAGGACTAAACCAGGACTAACCCAGGACTAACCAGGACTAAAACCAGGACTAAACCAGGACTACTAAACCAGGACTAAACCAGGACTAACCAGGACTAAAACAGGACTAAACCAGGACTAAACAGACTAAACCCAGGACTAACCCAGGACTAAAACAGGACTAAACCAGGACTAAACCAGGACTAATCCAGGACTAATCCAGGACTAAAACAGGACTGAACCAGGACTGAGTGCCAGGACAGGCCCGGAGGTGCGCCCGCGTACACTGTCTGGTGATCAGAACTGAGACTGGGATCAGACCGGAACAAGATCAGGACTGAGACCAGGACCAGGACCACGAAGACTGACAAAGCGAATTGTTATCCATAATCTGACAAATAATGTAATAATTGTTCTCTCGTTTTCTTATTTTTGGTTTTATTTTGAAAAAAAAACAAATGAACAAATGATACATGGATTGGTCCTGAATATTGCGAGATAGGGTCATAGTCTTGTGAAGTGTTATTTAAAGTGTGTAATTCCTGTTGTGTCCTGCAGGTGTCCCGTGGAGCGCTCACAGTTGGCTGCAGTCTGTGCTCAGAGCTCAGGAGCAGGGCAGAGATCGGGTCGTACTTTCTCTGCTCCAGGACTTCAGCTCCATCCCCTCTGACAACTACAGCCCCGAGTTTAGACTGACAGGCGTCCCGGCGCTGTTCACACTCCTGCACAACACAAAGGTACAAAACTACAGCCCCGAGTTTAGACTGACAGGCTTCCCGGCGCTGTTCACACTCCTGCACAACACAAAGGTACAAAACTACAGCCCCGAGTTTAGACTGACAGGCGTCCCGGCGCTGTTCACACTCCTGCACAACACAAAGGTACAAAACTACAGCCCCGAGTTTAGACTGACAGGCTTCCCGGCGCTGTTCACACTCCTGCACAACACAAAGGTACAAACTACAGCCCCGAGTTTAGACTGACAGGCGTCCCGGCGCTGTTCACACTCCTGCACAACACAAAGGTACAAAACTACAGCCCCGAGTTTAGACTGACAGGCTTCCCGGCGCTGTTCACACTCCTGCACAACACAAAGGTACAAAACTACAGCCCCGAGTTTAGACTGACAGGCGTCCCGGCGCTGTTCACACTCCTGCACAACACAAAGGTACAAACTACAGCCCCGAGTTTAGACTGACAGGCGTCCCGGCGCTGTTCACACTCCTGCACAACACAAAGGTACAAAACTACAGCCCCGAGTTTAGACTGACAGGCGTCCCGGCGCTGTTCACACTCCTGCACAACACAAAGGTACAAAACTACAGCCCCGAGTTTAGACTGACAGGCGTCCCGGCGCTGTTCACACTCCTGCACAACACAAAGGTACAAACTAAGCCCCGAGTTTAGACTGACAGGCGTCCCGGCGCTGTTCACACTCCTGCACAACACAAAGGTACAAAACTACAGCCCCGAGTTTAGACTGACAGGCTTCCCGGCGCTGTTCACACTCCTGCACAACACAAAGGTACAAACTACAGCCCCGAGTTTAGACTGACAGGCGTCCCGGCGCTGTTCACACTCCTGCACAACACAAAGGTACAAAACTACAGCCCCGAGTTTAGACTGACAGGCGTCCCGGCGCTGTTCACACTCCTACACAACACAAAGGTACAAACTACAGCCCCGAGTTTAGACTGACAGGCGTCCCGGCGCTGTTCACACTCCTGCACAACACAAAGGTACAAAACTACAGCCCCGAGTTTAGACTGACAGGCGTCCCAGCGCTGTTCACGACACAAAACTGGACAAAGGATCAGGCTCCAGGAACGTAAAATTCTCTGTTACTTTCACAGCCCCTCCACACCTCAAGATCTTTCCCTCCTCAGACTCTCATTATGTTTGGCAAATTTCATATTCACAAAACAAAATGAGCAAATACATTAGTAAACCAATTCAGAACCACTTTCAAAATGAAATACAGCCATATTTTACAACCATTAAGACATTAACTAATAAAAAAAACCTGAGAAATTATATCATTTGGCCGTTAAAGACTCACAATATTCTGCATTAAACTGAATTACTTAAACCAAAGAATCAACACTGGTCAGTCGTCTCTTCGGAAAAGCAACATATTGTAACATTACGTTTTTTTCTGTTCTACTAATATTAATATTAACCCCTGTAGTGACTGATTAAACCTAATATAGAATTATTGTTTTATTTTGAACTCTCTGTGGTTTCCATTTGAACATTTTTAATCAAGTTTCAATGTCCTATGAAATTCTGAAATTCTCTGATCTGACCAAGATTTAAAAACTTATATCAGGTTATAGAAGCCCATTTCCGCCAGTAATTAAAAAATAAAAGCCTCACAGAAACTCATAATTATGAGTTTAAAAGTCAGAAGTTATTAAGTCAGAATCAGCTCTTCCAAATCCGAGGCCGTGGTTCTCGACCGGAAAAAGGTGTCTTGTCCTCTCCGGGTGGGTGGAGAGTCCCTGCCTCAAGTGGAGGAGTTCAAGTATCTCGGGGTCTTGTTCTCGAGTGAGGGGAGGACGGAGCGTGAGATTGACAGGTGGACAGGTGCAGCGTTGGCAGTGATGCGGTCGCTGTATCGGACCGTTGTGGTGAAGAGGGAGTTCCAAATGTCTCCTGGACGTCTCCCTCGGGAGGTGTTCCGGGCATGTCCCACCAGGAGGAGGCCCCGGGGAAGACCCACGGGAGGAACTATGTCTCTGGTCTGGCCTGGGAACGTCTCAGGGTCCCCTCAGAGGAGCTGGAGGAAGTGTCTGGGGTGAGGGAAGTCTGGGAGTCCCTGCTTAGACTGATGCCCCTGCGACCCGGCCCCGGATATGCGAAAGAACCTGGATGGATGGAAGTTATAAGCTCATGGGATGGTGGCTGAGTGGCTAGCACTCACGCCTCACAGCAAGAAGGTTCTGGGCCTGATCCCCCGGGTCGCCTGGGCCTTTCTGTGTGGAGTTTGCATGTTTCTCCCCGTGTCTGGATGAGTTTCTTCTGGGTGCTCCAGTTTCCCCCATCAACCCAAAACATGCTCCAGGTCTCCAGGAAGAACAGTTGAAAGCTAAAGGTCAATTAAACACAATCAATCAATGAACCTGCCCAGGGACGTGTGGGTTTTTTCGGAAGATTCGGTGCGTGTCCTAGAAAGAAGCGCAAAAGATGGAAGGATCCGAGAACAGGCCACTTTGTTTCAGCATTGTCCATTGAGAGGGATTCAGTGTTGATCACCAAGTACAACTGCCACCCCGGAACGACGCCTCTGCCCAACTCACAACGAGGGGGAGCTTTATACCACACATCTGACAAAACATTCACTTGTTGATTTAGCGTATACAGCAAGAAAATGAACAATAATGCTGACCCGGTGCACTTTATCATGGGTGGGTACATGCCACGGGGTCCACATACATCAGTTTTCTGCTTCGTGGCGTCTCAAAGTACAGAAAAACATGTCTTTTATAGAACTATAGATAGACATACGTGTTTTTCACCCTGTTGTCATTCCAAGGTACAAGATATTGGGTGAATCAGCATCAACACAGAATATTTCCCACAGACGACAGGTGGACATTTGCACTGGTGATATAACCTGGTACAATACACCTCCACTCTACTTACGAAGTGTTTATATCTTAAATTTTGGCCCAGCTTTCTTGCAGTCATAAGAGTCATTATTTATTGTGCCTCACAGACCGAGCAGAGTTTAACTAGTTCCTACAGTGTTGTTCATTTCTCAGTGTGTTTTCTCTCTGTGTGTTCAGGATTACATGATCCTTCAGTGTTTGGCCTGGGTCCTGTCCCTGTCGTATGGACCGTCCCCCGTCCCTCCCGTCCCTCCTCTGGACGCGTCTCTGTCCACTCACCTCGGTAACTGGGTCCGTCTTTAAAGTCTTCTCTGTTAAACGTCACAGTTACATAACCTCACGTGTGCTCTGACGCAGACGTGCACTTCCTGAACAACCGGGAAATGTCCGACGTCACGTTTATGATCGAGGGACGGCAGTTTTTCGCTCACAGAGTTCTGCTCATCTCCGCCTCCGACAGGTGAGGAGTCAAATACGTGCTATGGAAAAAGACTGGATCTTGACTCCAAATTATTCACTCTAACTGTGAGCCTCGATGAGCTTCATTTGACTGGAGCTGAACACTTCTTTACACCGTCTACGGAGGCTTTACATAAATAACTTGGATATTTTTGTGTCGTTTTTCGTTCAGGTTTGCGCAGCTCCTGAGCGAGTCTCCTGACGCCATCATCCACATCGATCACATGACCTACAGCACTTTCCAGGTGAGACTCTGTAAACCAAACTGTGAAGAGACCGGTCTGTGTCCGTCACTGTCGTCTGCCTCAGAGGGAGAGACGTGTGTTTGAGTGACAGCTGCTCGTGTTGTTGTTGTGTTTCAGTTGATGATGAAGACTCTGTACTGTGGAGGAACATCTGGAGTCACTCTGACTCATGATGAAGCTCTCAAGGTACAAACAGCTCAGTGTGAATCCAACAATCAGAACAGAGTTCTGCACATTTATCTGAGTCGTCTCTCGCTGAAACAGATCAGAACCCGTGATCAAAGCGTTCAAACAAATACAAATACAAATGTTAACAGAGAAATAAGATGAAAACGTTTATCCAGTTGAGAGAAAACAGTTTTACCTGTTTACAAACACAAAATAGTACATTTGCGTGACCATATTTCCATTTGTGAAAACCCAGACACCTGATGGGGGGTGGGGCCTCGACATTGATCCACTCTCACCTCGCAACCTGTGCACATGGCCTCACTTGTCTCGACTGGAACTGAAAGCTGGGAATTTCTTGTCCAAGTCATTGTTAAATGCACATTTGTGCTTCAACATGTTGCAGACTGACCGACTGTTTGTGTCTCGCTCCTTCAGAGTCACAGACGCTACGAGAGACGCTCAGTTTAATGCCCCAATGAAAGATCATGAAAACCTGAACATTTCCATCACTTTATGAAAAAAAAACCTGGACACCCAGGACAGGGCGCAAATAATGGACATGTCCGGGGAAAAACAGACGTTTGGTCATCCTATAGTACATATTTCTACAGAAACAGGCCTGTTGGAGTCGTCATGTTTGTTTTGGTTCATTCAGCGCTGCACTGTGATTGGTCAGTTTCCTCTCACGTGTAAATGATTCATCTGGAACCGTCCGTGACAGACTCAAGAGTTTGTGAACTCACAAAAATCACAAAGATTTGTCCTGCTGAAAAAGCTACACATTTACAGATGAAAGTACAAATTGCATTTGTTAATTTTTGTAAATTTTATATGAGAAAGACTTACTCTTGTGTGTAGAATCTGTCAGGAAGGAGAAATTAAATTTGTCAATTGGACAAACATTTATTTGGTGTGAAAACACTTCACATTATGACCCTGAATGATTCTGTTAATATTTCCCCACACTCAGTACAGAGGAACAGACCGAGCAAACAAACAGAAACTGTAAACAAGTAGGTGTGTTAGTTCCAGAGTAGTTTCAGTGTAGTTAGCTCCTCCTGCAGACAGATGTAAGGACGTGTCCTCCAGCGTCTGACCAGAACTGAAGAAGCAGCTTGGATGAGCTCCAAAGCAAAATGTCTTCAACCTAAATAAACGTTTGTCCAGTCAACAAATTGAATTTGTCCTTCACTGTTCTTCCTCTTATTACTCAGATTAAAGTCGAACCTGAGTAACTTCAGACAGAACAGTGCGTCCAGTTAGCTTCAACTCTCCAGGGAAAGTTGATGACATCAGCTGTAGGTTTGTTGCATAGATAGACTCTGGTGGTGGAGAAGAGGAGGAGCTGGAGAGGTTGAGGAGGCTGTGGTTCTGCTGCTGCGGTGCACACATTCAACATGTACATGTGTATTTATATATTTATATTTGTTGTTGTTGTTGTTGTTGTTGCAGTTGTTGGCGGTGAGCGTGTTCTTCAGGCTGCGCTCGCTGCAGAGACTCTGTGAACTCACTCTGTCCCAGACTCTCACTGTGGACAACGCTGTGGCCCTCTACAGGAGCGCCAAGGTAACTACAACTCAAAACACCCACGTACACTCTGGTTTTACAAATGATTTGTTTACTCAAACTTATCTTCTCCTGTTCTGATCATATCTCATCATGTTACATTTCCTAAGCTGCACATTTTGACATTATTGATAGAAGTTAAGAAGTAGACTGAAATACAACAAATGAGCTTCAAATACATAAAGAAAAAATAAAATAAAAAAATAAAACATTGACTCCACTGTTCCTGAAATAAAAGAATGTCTGTAAATGGGAGATTTTTACTAGATTTGACCGATAAGAAGCTGATTTGATGTTACTTGTCGTCACTGTTTGACAACTGACTTCAAAACTATAATGTGTTATTTATTTATTTATTTATTTATGAGGTGTTTCTGTCAGTTCAAAGTGATTTGTTACATTATAATATGACTGTGTTTAAAATATAAAACATGACACGACTATTACAGAACTTTAACTCTCAACAAAATAACTGCAAAGATGCTGAACGCCGTATATGGACTAAACCAGGACTAAACCAGGACTAAACCAGGATTAAACCAGGTCTAAACCAGGACTAAACCAGGATTAAACCAGGTCTAAACCAGGATTAAACCAGGATTAAACCAGGACAGGTTAAACCAGGATTAAAACCAGGTAAACCAGGATTAAACCAGGATTAAACCAGGTCTAAACCAGGATTAAACCAGGATTAAACCAGGTCTAAACCAGGATTAAACCGGGTCTAAACCAGGACAAACCAGGATTAAACCAGGATTAAACCAGGTCTAAACCAGGACTTAACCAGGATTAAACCAGGTCTAAACCAGGACTGAACCAGGACTAAACCAGGACTGAACCAGGATTAAACCAGGACTAAAACAGGTCTAAACCAGGACTAAACCAGGACTAAACCAAGACTAAACCAGGAATAAACCAGGACTAAACCAGGACTGAACCAGGATTAAACCAAGACTAAACCAGGAATAAACCAGGACTAAACCAGGACTGAACCAGGATTAAACCAGGACTAAACCAGGACTGAACCAGGATTAAACCAAGACTAAACCAGGAATAAACCAGGACTAAACCAGGACTGAACCAAGACTAAACCAGGAATAAACCAGGACTAAACCAGGACTGAACCAGGATTAAACCAGGTCTAAACCAGGACTGAACCAGGATTTAACCAGGATTAAACGAGGTCTAAACCAGGATTAAACCAGGTCTAAACCAGGACAAACCAGGATTAACCCAGGTCTAAACCAGGACTGAACCAGGACTGAACCAGGTCTAAACCAGGATTAAACCAGGACTAAACCAAGACTAAACCAGGACTAAACCAGGTCTAAACCAGGACTAAACCAGGACTAAACCAGGTCTAAACCAGGACTAAACCAGGTCTAAACCAGGACTAAACGAGGACTAAACCAGGACTAAAACAAGTCTAAACCAGATCACAAAAAGTAGTGACAAAAACCTTGAACACATCATATTACAACAAAAATAAGTCTAACTCCGTCTGAATTAAATATGATCTAAACCCTCATATCTTTTTGTGTGTTTATATTCTTATTTTATATTTTTTGGAGTTATATTTTAATTTAATATTTTTTGAGTTATATTTTACCGTGTTTCTGTCTCTGCTCCACAGTTGAACTCGTCGTCAGAGCTGGTCTCGTTCTGTGAGGGCTTCTTCCTGCAGAACCTGCCGTGTCTCCTGGAGCGTGAGGACTTCCACCGTCTGCTGCTCGGAGGCTGCGGCCCGGACAAGACCTGCCCAGAGACGGGGCCTGGTCCCGGGGCAGAGCCGGACCGGGACCGGGGCCGAAGCTCCGGACTCCTCCTGGACCTGGAGACGGCGCTCAAAGACAGACTGGAGACGCTCTGCCCCTCGTGTCGGGACTAAACCTGAGACCAGACCTGAGTTTATTTATCAAAACTATTTAAATTATTTTATTTAAATGAACTGTAAGACCAGCACTGGACTAAACCAGGACTAAACTAGGACTAAACCAGGACTAAACCAGTCTAAATTAGGTCAAAACCAGGTTTAAACCAAGACAAAACCAGGTCTAAACCAGGTCTAAACTAGGACAAAAAAAGGACTAAACCAGGTCGAAACCAGGTCTAAAACCAGGACTAAAACCTGGACTAAACCAGGACTAAACCAGGACTAACAACCAGGTCTAAACCAGGACTAAACCAAACTAAACCAGGACAAAACCAGGTCTAAACCAGGACTAAACCAGGTTTAAACCAGACCAAAACCAGGTCTAAACCAGGTCTAAACCAGGTCTAAACCAGGACTAAACCAGGACTAAACCACTAAACTGGAAAAGTCTAAACCAGGTCTAAAACCACTAAACCAGGTTCAAACCTGGACTAAACCAGGTCTAAACAGGACTAAACCAGGCTACTAACCAGGACTAAACAGGTCTAAAATATGTCTGACCTTGGAACAAACTACGTCTAACCTCGGACTAACCCAGGACTAACCCAGGACTAAACCAGGACTAACCCAGGACTAACCCAGGACTAAACCAGGACTAAACCAGGACTAAACCAGGTCTAAACCAGGACTAAACCAGGTCTAAACCAGGATTAAACCAGGTCTAAACCAGGTCTAAACCAGGACTAAACCAAAACTAAACAAAACCAGGACTAAACCAACTAAACAGGACTAAATCAGCTCTAAACCAGACTAAACCAGGACTAAACCAGGACTAAACCAGGTCTAAACCAGCTCTAAACCAGGACTAACACTAAACCAGGACTAAACCAGTCTAAACCAGGACTAAACCAGACTAAACCAGGTCTAAACCAGGTCTAAACCAGGCTCTAAAAACCAGGACTAAACCAGGTCTAAACCAGGACTAAACCAGGACTAAACCAGGACTAAACCAGGACTAAACCAGGTCTAAACCAGGCTCAGGACTAAACCAGGTCTAAACCAGGACTAAACCAGGCTAACCAGGACTAAACCAGGTCTAAACCAGGTCTAAACCAGCTCTAAACCAGGACTAAACCAGGTCTAAACCAGACTAAACCTCTAAACCAGGACTAAACCAGGACTAAACCAGGACTAAACCAGGGTCTAAACCAGGACTAAACCAGGGACTAAACCAGGACTAAACCAGGCTCTAAACCACTAAACCAGGACTAAAACTAAACCAGACTAAACCAGGACTAAACCAGGACTAAACCAGGACTAAACCAGGACTAAACCAGGACTAAACCAGGACTAAACCACTAACCAGACTAACCAGGACTAAACCAGGACTAAACCAGACTAACTAAACCAGGACTAAACCAGGACTAAACCAGGACTAACCCAGGACTAAACCAGGAAACCAGGTCTAAACCAGGACTAACAACTAACCAGGACTAAACCAGGACTAAACCAGGACTAACACAGGATTGAACCAGTGATATGTTTGTTTTCTTTTTTAAGCATTATTTATATTTCCAGTTTATGGCTTTTTCCCTGTTTTTTGTGACAGAATTGTATTTTTAAATGCTGTTTGCTGAGTTTGTACTTTTACTTTTCTAAATAAAAACACATTTGTTAAAGTTTTCAGGTTTATTTTTAGCTTTAGCTCTGGTGTAGTTCACAGAAACACCACAAGAGGGAGAACGACGCTGCGTCCGCCCTGAGCTCCAGGTCCCACTGAAAACTGTTCAGAGAAGAAGAAGAAAGTGAAGAAGAAGAAGAAAACAAAAACGAAAGATTTAAATCAAAAATATACTAAACCAGGACTAAACCAGGTCTAAATTAGGTCAAAACCAGGACTAAACCAGGACTAAACCAGGACTAAACCAGGTCTAAATTAGGTCAAAACCAGGTTTAAACCAGGACTAAACCAGGTCGAAACCAGGACTAAACCAGGACTAAACCAGGACTAAAACCTGGACTAAACCAGGACTAAACCAGGACTAAACCAGGACTAAACCAGGTCTAAACCAGGACAAAAACCAGGTCCAAACCAGCACGAAAACCAGGTCTAAACCAGGTCTAAACCAGGACAAAACCAGGTCTAAACCAGGTCTAAACCAGGTCTAAACCAGGACAAAACCAGTTCTAAACTTGGACAAAACCAAGTCTAAACCAGAACAAAAAATACAAGTCTAAAACATTCCTGAATCCAGAACTCAGCAGGTCAAACCCTGGACTAAACCAGGTCTAAACCAGGACTAAACCAGGTCTAAACCAAGAACTAAACCAGGACTAAAACAGGTCTAAAATATGTCTGACCTTGGAACAAACTACGTCTAACCTCGGACTAACCCAGGACTAACCCAGGACTAAACCAGGACTAACCCAGGACTAACCCAGGACTAAACCAGGACTAAACCAGGTCTAAACCAGGACTAAACCAGGTCTAAACCAGGATTAAACCAGGTCTAAACCAGGTCTAAACCAGGACTAAACCAGAAGAACTAAACCAGGACTAAACCAGGACTAAACCAGGTCTAAACCAGGACTAAACCAGGACTAAATCAGCTCTAAACCAAGACTAAACCAGGTCTAAACCAGGACTAAACCAGGTCTAAACCAGGACTAAACCAGCTCTAAACCAGGACTAAACCAGGACTAAACCAGGACTAAACCAGCTCTAAACCAGGACTAAACCAGGTCTAAACCAGGACTAAACCAGGACTAAACCAGGACTAAACCAGGACTAAACCAGGACTAAAACCAGGACTAAACCAGGTCTAAACCAGGTCTAAACCAGGACTAAACCAGGACTAAACCAGACTCTAAACCAGGTCTAAACCAGGACTAAACCAGGTCTAAACCAGGTCTTCTAAACCAGGTCTAAACCAGGACTCTAAACCAGGACTAAACTAAACAGGACTAAACCAGGTAAAACTAAACCAGGACTAAACCAGGACTAAACAGGACTAAACCAGGACTTCTAAACCAGGTCTAAACCAGGACTAAACCAGGACTAAACCAGGACTAAACCAGGACTAAACCAGGACTAAACCAGGACTAAACCAGGAACTAAACCAGTCTAAACCAGGTCTAAACCAGGACTAAACCAGGACTAAACCAGGACTAAACCAGGACTAAACCAGGACTAAACCAGGACTAACCCAGGACTAAACCAGGACTAAACCAGGTCTAAACCAGGACTAAACCAGGACTAACCCAGGACTAACCCAGGACTAAACCAGGACTAACCCAGGACTAAACCAGGACTAACACAGGATTGAACCAGTGATATGTTTGTTTTCTTTTTTAAGCATTATTTATATTTCCAGTTTATGGCTTTTTCCCTGTTTTTTGTGACAGAATTGTATTTTTAAATGCTGTTTGCTGAGTTTGTACTTTTACTTTTCTAAATAAAAACACATTTGTTAAAGTTTTCAGGTTTATTTTTAGCTTTAGCTCTGGTGTAGTTCACAGAAACACCACAAGAGGGAGAACGACGCTGCGTCCGCCCTGAGCTCCAGGTCCCACTGAAAACTGTTCAGAGAAGAAGAAGAAAGTGAAGAAGAAGAAAACAAAAACGAAAGATTTAAATCAAAAATATACTAAACCAGGACTAAACCAGGTCTAAACCAGGTCTAAACCAGGACTAAACCAGGACTAAACCAGGTCTAAACCAGGACTAAACCAGGTCTAAACCAGGTCTAAACCAGGTCTAAACCAGGACTAAACCAGGTCTAAACCAGGTCTAAAACAGGTCTAAACCAGGACTAAACCAGGTCTAAACCAGGACTAAACCAGGACTAAACCAGGACTCTAAACCAGGTCTAAACCAGGACTAAACCAGACTAAACCAGGACTAAACCAGGACTAAACCAGTCTAAACCAGGACTAAAACCAGGTCTAAACCAGGACTAAACCAGGACTAAACCAGGTCTAAACCAGGACTAAACAGGCAGGACTAAACCAGGTCTAAACCAGGTCTAAACCAGGACTAAACCAGGACTAAAAGGTCAAGGTCTAAACCAGGACTAAACCAGGACTAAACCAGGTCTAAACCAGGTCTAAACCAGGACTAAACCAGGTCTAAACCAGGTCTAAAGCCAGGACTAAACCAGGTCTAAACCAGGACTAAACCAGGCCTAAACCAGGTCTAAAACCAGGAGGTCTAAACCAGGTCTAAACCAGGACTAAACCAGGACTAAACCAGGACTAAACCAGGTCTAAAACCAGGACTAAACCAGGACTAAACCAGGTCTAAACCAGGACTAAACCAAACCAGTCTAAACCAGGACTAAACCAGGACTAAACCAGGTCTAAACCAGGACTAAACCAGGGTCTAAACCAGGACTAAACCAGGACTAAACCAGGACTAAACCAGGACTAAACCAGGTCTAAACCAGGACTAAACAGGACTAAACCAGGACTAAACCAGGACTAAACCAGGACTAAACCAGGACTAAACCAGGTCTAAAACCAGGTCTAAAACCAGGACTAAACCAGGTCTAAACCAGGTCTAAACCAGGTCTAAACCAGGACTAAAGGTTAAACCAGGTCTAAACCAGGAGGTCTAAACCAGGACTAAACCAGGTCTAAAACCAGGTCTAAACCAGGACTAAACCAGGACTAAACCAGGACTAAACCAGGTCTAAACCAGACTAAACCAGGACTAAACCAGGTCTAAACCAGGACTAAACCAGGTCTAAACCAGGTCTAAACCAGTCTAAACCAGGACTAAACCAGGTCTAAACCAGGACTAAACCAGGTCTAAACCAGGTCTAAACCAGGTCTAAACCAGGACTAAACCAGGACTAAACCAGGAGGTCTAAACCAGGTCTAAACCAGGACTAAACCAGGACTAAACCAGGTCTAAACCAGGTCTAAACCAGGACTTAAACCAGGACTAAACCAGGTCTAAACCAGGACTCTAAACCAGGACAACCAGGTCTAAACCAGGACTAAACCAGGTGACTAAACCAGAGGTCTAAACCAGGACTAAACCAGGTAAACCAGGATCTAAAACCAGGTCTAAACAGGTCTAAACCAGGACTAAACCAGGTCTAAACCAGGACTAAACCAGGTCTAAACAGGACTAAACCAGGACTAAACCAGGTCTAAACCAGGTCTAAACCAGGTCTAAACTCAAAACCAGGACTAAAACCAGGACTAAACCAGGTCTAAACCAGGACTAAACCAGGACTAAACCAGGTCTAAACCAGGTCTAAAAGCACTAAACCAGGTCTAAAAAACCAGGACTAAACCAGGAAACCTCTAAACCAGGAAACTAAAAACCAGGGTCTAAAAAGTCTAAACAGACTAAACCAGGACTAAACCAGGTCTAAAACCAGGGTCTAAACCAGGTCTAACCAGGACTAAACCAGGTCAAACCAGGACTAAACCAGATCTAAACCAGGTCTAAACCAGGACTAACCAGGACTAAACCAGGACTAAACCAGGACTAAACCAGGTCTAAACCACTAAACCAGGACTAAACCAGGTCTAAACCAGGCTAAACCAGGACTAAACCAGGTCTAAACCACTAAACCAACTAAAACCAAGTCCAACTAAGAAAAAAAACAGGTATAAACTCAGGACTAAACCAGGTCTAACCCAGGAATAAACCAGGTCTGACTCAGGTTTAAACAAGGTCTAAACCAGAACTATACCAGGTCTAAGCCAGGTCTAACAGAGGACCAAACAAGGCCTAAACCAGGACTAACCCAGGACTAAATCAGGTCTAAACCAGGACTAACCCAAGACTAAACCAAAACTAAACCCAGGACTAAACCAGGTTTAACCCAGGACTAAACCAGGACTAAACCCAGGACTAAACCCAGGACTAAACCAGGACTAAACCCAGGACTAAACCTGGACTAAAGCAGGTTTAACCCAGGACTAAACCCAGGACTAAACCCAGGACTAAACCCAGGACTAAACGCTGGACTAAAGCAGGTTTAACCCAGGACTAAACCCAGGACTAAACCCAGGACTAAACGCTGGACTAAAGCAGGTTTAACCCAGGACTAAACCCAGGACTAAACCTGGACTAAAGCAGGTTTAACCCAGGACTAAACCCAGGACTAAACCCAGGACTAAACAGGGAATAACCCAGGTCTAAACCAGGTCTAAACCAGGTCTAAACCAGGTCTAAACCAGGTCTAAACCAGGACTCTATCAATGTTCTCTTGTAATAAACAAAAATTAGTCTTACTACAGCACAAATATATTATAAAACCAGTTTTTACGGTGAAAATGAGACCACTGTGTATTGTCTGTGTATTTTTTTTAATCATCTGTGAACCAGTAAGTCAAGCTGGTGTGCCGTTAGCATGCTAGTTGCTCTCTGGTCTCCGAAAGTTGCGAAAAACTCTCATCATCTCTCATCGTAGTGAATAACGCTCTGAATACGTAAAGTAAGTGAGGAAGAAATTCAGACTTCTGCAAACCGTTTTTTAAATGAACAAGTTCAGTTTTTTATGTTTTTAAAATAGTAAAAAAAATTTAAAAAACGCTGGTGACCACAACACTTCTGCTCCAACACAAACTTCGTCAAACTGAGAGGAGCGAAACGGACCAACAAACATTTCTGTATTAAGGCCAAAGTCTGTGACATCTGCGTTCTGGGGTGAATTTGGGTGGGACCGGGCCGGAGCGACGACAGGGGGGGGGTGGTTTCCTACGGGTGGGGGTCCCGTGGGTGTTGGTGGGTCGGTGGGTGGGTGAGGGGGGTTGGACCTCTGCTGCTGCGGTCGCGGTAAGAGTTTGTGTGGACGATCCCCGGGGAGCAGAGCCGGGGGGAGGGGGGGCCGTCCGTCTGTACAGCCCCGTTCATCACACAGACGTCCCCCGGTGAGTTGCCGGGTAGAAAATGCCAGAGCACTGAGCGGTGGAGCCCGTTCACACACGCAGCCCGCCCCGCCCGGGACACCGCCTAAACTCCGCCCGCTTCACACTCAACCTGGAATTTTGGCTCAACAGACGTGAAATTATGCAAACGGGCTCGTCCGGGAAGCCACTCTCCTGTAGTCGTCTCAGAAAATCGCAAATCGTGGATAAATAAATGGACTAAAGACAATGTGACGTCACCCGCAGCGTTCAGATCCAGTCAAATGAAGCTCATCGAGGCTCTAGTTATAGGGACAAATTTAGAGTTGAGTTCCGTATTAAGAAATAGAAACAGATTTATGGACAAAATAGTAAAAATAAGGCAACGTTTACACAGAACCGAATATTTCTCTTCATCCGTTTGCCAAAATAACATTGTGCAGATTAAAGGTTGTATGGAGGATTTTTTTTGTTTTTGTTTCAAATTGTCAATGAAAGTTTAAAATACCATTACAGAGATGCAGCAGCCTTGTAATTATGATGACCAAAAAAAAAAAGAATGAAAATCCATCAACTGTGGACGTAGTGAGGCCAGATAAACATCAGCCAATAGAAAATGAGGCTACCTCATTTTCTATTGGCTGTTAGGTTGTCAATCAAACTCCCTACGTTTCTAGTGTAACTACTCAAGATGCGCGGGGATTACGTGGTTTATACAGCGGTTTTTAGAGGCTTTTTTTAGAGGTTTAGAGGTTTGCACAAAGTTTGTCGCGATGGCGGACGAGAATCCACGACCAGTTCGCTGCAAAAGAAAGTCCGTTTTTGAGGTCGCTGAAAGAAGAAGAGAAGAAGAAAAGGAGCAAAGACAAACTGAGGTGATTCTTGGAGATTCCTTCCAGCGATTTCGCGAATGAAGCGGACGAAGGGTCTAAAAACTGACGCATCAGTCGCTAAATTATTTCTCAACAGTAATTCTGAACACGCAATGACTGTAAACAAATGTGATTTCTAGAGTAAGGAGGCGGGAGGAGATGTTTCTACTGAAGGAGCTGCACAACATTTGAAAAACGACTGTCGCTGCAGTCTCTTTCCTTAAAAAATCCTCTATACAACCTTTAACCTGATTCATCGCAGCGTTAGGATTCGTTCGCTCGACAGTAGGCGGGTACTTTTTTTATTAAACCAATCGCTGCTGTTTGGACGTGACGTATGTAATGCGCCAAATCCCAAAAGAAGAAGGACAATAACGTCTTTCCCCTTGATCAAATTCACCAAACGTTCTCTTTGTTCCGGTGTGAGAGAGTATTTTGACTCCCCTTACTTTTTTCTTTACTTATCTGATCATTGTTTCTCATGTCATTTACTTTTATTATATATTCATACATATTCACTTTCTTTTTGTTTTAAGCAATGTTTTGATGGTGAACGACTTGGTATTCTGTGTAAATCTAACTTGAAAGTATCTGACTATAATAAACATATTGGGGGTTAGATTACTACTACTACTACTACTACTCCTTTATACATAAATGATCATTGTCAATATTCAACTAACATTATTTCTTACTTTACATCATAATAACTATAATAAACGTATTGGGGGGTTAAATATGTCAGTATGTTTTAATTTGCAGATACAGTATTAATATTCAAAGTTTTTTCTATAGAATTCAAGTTCTTTATTAAAATATAGATTTTCATAGGGCATCAAAATCCTATACCACACCGGCTTTAAACCCTCGATCTCGGGAATTGTTGCCGCCGCAGAATATCTGGCTCTTCTCTGATTGGCTGGTGCCCGAACTCGCACTTCTGGGGTTTTTGCGAACCGTCTAGTGCAGGCATGTCCAAACTATGGCCCGGGGGTCAAATGCGGCCCTCAGACAAATTTTTCTTGGTCCTCAGACTTCCCGGTGAATTGGCCCAAATTGCCTTGCATCAATGAAAAATGAACTTTTTACTGCAAGTTTTTTGAAAATCTACCTTGATAAAGCCAATCTTTAATATTTAGTGTGTAGTTTTAAGGATCTTAGCATGAATAAAGACTGATGGTTCATTCTAACATGTTTAAACATGCACATATTACAGTTATTCACTGTATTGAGCACCAGTCTACGGCCTCGATCGTCCCTTTGCTTCATCTGTGTTTAGACATGTGGCCCTTGATGGAAAAAGTTTGGACACCCCTGGTCTAGTGTATTTTGATTTCTGATCTAGTCGCTGGAGAAAAATGAAATTGAGTGGAGGCACTAGGTGGCGCCAGACTGACTATGTGCACACAGCACCGTTTTTAAAGTTACAAAAGTTTTTTGAAACCCGCATAAATACACCATCGAGCGCCGTCGTCACTACGCCAAACTTCTGGGCGGCGCCTGGATTAGACTCCAACCTGCAGCATTTATTTCATTACAGTTGTAAGTTTTACTCACAAATACCTTGAAAAACGTGCGTTAGTGAGCGGGCTCGCCTCTCCACAGATCTGTTAAAGAAGTGGCAAAATTGCTAACCTCCGAGCCTCTGGTCTCTGGTCATGGATAAGAAACATCAGCTGTGTGCGCAAATGCAAACACATGACAAGTGTTTCACCACAAGAAATGCGACTGCTGCTCTCATCAGCTCCTAAAACTTTACAAGCAAACACAAAACCGTAGTTTTCCGGAATCTCCACTCTAGCCTGAGTTTTTAGAAAGTTTCGTTTTCCGAGGCGAATTCACCGTTTTGTGTGTAAACGATGAGAACAGACGAAGGGACATTTTTAAAAACACCCGTCTGTGTGTAAACGAGACCTTAAAACACCAGGACCTTGTAGCGCGGGTTAATATGAACATTTTAAAACCAAAATGACGACGCTCACAGCAAAAGATACAGAGAGAGGAGAGAGAGGGACGACAGGGAGCATGGGCGCGCTTCCGGCTCTACCCACTCTGGCTCCAGTCGACTTTCCATTGAAAATCCGTCTCCTCTCTCTCTGCACCTGCTGCTTTGAGTTTCATCATTTCGCTCTTAAAATGTTCGTATTAACCCACTCTACATGTTTCTGCTGTTTTTATTTCACTATTTTGTCCGTAAATAAAAAATACCACTTCTAATATTGATCCTCGTGAGCTTCATTTGACTAAAAACGAACGCAATTAGCCGACTTCTACGGAAAAAATAGAGAATTTCCCATCTTTCTTCACGTCTTTATCCGCACATACTGCAGATTCTCGGTAATTTACTTCAAAAACGCAGAAAAATCAGTTCTCGCTCGACCATAATCTGTCAAATGTTAAATCGCAGGTGAATTCCGGGCGAGGCTGCGTGTGTGAACGGGGCGTACAGACACAGATAGGAGAAAAGCTACATGGGCTACTTATTGTAAAATACTGCTTATAGCCATTCCCGCTAAATATTGTACAAAAGTTATTAGGCAAAAGTAGATCATCTTCTTGTATTTGAACTAAAGGGTTTGAGTCCCAGCTGTCCGGCCATCATGCAATAGTGGAGTCTCTCTTTTAAAGGTCCTATATTACGCACTATTCACTCTTTAAGCCGCGTTAGAACGTCGTTTCCTGCTCAAAAACAGACCTGGAGTTGCGTTTTGTTCCATTCACGCGCGATAAAATGTCTAGAAATGCCTCCCTGGGCCTAGAATGTTCCGCAGTGTGACATTAAACAGCTCTAATTTACGTTTATTCAATCGCAAGAGGGTTTTAGAGCTCAAAAATACCTCGAAAAGCAGACATTCTGACTCTGAGCGGGCTCGTCTCTCCACAGATCTGACCCGTAACTCGGTCCGGTTTGGGTTCCGAGAAGATAGAAACGTTTAAAGCGACACCGTGGAACATTCCAGACAAAAGCAAATTCGACGAAGCCTCCACCTGAAAAGTTAAAGTTGCGTTTTTCTTTTACCTTTTGTTCCTTTTTTTTTTGAGATTGTCAAGTATCAAAATCTACAGCTGCAAATGCTCTGTTCCACCTTGTGATGTCATGAAGTGGTAGTTTTCAATCTACCATATCCAGTGGTACGGACGCAGTGAGGTTTTTTCAGTGGTGCCCAATATTTTTTGCGCCACGGACTGGTTTTACATCCAATAATATTTTGCAGTCCACGCAGCATGGTTAAGTCCTGGTTAAATCCTGTTTTACCCCTGGATTAGACCAAAAACCAGGTCTAAACCCCTGGATTAGACCTGGTTTAGACCTGGTTTAGACCTGATTTAGACCTGGTTTAAACCTGATTTTAGTCCTGGTTTAAGACCTGGTTTAGACCTGATTTAGACCTGGTTTAGACCTGTTTTGAATCTGGTTTAGTCCTGCTTTAGACCTGGTTTAGTCCTGGTTTTAGACCTGTTTTAGACCTGTTTTAGTCCTAGTTTAGACCTGGTTTAGACCTGGTTTAGACCTGTTTTAGACCTGTTTTAGTCCTAGTTTAGACCTGGTTTAGACCTGTTTTAGATCTGGTTTAGTCCTGGTTTTAGATCTGTTTTAGTCACCTGATTTCGTCCTGGTTTAGTCGTGGTTTAGACCTGGTTTAGTCCTGGTTTAGTCCTGGTTTAGACCTGGTTTAGACCTGGTTTAGTCCTGGTTTTAGATCTGTTTTAGTCACCTGATTTCGTCCTGGTTTAGACCTGGTTTAGACCTGGTTTAGACCTGGTTTAGTCGTGGTTTAGACCTGGTTTAGACCTGGTTTAGTCGTGGTTTAGACCTGGTTTAGTCCTGGTTTAGTCCTGGTTTAGTCCTGTTTCCTGGTTTAGACCTGGTTTAGACCTGGTTTAGTCCTGGTTTTAGATCTGTTTTAGTCACCTGATTTCGTCCTGGTTTAGACCTGGTTTAGACCTGGTTTAGTCCTGGTTTTAGACCTGGTTTAGTCCTGGTTTAGACCTGGTTTAGTCCTGGTTTAGTCCTGGTTTAGACCTGGTTTAGACCTGGTTTAGTCCTGGTTTTAGATCTGTTTTAGTCACCTGATTTCGTCCTGGTTTAGACCTGGTTTAGTCGTGGTTTAGACCTGGTTTAGTCCTGGTTTAGACCAGTTTTAGACCTGCTTTAGTCCTGGTTTAGACCTGTTTTAGACCTGTTTTAGTCCTAGTTTAGACCTGCTTTAGACCTGGTTTAGTCCTGGTTTAGACCTGGTTTAGTCCTGGTTTAGACCTGGTTTAGTCCTGCTTTAGACCAGTTTTAGACCTGGTTTAGTCCTGTGAGCTCATACAAGTGACACGTTGCGGAGCCTCCGAGTTCTTCCGAGTTGCGCCGTCTGAAGAAAAGGGGCGTGTCCGTGCGCGTCGCTGGGCAACGTCCTCAAACCTCCGAGTCGGACGGACAAACGAACGCACCACGAAAACAAACTGTTGGTCTGAAAATCGAACCGAATGACATAAAACATCAGGAGACCAAATGAACCTCTTAAAGACACAGCGGAGCGTTTCCTGCATCACCACGTCATGACATCACAAGTTGGAACAGAGTGTTTTTTTCCGTTTGAGAGAAGAACTCAGCCTAAATGTTCGAGTTTGCGAGTTAAACGTGCGAATGAAACAAAACAAAACAAAACTCCGGTTGTGTTTGTGAGGAGGAAGCGACATCGGAGCGCGGCTGCTGGAGTAATATCGGCCCTTTAAGCTTGTTCTTGAGTTCTGCCGCCGCCGGACGCCATCTTTGTTTTGTCCTTGGGTTTGGGGTCGGTGGGCGGGGCCTGCGGCGAGGACGGCGAGGAGGGCTTGTGGGCGGCGGCGGCGCTGCTGCTGCTGCTGTGAGGGGCATGCTTGGCGGGCGAGCAGGGGGACGGGCACGGACCTCCCGGCGCCAGGTTCTTGTCGTCCGTGAAGAGCTGTTTGATCACGTCGAAGAAGTTACTCAACGGACTGCCTAAAAACGGACAGAAAAGAAAGGAGAGAAAGAAGAGAGAAGAGAGAGGAGGGAGAGATGAGAGAGGAGGGAGAGAGAGAGGGGAAAGATAGAAAAGAGAGAGGAGGGAGAGAGAGAGAGGAAAAGAGGCAGAGAGAGAGGGGGGAAAGAGAAATGGAGACAGAGAGAAGAGAGAGAGAGAGAAAAGAGGGAGGAAAAAGCGAAAGGGGGAAAAGAGGAAAAGAGAGAGAGAGAGGGGGGATGAGAGGAGGAAAAGAGAGAAGAAGGGAGGGAGGGTAGAGGGAGAGAGAGGGGATGGGAGAGAGAGAAAGAGGAGAGAGAACAGAAGGAAAAGAGAGGAGGAGAGAGTGAAAAGAGAGAACGAGAGAGGGAGGGAGAGAGAGAGAGAAAAGGAGAGGAGAGAGAGAGGGGGAGAAAGAGAAATGGAGACAGAGAGAAAGAGAGAGAGAGAGAGAAAAGAGGGAGAGAGAGAGGGGGGAAAGAGAAATGGAGACAGAGAGAAAGAGAGAGAGAAAAGAAGGAGAGAGAGAAATGAGGGAGGAAAAAGCGAAAGGGGGAAAAGAGGAAAAGAGAGAGAGAGAGGGGGATGAGAGGAGGAAAAGAGGAAGAGAGGGAGGGAGGGTAGAGGGAGAGAGAAGGGATGGGAGAGAGAAGAGAGAGAGAGAGAACAGAAGGAAAAAGAGAGGAGGAGAGGGGGGATAGAGTGAAAAGAGAGAACGAGAGAAGGAGGGAGAGAGAGAGAGAGAAAGGGGGGTAGAGAAAAAGGGGAAAGAGAGAGGAGAGAGAGAGAGAGAGAGAGAGAGAGAGAGAGAAAGAGAGGCAGAGAGAGAGAGAGAGGGAAAGAGAAATGGAGACAGAGAGAAAGAGGAGAGAGAGAAAAGAGGGAGGAAAAAGCGAAAGGGGGAAAAGAGGAAAAGAGAGAGAGAGAGGGGGGATGAGAGGAGGAAAAGAGGAAGAGAGGGAGGGAGGGTAGAGGGAGAGAGAGGGGATGGGAGAGAGAAAGAGGAAGAGAGAGAGAACAGAAGGAAAAAGAGAGGAGGAGAGAGTGAAAAGAGAGAACGAGAGAAGGAGGGAGAGAGAGAGAGAGAGAAAGGGGGGGTAGAGAAAAAGGGGAAAAGAGAGGAGGGAGAGAGAGAGGAAAGATAGAAAAGAGAGATGAGGGAGAGAGAGAGGAAAAGAGGCAGAGAGAGAGAGGGGGAAAGAGAAATGGAGACAGAGAGAAAGAGAGAGAGAGAGAAAAGAGGGAGGAAAAAGCGAAAAGGGGAAAAAAGAAGAGAGAGAGAGAGGGGAATGAGAGGAGGAAAAGAGAGGGAGGGAGGGTAGAGGGAGAGAGAGGGGATGGGAGAGAGAAAGAGGAGAGAGAGAAGAAAGAAGAGAGAAGAGAGAGAGAGAGAGGAAGGATAGAAATGGGAGAGGAGAAATAGAGAAAAGAAGAGGGGGAGGGAAAAAAAGGGAAGGAGAGGGGGGAGACGGAGGAATAGAGAGAGGAAGGGGGATAGAGAGAGAGGGGGGAAAGAGAGATGGGGAGGGAGGGTAGAAGGAGAGAGAGGGGATGGGAGAGAGTAAGGGAGAGGGAAGAGAAAGAGAGGAGAGAGAGAGAGAACAGAGGGAAAGAGAGAGGGGAGAGAGAGAGACAGAGAGTGAGGAGGAGATAGAGAGAGAGATGGAGAAAGAGAGAGAAATAGAAAGAGGAAAGTAAGAATGAACAGAAAAAGAAGAGAGGACGAGACAGAGAGATACAGCGAAAGAGAGATGGACGAAGAGAGAGAGAAAAGAGAGATGGAGAGAGAAGGGAGGGGAGGACAGAGAAAGAGAAGAGAGAGAGAGAGAGAGAGAGAAAAGGGAGGAGAGAGAGAAAGAGGAGATAAAAAGCGAAAGGGGGAAAAGAGGGAAGGGGGAGAGTGAGAGAGAGGAGGAAAAGAGGAAGAGAGAGAGGCAGGGTAGAGGGAGAGAGAAAGAGGAGAGAGAACAGAGGGAAAGAGAGACGAGGAAGAGAGGGGGGATAGAGGGAAAAGAGAGAATGAGAGAAGAAAAAGAGAGAGGGGAGGAGGGAGGGAGAGAGAGAGAAAGGGGGAATAGAGAGAGAGGAGGAAAGAGAGATGGAGAGAGAGAGAGAGAGGGGAAAAGAGGAAGAGATATAGAGAGTAGAGGGAAGAGAGAAAGAACGGAAGGAAAGAGAGAGAGGAGGAGAGGGGGATAGATGGAAAGAGGGAAAATAGAGAAAGAGAGGGAAGGGAAAAAAAGGGAAGGAGAGGGGGGGAGACGGAGGAATAGAGAGAGGAAGGGGATATGGGGGGGGAAGAGGGATGGGAGAGAGAGGGGGGGAGGGTAGAAGGAGAGAGAGAGAGAGAGGGGATGGGAGAGAGTAAGGGAGAGGGAAGAGAAAGAGAGGAGAGAGAGAGAACAGAGGGAAAGAGAGAGGGGGGATAGAGGGAAAGGAGAGAAAGAGAGGGAAGGGAGAAAGAGAGAGGAGGAGGGACAGTGAGAAAGGGAGAGAAGAGAGAGGGAGAGAGACAGAGACGAGAGAGAGAGGAGAAAGAAGCGAGAAAAAGGGAGAGGGACGAGAGATGGAGGAGAGAGAGAGAGATGGAGAAAGAGAGAGAAATAGAAAGAGGAGAGTAAGTATGAACAGAAAAAGAGGATAAGACACAAAGAGACAGCAAAAGAGAGACAGACAAAGGGAGAGAGAGGAAGGCAGACAGAGGGCAGCAGAGAGAGAGAAAATGAGAGACAGAGAGACAGGAAGAGAAAAAAAAAGGAGAAAAAAGAGAGGATGAGACACAGAGGACTGATATAAAGTGTTACACAGGAGTTCAGGAGGGAGAGGGGAGGAGTCAAAACAAAACAGGAAGCTTCATAAATGAAACAGCAGATGTGGAACGTTTCTCTTTATCGACTGAAAAAATGTACGTTTTGATCCTCGACTAATGCGAAATATGATGAAAAATTACACAAACTCAAATGATAGTTGCTGAATCAGTGGCATTATTATTATGTTTTCTTCCAGATCAGGACTGTTCCGCTCTGCTGTCCCACTGTTCACTTCCTCCTTGTTTCTTTGGGAGAGTCAAACATGAGATTTGAAAGACCGTTTTGATTATTTTTGCTTTAATATTTTGTCCCCTGAGCCGTCGAACTTGAACGTGAATGGAACGGGGTTAGAAATATGGAAGCCTCGTCTGTTTTACTGTGAACTGTGAAGACCGACATGATACTCTTGTTTTTATGTGTTCCGATAAAATATTTCAGTGGGATCTATTCACATTTACATTGCAAAACCAAAAGACGTTTGGAAACATGTGGGTGATGAATTCCTTTGGGCTCTGTTGGCGAATGAACAGCGACAAAATCTGGGAAAACTGAGAAAATGGTCCAGTTTTCTTTATCTAGATGTCATTGTATTCTTTCAAGACAAGACGTGGAAGACAGTCCACGGGGCGTACGAGAGGAGGCATAGTCCACATGGCGTACGGGAGGAGGCATGGTCCTCGCGGCGTACGGGAGGAGGCATGGTCCACGGGGCGTACGAGAGGAGGCATGGTCCACATGGCGTACGGGAGGAGGCATGGTCCTCACGGCGTACGGGAGGAGGCATGGTCCTCGCGGCGTACGGGAGGAGGCATGGTCCACGGGGCGTACGAGAGGAGGCATGGTCCACATGGCGTAAGGGAGGAGGCATGGTCCTCGCGGCGTACGGGAGGAGGCATGGTCCTCGCGGCGTACGGGAGGAGGCATGGTCCACGTGGCGTACGAAAGGAGGCATAGTCCACGTGGCGTACGGGGGGAGGCATGGTCCCTACGGTGTACGAGAGAAGGCGCTGTCCCCACTGCGTACGAGTGGAGGCATGGTCCACGCGGCATACGGGAGGAGGCGCGGCCCCAGCAACGTACGAGAGGAGGTATGGTCCATAGGGTGTACGAGAGGAGGCATGGTCCGCACGGCGTACGGGAGGAGGCATGGTCCACGTGGCGTACGGGAGGAGGCATGGTCCATGCGGCGTACGAGAGGAGGCATGGTCCACGTGGTGTATGGGAGGAGGCAAGGTCCCCACGGCGTACGGGAGGAGGCATGGTCCACGCGGCGTACGGGAGGAGGCATGGTCCACGCGGCGTACGGGAGGAGGCATGGTCCATGCGACGTACGAGAGGAGGCGCTGTCCAGGCAGCGTACGCAAGAATGCGCAGTCTAGGCAGTGTACGGGAGGAGGCGCTGTCCATGTGGTATACGCAAGAAGACACAGTCCAGGTGGAATACGGGAGGAGGCGCGGTCCGAAGTGTCAAAATGGGGGAATGTAGGAATGACGGAATGTTGGGGCGGGGGTCTGTTTGAGTGGCGGTATGTCGGAATAAGGGCTGTACCCCGTTGTGACGAGGCTGCTGCTGAGTCCACTGTTTTCTCCCATGCCCAGGGTCAGGAACTACACAGGAAGTCACCATCCACATGTTTCCAAACGTCGTCTAAATGTGAACAGAGCCTATAAAGTCTTTCTGTGCTTGTTGTCAGATCTACATTTAAAGTTTATTCACCAAACATATTTTACTACAACACTCTTCAACATGAAATCCCTTTGTGATCTCACTGTGACTGGGACATTTTTACTTTTGCTGAGGATTGTCCAAAAGTAAATCCATCTCTCCTGTGAACTCCAGAAACATTCTCCAAGTCTTTCAAATCTCATGTTTCAGACGTATTAGAGTTTTGGTGAGTGCGTTCAAAACCATGCAACATTTTACACTGGAGTTAAGAGTTAAACGTGAGTGCATTAAATCAACTTACCGCAGCATTTCTGTTAATCGGGGTTATTTCATGCACAGGCTCAACATGTCCATTTTACGTTTTACATTTTACAAGACGAGAGCTTCAAATGCAAAAGCAACAACTTCCTCCCTACTCTTATACGGACATTTTTAAAGTATTTTTAGTTTTAAAGTGCATATGACAGGTTAAACTACAAACATCACAAAAGCTTAGAGCCAGCACAATTATATTTAGATTTTTTCCAAGTTTTATTAAGTTTATAATTTTACTTCCATAACTTTCACCGAGCAACCGTAAGGCCAAAACTTGTCTAAATTAGGGCCCGACCGATATATATTGATTGGCCGATACGGACACTTGGAAACATATCTGCTATTGGCCTAAATCTTGCCGATCTGGGCCGATCATCCACGTAAAGCTTAGACTCTCTATATTATGTTAATTTAATCCAATTTACAGACAGATAAATGTCCTAATATGTGGCGCCGCTTCAATATTTTTCTGCGGAGTCATTTGTCTATGTCTGTGACGCCGTACTGCCCCTGAACGCGCCTCCGTAGTCACGTCACTCGCGCTTGTTTACGCTCAAGATCCACGTGCGTAACACCAAGCCGCTGACTTTAAATGCTCTTGTGCCTGATCCACGATACTGACGATAAAAAATAAAAGTGAACTTCAGCGCAGTTTAAGCCAGAAACAAAACTACATCTTGTTTGAGTGCAGAGAAGAGACAGAGGACACATATCCACCTGCTGTCAACATGCTGGATTATATCATTTTAATGAACGATCGTGTTGAGTCAGGAATAAAAAGGACACTTATTTGTGAAGACTTGTGATCTGAGAGGTGTCTGTGTGAGCGCTGAGTGTTGGAAAGGTGTCGGTTTTGGAGCTACTTTTGGTTCTTTCTCTTTGTTTAGCTGTGTAAATGAGCTGTGAATAGAGGTGCGAATGATCGGCATTTACGCATTCACTGCTAAAGGCTGATAGCGGTAGTTTTTACTTAGTTTACTGGCTAGAATGTGATGCAAAAATGCCATTAGACTGACCTACTGTCTTTAAATATGATGTAAAGAGACAAAATAACAGTAAATGTCGCCTAAACAAACCCAATTTAAAACCCAGCAGAACCAAACCTAAGTTTTTATAATCAGCTGAAGATTTACGGTGAAGTTTTACATCAATTTTATATCGCCTATTGGCATGTCCAACTCTTGGGGCCTCAAAAAAATCCATATCGGTTGGGCTCTAGTCTAAATTACACAATATGATTAAACAACACCTTTATTTGAGTGTAAATTGTCCCTGCGGTTTGGATAGTTTTGAACATTTGAACATCTTTAGAACGTTTTAGTGCTACTTTCTGTTAATTTCCAACTTTTTTCAACATTTTTTCACAAACTTAACACTTAAATGATGTAAAACTATAATAAATCTTGACCAATAAAGTGTGAAAACCTGCCATATGCACAAGCTTGATTCTCATTTTTGTCGATAAAGGTCTGGGCTGACTCGTTTTTTCATTCGAGTTACTGAAATGAACATGTTTCTCTTCAGTTTGCATCGGTGGAGGAGTTAGTACAGGGGGGAGTGTGGGGTCTCAGTACTGCAGAAGCTCCTGAGTACTTCATACGGGGAACATTAGAGGTGGTTTTGGGTCTGGATTTGGGTCTTTGGGTCTAGATCTTACCCCGTCTGGAGGTTTTACCAGGACCCGGGCGCTGGGGGTCGTCTGTGAATCAACGTCAATCTGTTACAACTCGCTCCAGTCACTTCACCCGCTCGGCTTAGATTTTTTTATGTTTTAGTTTTGACTTTTGTTTATTTGAGATTGTCAATAAAAAACCTCCAATATCTGAGGAGTAAAGCAGTTTCGATTAGGCGTTTTGTGTGTTAAACTTGTGTGAATGAAACAAAACATTGTGACGAGGAAACAACCGTTGAAATCTAAATTATGGCCATGTTTTATTTCTCTTTCCTCGCTTCCTTCACCTTGATTCCTCTTCTTGGTCCTCTGTTTTTCAGCTGTCAATCAAACGTGTCATATTAAGCGTTGTCTCGGAGAAAACCACGGAAGGAAGGGAAGCTTCAGAGAAAAGAATCAAACTTTACTGGTCTCAATAAAAATAATTTAATTCTGAAGAAAAATTTATTCCGCCGTGTAAACACTTAATTCCTACTGAAAATGATTATTCAGAATTAAACTTAATTCGGAATTGAACTTAATTCCGAAGTAAGTGGGTGGTTTATTCCGATTTTAAAGCCGAATTAATTTATTTCTCGATCATGTAAACGTCTAGCCTGATTCATCAGCTGGTTTCACTTTGTAGAAACCGTCTGACCTCTCAGCATTAGGATTTATTCACTCGACGGTAGATGGGTACTTTTTTATTTAACCAATCGCTGCTGTTTGGTCGTGACGTATGTAATGCACCAAATCCCGTAGGAAGAAGGACAATAACGTCTTTCCCCTTGATAAAATTCACCAAACATTCTCTTTGTTCCGGCTTTAAATCCTCCATCTCCGGAATCGTTGCCAACACAGAATGTCTGTCTTCGTCTACATTCATCTCGACGCTTTGTTTACTGTTGTGCTGTTCCACAAAAGGGACACAGACAGACGCGACGACTTTGACGTCATGGTTTCACAGCTCTTCTCTGATTGGTCGGTGCGCGGTCTATAACTTCCATTGTTCTTGCAAACCATTTAGTGTATTCTGATTCCTGACCTAGTCGCTGCAGAGAAAGTGAGGAGGCACTAGGTGGCACCAACCTGGGTACTCAGTTGCCACGTTTCCATGAGAGCTTTAATTCCAAATAAAAATAATTTAATTCTGAAGAAAAATTTATTCCGCTTTAAAAAGACCATGTAAATACTTAATTCCTGATGAAAATGATTGTTCAGAATTAACCTAGTAAGTGAGTGGTTTATTATGATTTTAAAGCTGAATTAATTTCTTCCTGGATCATGTAAACGTTTATTCTTCTTAAAAATAATTCCGGTCCTTCAGCGTATACTCGTTTTGTCGCCCTTCTGATGCGATCCGAATGATCCGGCTCCACCAGTCCTGGCTTCGGACTTTCATCCACGTCTCTTTGGATTTGCGAGCGGGATGCCGAAGTGGACTGAAGTAGAGATAGTCAGGCTGGTGCCACCTAGTGTCCCTGCTCAATTTCATTTCTCTCCAGCGACTAGGTCAGAAATCGGAATACACTAGATGGTTTGCAAGAACCCCGGAAGTGCGGGGTATCAGTGAAGAACCAGACATTCTGTGTTGTCAACTATTCCCGAGATCGAGGATTTAAAAGAAACAAAGAGAATGTTTGGTGAATTTTATCAAGGGGAAAGACGTTATTGTCGTTCTTCCTACGGGATTTGGTGCATTACATACGTCACGACCAAACAGCAGCGATTGGTTAAATAAAAAAAGTACCCGCCTACTGTCGAGCGAACGAATCCTAATGCAGCGAGGTCAGACGGTTTCCACGAAGTGAAACCCGCAGATGAATCGGGCTGAGGTAGAGCAGCCGTCGACTCAGTTTGTCTTCTCCCTTTTCCTCCTCAGCCGACAGACGTAAAGCGTGATGAGCGAATTCTCCATCCGCTGCTTCGCAATTATCATCGGAACCACCGCGGGAAAAGTTTGGATCGTGTTCGTGTCCGTGGCGTAACGACAAACCGAGATGACAGAAAATCCGGTAGCAGCTGAAGTGTGTGTTTTCGCCGAGCGGAATTAAATAAAGACGATTTAACGAGTTTTCCACGGAGAATATTTTAAATCTGAACTATTTAATTCAGAACATTTAATTCGTAATAAAAAAAAACATCATGTAAACGTGGCCAGTGAGGAGTTTAGATCCTCTCTCCTCGCCGTGTCGCCTCCGTCTTCAAACGTTTCCCGCAGAATCAAGAAGAAGGAAGCGAGGAAAGAGCATCCGTCTACATCCTGGACGTGACTCTCTGCTCCTGATCGAACGGGCCGGTCCCCTCCGTGCACCGCGTAAAACGAGGTGAGCGATTACCCCCGGCCCGCACGTCCATCCGATCCCGTTTATTTGCGAGGCGCTCGTATATCTGCGTGTTCCCTCTGACTTTACATGCACTTTGTTCTTATGTTCAAATCCATCACAGTCAATCATGCTGTTATCCGCTTTTCAATCTGGCAACCCAAGCACGCGAGCACTCAGCGGCTGGCTCGGGACCAGACCTGGCAACGCTCCAGCAAACAGGGACGGTGCAGTGAGCATGCAGACCAGCAGGGGGCGGTGCCGTCACGAGCAGTGCAGTTAATCCTATTTTCAGTGAGTGTGAACTTTTCAAAGCGTCAAAAGTGAAGTTTACAGACGATTCTTTTTTGTTTATGTTTTTGTGTGGCACTGGATTCATTAGTTTTATTTTAATGTTCTGGGATTTTACGGGCGGATCAGGCTAAACCAGGACTAAACAAGGACTAAACCAGGACTAAACCAGGACTAAACAAGGACTAAACAAGGACTAACCCAGGACTAAACCAGGATAACCAGGGCTAAACAGGACTAAACAGGACTACAGGACTAAACAGGACTAAACAGGCTAAACAGGACTAAACCAGGACTAAACAGGACTAAACAAGGACTAAACCAGGACTAAACAGGACTAAAACAGGACTAAACCAGGACTAAACCAGGACTAAGGACAACAGGACTAAACCAGGACTAAACCAGGACTAAACCAGGACTAAACAGGACTAAACCAAGGACTAAAAAGGACTAAACCAGGACTAAACCACCAGGACTAACCAGGACTAAACCAGGACTAAACCAGGACTAAACCAGGACTAAACCAAGACTAAACCAGGACTAAACCAAACTAAACAGGACTAAACCAGGCTAAAACAGGACTAAACCAGGTCTAAACCAGGACTAAACCAGGACTAAAACCAGGACTAAACCAGGACTAAACCAGGTCTAAACCAGGACTAAACCAGGACTAAAACCAGGACTAAACCAGGACTAAACCAGGTCTAAACCAGGACTAAACCAGGCAGTCTAAACCAGGTCTAAACCAGGACTAAACCAGGACTAAACAGGACTAAACCAGGACTAAAGACCAGGACTAAAAGGTCTAGGACTAAACCAGGTGTAAACCAGGCTAAACAGGACTAAACCAGGTCTAAACAGGACTAAACAGGGAACCAGGACTAAACCAGGACTAAACCAGGACTAAACCAGGACTAAACCAGGACTAAACCAGGACTAAACCAGGTCTAAACCAGGACTAAAACAGGACTAAACCACTAAACAGGACTAAACCAGGACTAAACCAGGACTAAACCAGTCTAAACCAGGTCTAAACCAGGTCTAAACCAGGACTAAACCAGGTACTAAACCAGGACTAAACCAGGTCTAAACCAGTCTAAACCAGGACTAAACCAGGTCTAAAAACCAGGACTAAACAGGTCTAAACCAGGTCTAAACCAGGACTAAACCAGGTCTAAACCAGGACTAAACCAGGACTAAACCAGGTCTAAACCAGGAGTAAACCAGGTCTAAACCAGGACTAAACCAGGACTACAACAGGACTACACCAGGACTAAAGCAGGACTAAACTAGGACTAAACAAGGTCTAAACGAGAACTAAACCAGGTGTAAACCAGGCCTAAACCAGGACTAAAGCAGGACTAAAGCAGGTCTAAACAGGACTAAAGCAGGTCTAAACCAGGACTAAACCAGGACTAAAGCAGGTCTAAACCAGGACTAAACCAGGTCTAAACCAGGTCTAAACCAGGTCTAAACCAGGTCTAAACCAGGACTAAACCAGGACTAAACCAGGTCTAAACCAGGACTAAACCAGGTCTAAACCAGGACTAAAACCAGGTCTAAACCAGGTCTAAACCAGGTCTAAACCAGGTCTAAACCAGGACCAATCTTAGACTTAAGAGAGAGAGAAAACCCCGAGCACATGGGAGCAGAGTGTCCGCAAAGCGCTATCGGGCGACGGCTGGTTTAATTCTGCTTTAATTCTGTTTTAGTCCTAGTTCAGTCCTGGTTTAGTCCTGGTTTAGTCCTGGTTCAGTCCTGGTTCAGTCCCGGGTCTCCAAAAACGGACTCTGCGACAGACAAACGTGTAGGTATCATGGAAGTGTAATAAGATCTGGAAAATGAACCAAAGTTGAGATTGTGTTGTTTCTAAAGCGGCTCAGAACTCGGCTACGTGAAATCTTATAACATTAAATTTTAGAGGTTTTGATGATTTAAACATTCAAGCCTTTCTGAAAGCCACTAGTCCATCTCGTACGGGGCAGTATGTGGATTGCGACAGTATCATATGGCAATTGGCTCTATTCACGTTTACGTCACAAAACTGGAAACACACGGATGACGACTTCCTCTGGGCTCTGTTGGCGATCGTAACCGAGAAAATGGCCCGGTTCACTTTATTTCTATGTCACTGTATTCTTTCTTTTTTCTTTTATAAATTGCTTATTTATTTGTGTGTTATAATTTGTCTAATTTAAAAATAAAAACAGTTCCAACCAGCTGTCTGTGAGGGTCGTATAAGACACGATGAGAAGCTTTGTCAGGTTGTGCTGAATCCACAGTTTTTTTGTTTTATCACATGCCCAGTGTCGGGAAATACACCGGAAGTCGTCATGTGCTTGTTTCCAAACGTCTTCCCGGTGATAATGAACAGAGCCTCGAGTGGTGCTGGAAATGTGCCAGTAAAATACAAGACTACAGGGATTAAACAGTGAGTTGATTTGGCAAAAGTCCCGTTTCGACCATGTATAAGTTACTCACAGTGTTGGGGAGTAACAGATTACATGTACCGCCGTTACGTAATCAGAGTACAAATTATGAGTAACTGTATTCAGTTACAGTTACTGTTTAAATGAGTGGTAATTGGATTACAGTTACTTTGCTGAAATAAGTGGATTACAAGGCGGTATTTTCCTGTTTTCACATTTTGTTCTACATCCCATTTATTTATTTTTTTATTTCGGTAATTCCACTCATTGCCGGGGAAACCAAACACGACAGTAAGAGCGATGTAAACGTCATGTTCACGTTGGCGTCAGTCACACAGTGGACGAGGTCAAAGAGCCAGAAGAACAGAGCAGCAGTGCACAGGGGAAAACACATCCGAGAGTCGAGTAAACCACACTTCCTCCTGTGCGCCTCTAAACCAGAACTAACACCAAGACTAAAACCGGGACTAACCCAGTCCAGGACTAAACCAGGACTAAACCAGAACTAAACCAGGTCTAAAATCAGGACTAAACCAGGACTGAACCAGAACTAACACCAAGACTAAAACCGGGACTAACCCAGTCCAGGACTAAACCAGGATTAAACCAGAACTAAACCAGAACTAAACCAGGTCTAAAATCAGGACTAAACCAGGACTAAACCAGAACTAACACCAAGACACGGGACTAACCCAGTCCAGGACTAAACCAGGACTAAACCAGATTAAACCAGAAACTAAACAGAACTAACCAGGTCTAAAATCAGACTAAACAGACTAAACCAGAACTAACAACCAAGACTAAAAGGACTACCCAGTCCAGGACTAAACCAGACTAAACCAGGATTAAACCAGAACTAAACCAGAACTAAACCAGGTCTAAAATCAGGACTAAACCAGGACTAAACCAGAACTAACACCAAGACTAAAACCGGGACTAACCCAGTCCAGGACTAAACCAGGACTAAACCAGGATTAAACCAGAACTAAACCAGAACTAAACCAGGTCTAAAATCAGGACTAAACCAGGACTAAACCAGAACTAACACCAAGACTAAAACCGGGACTAACCCAGTCCAGGACTAAACCAGGATTAAACCAGAACTAAACCAGAACTAAACCAGGTCTAAAATCAGGACTAAACCAGAGACTGAACCAGGTCTAAACCAGAACTAAACCAGACTAAACCAGGACTTAAACCAGGTCTTACAACAGGACTAAACTAGAACTAAACCAGGACTAAAACCAGGACTAAAACCAGGACTAAACCAGACTCAAAACCAGAACTAAACCAGAACTAAACCACTAAAATCAGGACTAAAACAGACTGAACCAGGTCTAAACAGGACAAACTAAACCAGGACTAAACCAGGTCTAAAATCAGGACTAAACCAACAAAGTCTAAACCAGACTAAACCGGACTAACCAGGACTTAAACCAGGTCTTACAATCAGGACTAAAACTAGAACTAAAACCAGGACTAAAACCAGGACTAAACCAGGACTAAACCAGGACTAAAACCAGGACTAAACCAGGAAACCAGGTCTAAACCAGAACTAAACCAGGACTAAACCAGGTCTAAAATCAGGACTAAACCAGGACTGAACCAGGTCTAAACCAGAACTAAACCAGGACTTAAACCAGGTCTTACAATCAGGACTAAACTAGAACTAAAACCAGGACTAAAACCAGGACTAAAACCAGGACTAAACCAGGTCTAAAACCAGGACTAAACCAGGTCTAAATCAGGTCTAAACAATGATACCTAACAGGAGGTTGGACATAATTTAAGGTGATCTCATATAAAAATAATTTCTCTATCAATAATATTTTTAATATGTTTAAGGAAAGACTGAGCTTTTTATTTTCTTTTAGCAGATAAAATGTATGTTCAGATTTCCTGGTCTTTGTTTCTCTACAGTAAACAGTTGTTTATTCATGGAGACTTGGGCTCAACAGACAATTTGAAGACAACAAACAAGAATTTTCAGGATGTGGTTTCTACATTCGTGTAGTTTTAAAAGGCACGACAATATCAAGTAATCCAAAGTATTCAGATTACGTTACTCACTTTAAGTAATTTAATGGATTACGTTACAAACTACATTCTGGTGTATGTAATCTGTAATCTGTAGGGGATTACATTTTAAAAGTCACCTTCCCAACACTGGTTACTCACCACAAAAACAAAAGAGTATTTGAACCAGAACACAGTTACTTAAATGCTCTTATATTATTTATTCACTTCCCAAAACGTCATGACAGGAGAACAGTGTGTGTTTACTCCACACGAGCAGCAGAGGGCGCTGTTACCAAGTCAACATGGACAAAAAGAACCAAGGTGACTCCTCTTTCTCTCTCACTCTCGTTCTTTCTCAATCTTTCCACTCGTCGCTCTCTATTTTCTGTGCTCCCCTCTCTCTCTCTCTCTCTCTCTCCTCATGTCCCTCGCTCCCTCTCCTCTCTTTCCTTCTCATTCTTTCTACTCGTTTTTCTCTCTTCCTCTCTACTTTTTTGTCCTCCTCTCCCCGCTTCTTTCTTGCTCTCCCTCTCTCTCTTTCTCATTCTTTCCACTCATCCTTCTCTTCCTCTCTTCTGTCCTCTACCTCTCTCCTCTTCTCTCTCTTTTTTCTATTTCTCTCTCATTCTTTCCATTTCTCTCTTCCTCTCTCTCTCTCTACTTTTTCGTGCTCCCCTCTCTTCTCTCTTTCTCCTCTTCTGTATCTCTCCTTTCTTTCTTTCTTTCCTCTCTTTCACTCTTTTCTCTTTCACCTCTAGTCCCTCTCTCCATCCCTTCTCTCTCTCTTTCTCATTCATTCCACTTCTCTCTTCCTCTCTCTCTCCTTTTCATGCTCCCCTCTCCTCTCTCTTGTCTTTCTTTTACCTCTGCTCTCTCTCTTCCCTCTCTTCTATCATCTCTGCCTCTCTCCTCTCCTCTTCTCTCTCTTTTTTCTCTTTCTCTCTCATTCTTTCCATTTCTCTCTTCCTCTCTCTCTCCTTTTTCATGCTCCCCTCTCCTCTCTCTCTTCTGCCCTCTCTCCTCTTCTCTCTTTCTCCTTTCTCTCTATCTCTCTCTCTCTCTCTCTTTTTCATTTCTTTCTTTCTTTTTCTTTCTCTCTCTCGTTCTTTCCACTCATCCTTCTCTTCCCCCCTCTCTCTCTACTACTACTCCTCTTTCCTGGCTTGCTTCTCTTTTCTCTCTTCCCTCTCTTTTGTAACCTACCTCTCTCTTTCTTTCTCAATCTTTCCACTCATCCCCTCTTCTTTCATGCTCCCCCTCCTCTCTCTCTTTCTACCCTCTCTCCTTTCTCTATTTTCCCTTCTCACTTTCTCTCTCTCTCTTTCTTTCACTCTCTTCTCTCTTACCTCTTTTCACTCTCTCCATCTCCTCTTCTCTCTCTCTCTCGTTCTCATTCATTCCACGTCTCTCTTCCTCTCTCTCTCCCTTTTCATGCTCCCCTCTCCTCTCTCTTGTCTTTCTTTTACCTCTATTCTCTCTCTTTCCTCTCTTCCGTCCTCTACCTCTCTCCTCTTCTCTCTCTCTCTCCTTTCTCTTTCATTCTTTCCATTTCTCTCTTCCTCCCTCTCTCTTTTCGTGCTCCCCTCTCTTCTCTTCTGTCTTCCCTTTGCCTCTCTCATCTCTCTCTTTCCCCCTCTCCCTCCCTTTCTCCTCTTCTGTCTTCTCTCTTTCTTCTCTCTTTCTCTCTCTCTCTCTCTTTCTCCTCTTCTCTCCCTTCTCCTCTTCTCCTTCTTTCTCTCTTCTCTCTCTCTCTCTCTCTCTCTCTCCTTTTTCATGTCCCTCTCCTCTCTCTTGTCTTTCTTTTACCTCTCCTCTCTCTCTTCCCTCTCTTCTGTCCTCTACCTCTCTCTCCTCTCCTCTTCTCTCTCTCTCTCTCTTTCTCCTTTCTCCTTCTCTCTCCTTCTCTCTTCCAACTTCCCTCTTTCTCTCTCTCCTTTTTCGTGCTCCCCTCTTCTCTCTTGTCTTTCCTTTGCCTCTCCTCTCTTCTGTCCTCTACCTCTTCTCTCCTTTCTTTCTCTTTCTTTCTTTCCACTCGTCTTTCTTTCTCTTCCTCTCTCTCTACTACGACTGCTCCTCTTTGCCGTCTTGTCGTTCCTTTGCCTCTCCTCTCTCTTTTCTATCTCTCCTTTCTGTCTCTCCTCTTCTCTTTCTTCCCTCTTCTCTCTCTCACTCCTCTCCTTTCTGTCTTTCTTTCTCATTCTTTCCACTCATCCCTCCCTTCCTCTCTGTTTTCCTCTTCTCTATCTCTCCTTTCTTTCTCGCTTTCACTCTCTAGTCCTCTCTCTCCTTTTCATCTCCTCTCTCTCTCTCTCTTCTCATCTCTATTCTCACTTCTCTTCTTCCTCTCTCTCTCCTTTTTCATGCTCCCCCTCTCTCTCTTTCTCTTCCTCTCTCTATCTCTTTTCTCTCCTTCTCTCTCTCTCTCCTCTCTCTCTCTTTCACCTCTCTTTCTCTCTCTCTTCTTCCCTCTCTCTCTCTTCTCTCTCTCTTCTCTCATTTCTTTCTTTTTCTTTCTCTCTCTCTTCTTTCCACTCATCCTCTCTTCCCCCTCTCTCTCTACTACTACTCCTCTTTCCTGGCTTGCCTCTCTTTTCTCTCTTCCCTCTCTTTTTCCTCTTCTCTCCTGTCAACCTCCTACTCTCTTTCTTCTCTTTCTTTCTCATTCTTTCCCTCATCCCCCTTCTCCCTTTTTCATGCTCCCTTTCCTCTCTCTCTCTCTCTCTACCCTCTCTCCTCTCTCTCTCTCTCTCTTCTCTTTTCTCTCACTTTCTCTCTCTCTTCTCTCTCTCTCTTTACCTCTTCACTCCTCTCTCCATCTCCTCTCTCTCTTCTCGTTCTCATTCATTCCACGTTCTCTCTTCCTCTCTCTCTCTCCTTTTTCATGCTTCCCTCTCTCTCTCTCTTGTCTTTCTCTTACTCTCTCTTCTCTCTCTTCTCTCTCTCCTCTTCTCTCTCTCACTCTTTCTCCTTCTCTCCTTCATTCTCCCTTTCTCTCCTCTCTCTCTCTTTCTCCTCTCTCTCTCTCTCTCTTCTTTCTCTTCTCTCTTTCCTCTCTCTCTCTCTCTCTCTTTCCTCCTCTCTTTCTTTCCTTCTCTCTCTCTTCCTTTGCCTTTCTTCTCTCTCTTCTCTATCTCTCCTTTCTGTCTCTCCTCTTCTCTTTCTTCCCTCTTCTCTCTCTCACTCCTCTCCTTTCTGTCTTTCTTTCTCATTCTTTCCACTCGTCCCTCTCTTCCTCTCTCCATTTTCCTCTTCTCTATCTCTCCTTTCTTTCTCGCTTCACTCTCTTCCCTCTCTCTATCTCTTCTCTCTCTCTCTTTCTCATTCTTTCCACTTCTCTTTTCCTCTCTCTCTCCTTTTTCATGCTCCCCTCTCCTCTCTCTTGTCTTTCCTCGGTCTCTCCTCTCTCGCTTTTTGCTCTCTTCCGTCCTCTACTTCTCTATCTCTCATCTCTCTCTCCTCTTCTCTATCTCTCTCTCCTTTCTTTCTTTTTCTTTCTCTCTCTCTCGTTCTTTCCACTCATCCTTCTCTTCCCCTCTCTGTCTCTCTATTATTACTTTCCTGGCTTGCCTCTCTTTTCTCTCTTCCCTCTCTTTTGTCCTCTACCTCTCTCCTCTTCACTATCTCTCCTTTCTTTCTCATTCTTTCCACTCATCCCCCTCTCCTTTTTTTCATGCTCCCCTCTCCTCTCTCTCTCTTCTGCCCTCTCTCCTCTCTTTCTCCTCTTCTCCATCTCTCCTTTCTCTCTCTCTCTCTCTGTCTTCTCTTTCACCTCTACTCCCTCTCTCCATCTCCCCTCTCTCTCTCTTTCTCATTCATTCCACTTTTCTCTTCCTCTCTCTCTCTCCCTTTTCATGCTCCCCTCTCTTGTCTTTCTTTTACCTCTATTCTCTCTCTTCCGTCCTCTACCTCTCTCCTCTTCTCTATCTCTCTCTCCTTTCTCTTTCTCTCTCATTCCTTCAATTTCCCTTTTCCTCTCTCCTTTTTCGTGCTCCCCTCTTCTCTCTTGTCTTTCCTTTGCCTCTCCTCTCTTCTGTCCTCTACCTCTCTCCTCTTCTCTATCTCTCCTTTCTGTCTCTCCTCTTCTCTTTCTTCCCTCTCTCTCTCTCTCACTCCTCTCCTTTCTGTCTTTCTTTCTCATTCTTTCCACTCGTCCCTCTCTTCCTCTCAGTTTTCCTCTTCTCTATCTCTCCTTTCTTTCTCGCTTTCACTCTCTAGTCCCTCTCTCCTCTTCTCTCTCTCTCTCCTTTTTTTCTTTCTCTCTCTCATTCTTTCCACTCATCCTTCTCTTCTCCTCTCTCTCTCTCTCTCTACTACTACTCCTCTTTCCTGGCTTGCCTCTCTTTTCTCTCTTCCCTCTCTTTTGTCCTCTACCTCTCTCCTCTTCACTATCTCTCCTTTCTTTCTCATTCTTTCCACTCATCCCCCTCTTCCTTTCTTTCATGCTCCCCTCTCCTCTCTCTTGTCTTTCTTTTACCTCTATTCTCTCTCTTCCCTCTCTTCTGTCCTCTACCTCTCTCCTCTCCTCTTCTCTATCTCTCTCTCCTTTCTCCTTCTCTCTCATTCTTTCAATTTCCCTCTTCCTCTCTCCTTTTTCGTGCTCCCCTCTTCTCTCTTGTCTTTCCTTTGCCTCTCTTCTGTCCTCTACCTTTCTTCTTTCTTTCTTTCTTTCTTTCTTTCCACTCGTCATTCTCTTCCTCTCTCTCCTTTCTCTCTTCTGTCCTCTTCCTCTCTCCTCTTCACTCCCTCTCCTTTCTGTCTTTCTCTCTTTCTTTCTCATTCTTTCCACTCGTCCCTCTCTTCCTCTCTCTGTTTTTTCATGCTCCCCTTTCCTGTCTCCATCTTCTCTCTCTCTTTCTCATTCATTCCATTTCTCTCTTCCTCTCTCTCTCTCCTTTTTCGTGCTCCCCTCTCCTCTCTCTTGTCTTTCTTTTGCCTCTCCTCTCTCGCTTTTTGCTCTCTTCTGTCCTCTACCTCTCTCCTCTTCTCTATCTCTCTCTCCTCTTCTCTATCTCTTGCCTCTCTTTTCTCTCTTCCCTCTCTTTTGTAACCTACCTCTCTCTTTCTTTCTCAATCTTTCCACTCATCCCCCTCTTCCTTTCTATTTTTCATGCTTCCCCTCCTCTCTCTCTTCTACCCTCTCTCCTCTTCTCTATCTTTCCTTTCTTTCTCACTTTCTCTCTCCTCTCTTCTCTCTCATTCACTCCACTTCTTTTCTCTTCCTCTCCTTTGCCTCTCCTCTCTCCCTCCCCTCTTCTCTTTCTCTTTCTCTCTCTCGTTTCTTTCTTTCTCTCTGTTTCAGTGGAGAAGCAGCTCCCCTCTGCAGCCGCCGACTCATTTCACTGAGGGTGGGACTGAAGTACTACAGCCAATACTTTCTACTGCAGTTTGTGTAGTACTGTGAGTATTTAAAGACTAGTGTACAGCTGAGAGACCATTAAAAGGTCCCGTATGACTCTTTTAAGGTTTAAATCGTGTTATAATGTCATTATCCCCTCAAAAAACAGACCTGGACTTGTGTTTTTGTTTTGTTTTTTTCATTCACATACGTTTAAAACACAAACTCGGCAGATTTAGGTCGAATTTTTCTCTCCGACTTAAAGGTTGTATGGAGGATTTTTTGTTTGTTTGTTTGTTTGTTTCAAATTGTCAATGAAAGTTTAAAATACCATTACAGAGACGCAGCAGCTTTGTAATTATGATGATCAAAAAAAAAAAGAATGAAAATCCATCAACTGTGGACGTGTTGAGGCCAGATAAACATGAGCCAATAGAAAACGAGACTCCCTCATTTTCTATTGGCTGTCAGGTTGTCAATCAAATTCCCTAGTGTAAGTGACTCGCCGGCGCGCGGGGATTATGTGGTTTATGCAGCGGTTCTTAGAGGCTTTTTTAAACTGCAGCTTCCTCGCATTTCGCACAAAGTTTGTCGAGACGGCGGGAGAGAATCCACGACCAGTTCGCCGCAAAAGAAAGTCCGTTTTCGGTCGCTGAAAGAAGAAGAGAAGGGGAAAAGGAGCGAAGACAAACTGAGGTGATTCTTGGAGATTCCTTCCAGCGATGGCGCGACTGAAGCGGACGAAGGGTCTAAAAACTGACACGTCGGTCGATAAATTACCTCTAGACAGGAAACTTCAACAGTGATTCTGAACGCGCACAAGGACTGTCGCTGTATTTCTCTTCCCTTAAAAAAATCCTCTATACAACCTTTAAATTCAAAGTTAAATTAAACTCCGTAAACCTTCACTAGAATCGTTTGGATAAACAAAACACAACTCCAGGTCTGACTGTGATGAACAAAAGAAACAACTTTATAACATCAGAAAATAGCGTAAATTGGGCAAGTGACTTTAAAACTGTAATGTTTTATTTATTTTTTTATGACGTGTTACTGTCGTTTTAAATTAATTTCTTACATTACAATATTACTGTGTTTAAAATGTAAAATATTACAGGAAGTATTACTGAACTTTTAATTTACTCTTATCAAAATAACTGCGAAGATGCTGAACTTTTGCGCCGTATATGGACTAAACCAGAACTGAACCGGGACTAAACCAGGACTAAACTAGAGCTGAACCAGGTCTAAACCAGAACTAAACCAGGACTAAACCAGGACTGAACCAGGACTAAACCAGGACTAAACCAGGTCTAAACCAGAACTGAACCAGGACTAAAACAGAACTGAACCGGGACTAAACCAGGACTAAACTAGAGCTGAACCAGGTCTAAACCAGGACTAAACCAGGACTAAACCAGGACTGAACCAGGACTAAACCAGGACTAAACCAGGTCTAAACCAGAACTAAACCAGGACTAAAACAGAACTGAACCAGGACTAAACTAGAGCTGAACCAGGACTGAACCAGGACTGAACCAGAACTAAACCAGGACTGAACCAGGACTAATCCAGGACTAAACCAGAACTGAACCGAGACTAAACCAGGACTGAACTGAGACTAAACCAGGACTAAACCAGGACAAAACCAGGACTAAAACAGAACTGAACCAGGACTGAACCAGGACTGAACCGAGGACTAAATCAGGACTAAACTAGGTCTAAACCAGGTCTAAACCAGGACTAAACTAGGACTAAACCAGGACTAAACAAGGACCAAACCAGGACTAAACAAGGACTAAACCAGGACTAAACAAAGACCAAACCAGGACTAATCTTGGACTAGAACTTGGAAGAGCTTTGCAGACAGGGCGTCAGCAAAGCTCGATCGGGCGTCAGCGGCTCTTCGCCCCTTGGAGCGTGGAGTTCTGCACCGGTCCTTTCGCCCGCGTAGACCGTCTGGTGACCGCGGGCGAAAGGACCGGCTCATCTCCGGCATTTCACCGCTGCTGACATCGATGTGATTTTAACGAATTCGCATGAAGAAAAACTGGGTAAAAAATGCACTGTAACGCACAAGTGAAATATTTCAATTTTTTTTCACCGTTACTTTTATAACACGTTACTCCCAACACTGAAGCTAAGATACACAAGAAGCTGACAAAATTATAAAATATTTGTCCACAATACACTTACAATACCTCAATATTTCTGTCTTTTTTGCCAGTATTTTGTCTTATAGTTTGTGGTCCGCTTGTGTTTTGTGTTTTTGGACAGAGGCAGGTTTGTGCGGAGGGAGGGACGGAGGTGTGGAGCTCCAGGGGTCCAGGGCTCGAGGGGGTCTGTGGCTCAGGACTTACCCGAGATCTGAGGACTGGTCCCGGACTGGTCGCTGAGCAGCTGGGCCTGGATGGTCTCCACGACGCGCTTGAACCTCCGACTGGGACCTGCAGCACAAACCCACCCAGAAACACACCCAGAAACACACCCAGAATTAATGTTACTGCAAAATAATTCTACTAATATTCTACTCACTCACACATTCACACACTTACAGTTAAAAAGCAGAGTTACAGTAGGTAGTGATTTCTTTAAAGGGCCCATCTCATACAAAATAACTCTTTTCACATTGTATCTTCTGCACATAAACAAGCACAATTTGGGTTTCAGAACATCCATTACACAATAGTTCTGAAACTGATGTCTTGGAGTCAGTCACAGACCAGGAACTATGAAAGTCCACCTATCGCTCACCCCCCCGCCCGTCCTGAGAAAGCACAGGCTCCGCCCTCCAAACGTGACGTAGGCTCTGAGTGAGTCGCCCTTCCTCCGCCGTCTCAGGGAGGGAGGGGGACGTGACCCTGATAGTCACAGGAATAAACTTTTATTCATCATGGTGATACAGCACGTTCAGCCACATGTGTTGGACCCGGAATCGGACGAGGACTTTGAAGAGCACGAAGCTCAAGCTCCGCGTCCACATCAGCTGAACATTACTGATTGGTAAAGTTTTAATAAACACTAGTAGATAAACTTATTATATCATGTTCAGTGCAGTGTAGAACAATGAGCTTCTGCCAGGGGTGTTTAAACTTTTTTCATCAAGGGCCACATCTCTAAACACAGATGAAGCAGAGGGACGATCGAGGGCCACAGACTGATGTTCAAAACAGTGAATAATTGAAATATGTGCATGTTTAGCACATTAGAATGAACCATCAGTCTTTTTTTTTCATGCTAAGATCCTTAAAACCACACACTAAATATTAAATATTGGCTTTATCAAGGTAGATTTTCAAAAAAAAACTTGCAATATAAAGGTAATTTTTCACTGATGCAAGGTGATTTGGGCCAATTCTCCTAGAAGCCTGAGGGCCAAGAAAAAATTTGCCTGGCTTATGCTGTCGCTTTTGTTTAGGTGTTTATGTGGGAATTTTCAGCCGATGTGGTGGTGGCGGGGTGGGAGGGGGCGGGTGCAAATCGTTTTCTGCTACGTCAAACGCGTCATAGGTGAATCTGCTGCGTCATCGTTGTAGCGGCTTTAGTTCGTTGTCACGTGGGAGGGCGGCAGAAATACACTGAATCAATCTAAAAACCACTTTGGCAACAAATACAAGACCCACACATCAATCTTAGAAGGCAGAAAGCTCGGAAAAGTTGAGTTTGCATCAGATGGGCCCTTTAAAAAAAATAAAAACTGAGTGTAAATTCAAACCGATGAGCATCTAAAGTTACTGTATCTCCCTCTCTCTCCTTCGCTCTCGTCTCAGTGAAACTTGGCCGTGTTCAGTTCACAGTTTGGAGTCTGCACAGTCTGTACAGTCTGTCCCTGCTGTGAGGAGCACTGCGGAGTGAAGCGGAGTGTTCCTCTCCCTCTATCTCTCTCTTTTGCCCCACCCCGTCCCTCCTTCTCCCTCTCCCACTCATCTCTCACTTGAACTTGTCCATGTTTAGTTCACAGTTTGACTCCTCACGGTCGATCCCTGCCGTGAGGAGCGCTGCAGAGTGAAGCAGTGTCTCTCTTCTCTCCTCCTCTCTCTTCTCCTCTTTCCATCGCTCTCTCTCCTCCTCTCCTTCTCTCTGTCAGTTGAACTTGTCCATGTTTAGTTCACAGTTTGACTCCTCACGGTCGATCCCTGGTGCGAGGAACGCTGAGGAATGAAGTAGTGTCTCTCACCTTCCCCCCTTCCCTCTCTCTTCTCCTCTCTCTCTCTGGTTTTCTCTCTCTCTCTGCTCTCACGCTGTCAGTGACACCAACGCTGTCACACACTCGTCTGCTGCGAGTGAGGAAACCAGGCTGCAGACGAGCAACGAGCAAACTGGGATTTTATGAGCTTTTCAGCGTCGTCACCGAAGCGTCTGGAGCGTCTCCTGAGGAGCAGAGCCGCAGGGACCCACCTCCAGATCTGGAGCTGCTCTTGGTTCAGGACTTTAGTTGTAAGATTTGACCTGTTGTGCATGTTTTGGGTTGATGAGAGAAACAGGTAGCCAGATTCATTGTTCGCTTGATGGTAGACGGGTATTTTTAATTTATTTAACCAATCACTGCTGTTTAGTCGTGACGTATGTAATGCTCCAAATCCCGTAAGAAGAAGGACAATAACGTCTTTCCCCTTGATAAAATTCACCAAACATTATCTTTGTTCTGGCTTTAAATCCTCGATCTCGGGAATTGTTGCCAACACTGAATGTTTATGCTTTGTTTACTGTTGTGTTGTTCCACAAAAGGGACACAGACAGACGCGACGAGTTTGACGTCATGACTTCACAGCTCTTCACTGATTGGTCGGTGCTCGGTCTACAACTTCCGGGGTTCTTGCAAACTGTCTAGTGTATTCTGATTCTTGACCTAGTTGCTGGAGACAGAGGAAGTGGAAGTTTTTGCGGAAACAAGCTCCGACAGACTGTTTCCACGCAGGGCCACTCATGTGATCCACGGTCCTGTACCCCCACAGACTGTTCCCCTGATATTTGGACTGTTTTCCCGGCTAGTGTGTGGAACTCGACCATTGTGATCTATTTGTGTGTTTATTTTGTTTTTTTTAAGTTATTTAATTGAATTTAGGATAACCGTATGAGGGGTTCTTTAAGTCACTTTTATTATGCTTATTTCTAAGTTGATTTATGTTCATCAGTAAAGTTTTGCTGATGTTAAATCCTTAAAACCCCATTTTTCATTAATTGGTTTAGCCCAGGGGGAGGGGCTAAGGGGTATATAAGGAGGAGCTCCGGTCATTTGGTCTGTCTGTTTTGGCCTGACTACGTGAGCGCTGGAAACTGTAAGAGCTATTACTGTAAATATTGTTGTAAATACTTCTCCTTTTTTTGGAATCTACCACATAATTTCCACTGTAAATATTCCACTCTGCACATTGGGCTGTGGTGTGAATAAAAACGCACTTAAAGGTTGTATAGAGGATTTTTTTAAGGGAAGAGAAATACAGCGACAGTCCTTGTGCGCGTTCAGAATTACTGTTGAAGTGACCTGTCTAGAAGTAATTCAGCGACCGACGCGTCAGTTTTTAGACCCTTCGTCTGCTTCGGTCGCGCCATCGCTGGACGAGATCTCCAAGAATCACCTCAGTTTGGCTTTGCTCCTTTTGCGGCGAACCGGTCGTAGATTCTCGTCCACCGTCACGACAAACTTTGTGCGAAATGCGAGGAAGCGACAGTTCGAAAAAGCCTTTAAGAACCGCTGCGTAAACCACATAATCCCCGCACTCCGGCGAATCAGTTATACTAGGAAGTTTGATTGACAACCTAACAGCCAATAGAAAATGAGGGAGCCTCGTTTTCTATTGGCTGATGTTTATCTGGCCTCAACACGTCCACAGTTGATAGATTTTCATTCTTTTTTTTTTTTTGTCATCATAATTACAAAGCTGCTGCATCTCTGTAATGGTATTTTAATCTTTGACTGACAGTTTGAAACAAAAAAAAAATCCTCCATACAACCTTTAAGTGAATTTTTTTTGACTGAACCATAATTTCTTTACATTTATTTCAGACGAACCCGTGACACAGGGCTCACCTGACAGTGACAGGACTCACCTGACAGTGACAGGACTCACCTGACAGTGACAGGGCTCACCTGACAGTGACAGGGCTCACCTGACAGTGACAGGGCTCACCTGACAGTGACAGGACTCACCTGACAGTGACAGGGCTCACCTGACAGTGACAGGACTCACCTGACAGCGACAGGGCTCACCTGACAGCGACAGGACTCACCTGACAGCGACAGGGCTCACCTGACAGCGACAGGGCTCACCTGACAGTAGTGTGAAGGTGACGGAGTAGATGCCGTGGTCTTTGGTTGCTCCGGAGCTCTCGCTGTAGGTGATGTCCACCTGAAACTTCACAGGTTTTTGAAACACAGTGGGACCAGCCGCAGACTTGTACTCAGCCCTGAAACTCGTCTGAGAGATCACACTGTGGCTCAGGCTCGGGATCTGCACACACACACACACAGAGAGGTACTTTTACACGAGAGGGAGACAGAGCTTTGCCATCATTTATATCTAACTGAGATATAAATGTTTCAAATGATCAGTGATCAACTTGAAGCTTTTAAATGGAAAGATCTGTAGAGGAGTTTGTTTTTTACTTACACAGGTTGTGTCATCAGGATATCCCCAGGTTTGACTAACCCAAATTTAAGACTTTATTAAGACCTTTTTAAGACCACTTAAATGAAAATTAAGACCAACATCACACCCATTATGTAAGCAAAAAACACCAGATCCAATTCTAATAATAATAATAACCATGACTCACTGCTTTAAATAACAAAAAATACTTTTAATTAGACGTTCATTCACGTTACATGATTTCACGTTGTTTTAGTCTTTTTTCCTCCCTCCTGTTAACATCGCACTGCAGCCCGGTTGAGTAAACAAAAAAAAGGCTAATGAAATTTAATTTACTTTGTGAAAAAAATAAGACTTGGACAACAAAATTTAAGACTTTTTTAAGACTTTTAAGACCCTGCGGTTGCCCTGGTTATTAGTGGTAGAAATGTGTGCTGGACTAGAATATATTACCTAAGATTGAGTTACTGATAGAAAGGCATGATATTAAACATACATACATTATAAGTACAGAGATACAAAACGTTGTTACCGATAGAAACGCGTGCACGATGTCGGCCTTGATGGAGCTCAGAGGTTTGTCTCTGATCACCACAAAGATCTGCTCCTCCTTCTCCAGGTTTATGAAGTTACCGAACCACGACTTCTTTGCGAGTCTGCGGAAAACAAAACACACAAGAGGATAAGTTACTCAAAGAGCCGACGTACTGCAGAGATTTATACTTCAGTAGTGAGTAGTAGGGATGGGACAAAACACAAGTTTCACAAGACGAAGCGAGATACGAGATCGGGTCCACGAGAGCGAGATGAGACGAAATTTTAACATAATTCCTGATTTATAAATTTCACAATTCACTGTCTAGTTTTGGCCTCACATTTATTAATTTCTTTGATTTCATATTTTTGTTTCCATACTAATACTTTCTCAAACTGTAAGAGACGTAACTCACCAATTCTTTTTTTTTTTAATCCTTTTTCTGTCTAATCCAAATGTGACAGAAAACAAAAAAAATCTCACGAGAAAATTTTTCTCTTGTGTGCACGATCTTGTGGCAATTTTATCTCTTGAGATCTTGCACCATCCCGAGTATATAGTATTTACATTTTTTTGTTTTCATCCACAGTGTTGGGAAGGTTCCTTTTAAAATGTATTCCCCTACAGATTACAGATTACACACCTCAAAATGTAGTTTGTAACATAATCCATTAAATTACTTAAGGTTAGTAACATAATCTGAATACTTTGGATTACTTGATTTGCTTCACATAAGATGTTTTTTCTGCTAAAAGAAAATGAAAAGCCCAGACTTTACTGAACCAAATTCAAAATATTATTGATAGAAGACGAGGAAACACGTCCACGCAGCATGATTTAGTCCTGTTAAATCCTGTTTTAGTCCTGCTTTAGTCTTGGTTTAGGCCTATTTTAGTCCTGGTTTAGACCTGGTTTAGACCTGGTTTAGTCCTGGTTTAGACCTGGTTTAGATCTAGTTTAGATCTAGTTTAGTTAGTGGTTTAGTAGTTTAGACCTGGTTTAGACCTGGTTTAGATGTAGTTTAGACCTGGTTTAGTTTCCGGCAATGAGAGGAATTACCGAAAAAAAAAAGAAAAAAAAAAGGGATATAGCTCAAAATGTGAAAACAGGAAAAATACCTCTGTATAATCCATTTATTTCAGTAAAGTAACTGTAATCCAATTGCCACTCATGAAAAAAGTAAATGTAACTGAATACAGTTACTCATAATTTGTACTCTGATTACATAACTCCAGTACATGTAATCTGTTACTCCCCAACACTGCTGGTCCACAGCGAAAACCTCATTTTTCCATCTTGTTATGTCTTTAAGTGGCAATCTGAACGTCTCCTGCTTCACTGGACTCCTCCTGATAATCCAAGCGCTCACATGAACTTCATTAGAAACTTAATTTAGTATAGTATAGTATCATAATTATCGTTTTTAGCCTCATTTAATCTCCTTTGCTGCACAGTAGATCAACATGTTATCCGCAATTTTTGGTTATTTTATTTTCAATCTATGAAAAACAAGTAGGAAGTATTTAAACTGTTACCCGCAGCTCTGACTCGATCCTTCTCACGATCCCTTTTGGTGCGTAAACAGTTTTAGAAAATATGTTGAAAATATAAACCAAAATTTACTCAGGTGTCCCAGTTTTAACAACAACAATTCTCTGCATAACTCAGTCCTTCTCAAAAAGTGTGACCTCGGGGAACATGCTTTTTTTTTTTTTTTTTTTTGCCGTACTAGAGTAAAGTGTCATTGGGTCTGGTCAAGTGGTAACGGAGGGAAACAGGGGCAGATTTTTGACATTCAAATGTCTCTTATTCAGAAACTAGAGGAACTATTGAAATAAGTAAAGTATCAGAATGTAGGAAAGAGTTACACTCCAACAGGGTCAAGTTAAACCTGTGATATTCTTTCAAGTTGTTGACAAAAAATTTAAAAACTCATGTCGGTAACGGAGGGAATGAAATATGCAGCACTTTTTGGGCAATAAATCCAAACAGTGATAACTCTTGGTTCTCACTTCCATATCCTTAACAAACTGGTTTGAATATTTGCTTCATATAGTTTTCTACCATATGGTACAAGATTAGGTTGAAAAAATTACATCATTTTTCGCTTTTTTCTTCCAAATACTTTAATATTACTTCAAAATGAAAGGAAACTATTTCTATAAAATATGTCAGTCCTTCCAAGAAAATTTTTATAATTTTAAATACTTTTTTTTTTTTAATCCTGTACCTTCATCAACAGTTCAAAGATGGAATAACACAAGATATGATGAAATACATCCATTTATTTACATGATTTTCAGGTCTTTGAAATTTGGGAAATAATTTTTGTTCCATGTTTCATACATGGTCTGTTTAAAACATATGGAACTTTAGAACCAAAAATGGTTCAGAAAAAAGGTCAACAGTTTCATAAACTAGAGTACATATGTATCTGTTCAATACATTTTTACATCAGATGAATTAACTTGAATTTTTGGCCTTGTTGTTTACTTCTGCTTGACCGGGCCCTACAGCACATCCACTACAGTAGTTGGCAGTGTAGTGTTGGGTTTTTTGCATCGAGGTAGAAGACATGAAGTGCCCTCAAGAGACACCGTGGAAAAATATTTAACAGGGATGAAAACCTGAAAGCCAAGATGAGGAAATACGACAAAGCGTATTTAGCGCTCGGCTTCGCTGTGACTCCGGTGGGAAACGAGCAAAGACCGCTGCGTTTACCGTGTCTCAAAATGTTGGCAGCCAAATAAATGTTGAAGCCAATTAAATTACGGCGTCGCTTAAAGACATTACACCCCAATCACGCTTGAGTTTTTGCAGCGAAAACGCGCCGAATACTGCCAACAATCACCCTGCTTTGTGAATATGAATGATACTATTTACAGTCGCGGCGGAGAATGGAGCGGCACGAAATCTTTTCTTCTTCCAAAGCAGGGCATGAAAGAAAATAAATGAGAAGTACTGGCATAACTTAAAGGGCCCATCTCATGCAAAATCAAGTTTTCAGAGCTTTCTACCTTCTAAGAGTGATGTGTGGGCCTTGTATTTGTCGCTGAAGTGGTTTTTAGATTGATTTGGTGTTTTTTTTTAACAAATTGTAGCGTATTTCTGCCACCCTCCCACGTGACAACGAACTAAAGCTGCTACAACGATGACGCGGCACATACACCTATGACGCGTTTGTTTATTGTTTATTTCATCTTCTAGTCATTATCACAGAAGAACAACGAAATTGCATTTGGAGCATCCCATAAAGTGCAAACCCATAAATAATAAATACCCCTTAAACCCAAGTGTAAACATTGACCCAGTGTGGCCTCAGTACAACATGAGACGGTTCTTATAGCAACACGATGAGGGCGTCAAGTAACGTACAGAGACAGGGACATTCAGACAGAGACCTGAGAATCATGACAAAAAAAATGCAACAGTGCAACCAGTTCAGTTTTATTGAGAGTTGGATGTGGTTTGACGTAGAAGAAAACGCTTCGGACCCACTCCGCTCCCCCGCTCCACCACCTCCGCCCCGCCTCCTCCAATAATAAGTTTTTCTACTCATGTTTATACTTTACCAATCAGTAATGTGCTTGAGCTTCGTGCTCCTCAAAGTCCCTCGTCCGATTCCGGGTCCAACACATGCGGCTGAACGCGCTGTATCTCCATGATGAATAAAAGTTTATTCCTGCCACTATCAGGGTCACGTCTGTCTCCCCCTCCCTCCCTGAGATGGCGGAGGAAGGGCGGCTCACTCAGAGCCTGCGTCACGTTTGGAGGGCGGAGCCTGTGCTTTCTCAGGACGGGCGGGGGGAGGAGCATTAGTCGGACTTTCATAGTTCCTGGTCTGTGACTGTCTCCAAGAAATCAGTAAGATTTTATAACTATTGTGTCGAGGATGTTCTAAAACCCAAATTGTGCTTGTATATGTGCAAAAGAGTTATTTTGCATGACATGGGCTCTTTATAAAAACAGGCCGGCAGCAGCTCAGTTGGTAGAGCGTTTGTCCACTGATACGAAGGTTGATGGTTCGAATTAGAGCCCTGCATTCCCGCGGAACCTGACGCAAAACAGTGCGGCGCGGGACACGTTTTGAAAGCTCACCGCGGGCGCGGGAGGGAGCAGGACTGCACGATGCTAGAACGAGCGGGTGGGATGATAAACTACAGTCCCACAAACTAAATATGAGTGTAAAGTCAAATTTAAAAAAATGATTCATGTATGCCTATCTGGATAGTTTATTTGGCATTAATAAAAACATTTTAAGGAGCCTAAACTTTCGGATGTAGACTAATCTTACGCACATTTTAGACAATTCCTTTCCGCTTCTCCGTGTTTGATAGATCGTCCTCATCTTGTGGGATATGCGGGCAGGAGCGGGACAAAATATCGCAGATGCTGGCAGGAGCGGGAATGAAAATTACAATTCTTTGCGGGTGCGGGCGGGAGAGGGACTGAACATTCTATCTCGCGCAGAACTCTAGTTTGAATCCCGCTCTTGACGTAAACATTATTGGTTAAGCGGACAAATCCACTGATCCACAGGTTGATGATTCCCGTTCCCACAGTTGAATGTTGCCGTTGTGTCCTTGGGAAAAGTGTCCGTGTACTCTGGTGTATGAAATTATGTGAATGGGTGAGTGGTTCCTTGTTGTAAAGCACTAAGAGTCTTGAAGGTGGAAAAATAAAATATAATAATAATATAAAAATGTACTTACTCTGGAGAGGAGTCTGGAGTCAGGCTGGACATGTCCTCTTGTGTGGGAACTGTAGAGACACGACCACAGCGTTATACAGAGATTAATATAAAGCGGAGTCTCCAAACTTTTCCTTCTGGTGAGCTCCATTTACAAACAGAAAATGCCAAAGAGCTACTTATTTCAGCAGTCACAAGGAAAGTTTTAGATGGGGAACAGTTAGATACCTATAAAACATAAACCTTTATCCATTTATGAGTGCACAAAGGTTTAGTTTTAGACCAAACTAGACCAGATTTTCAAAATAAAAAACTGGGACGTCTCCTTTTTTGGTGGTTGATGATAATAATAAAATTGTGCAACGAGTGCTTAAGGAATTAAGGAAAATTGTTTCATTCATGAGTAAGATGTGAGTGAGTACAGTCACATTTTCTTTGTGTTTTGGTCGTTTTTAAGCAGATTTGATGTATTTTACCTCAACAAATGACAGTTTCTTTGTTGGCAGGGATCAGATTGGTCCAAAATAGAGACACCTGGGATATTTCTTGTATAAAACTGGGATAAATCAGTGGTTTTGGATAAATCTGTTGGGACAGGGGACACAGGGCTCAAAACTGGGACTGTCTTGGGTAAAAAGGGAAGTCTGGTCACCTTAACAAAGTTAGGCATCAAAATTATACATTTACAATGGTAGTTCATCAAAACTGAGCCGTTGAGTTTCTTGGAAAGGACTGGAGAGCTACTGGAGACTCGTGATATAAAGGGAAATACAATTAGAGCTGAACGATTTGAGAAAAACACGCCTTTTCCACGATTTTCCTTACAGGCTTTGTGATTCTGATTATATTTGAGATTTCAGTTTTAATAATATGATTCTGTTCAAAGTTCACATTTTAAACACGTCCAGAAGAACTGACCAAAACACTGAAATCTGAACTGACAAAATAACACAAGAATCACATTTCAGAACATATTTATACAGATTTAAACTACAGGGTTAGAAGTGTTTTTTACGCAAAATAAGACACAGGGACATTTTTGAACATGTTTGAACATGTTTGTGTCATGCTTCATGGTCCTGGCTCAGTCCTGGTCCCGTCCTGGTCCAGTCCTGGTTTAGTCCTGGTCCCGTCCTGGTCCAGTCCTGGTTTAGTCCTGGGTTAGTCCTGATGATCGGCTCTGCGGTTGCGGTGTGTATATATTTATGCTGATGACACTGGTTTAGTCCTGGTTTAGTCTTAGTTTAGTCCTGGTCCAGTCCTGGTGTAGTCCTGGTGTAGTCCTGGTCCAGTCTTGGTCCAGTCCTGGTTTAGTCCTGGTTTAGTCTTGGTTTAGTCCTGGTTTAGTCCTGTCCTGGTCCAGTCCTGGTTTAGTCCTGGTCCTATTCTGGTGTAGTCCTGGTTTAGTCCTGGTCCAGTCCTGGTCTAGTCCTGGTTTAGTCCTGGTCCTGTACTGGTTTAGTCCTGGTCCTGTACTTTTCCAGTCCTGGTTTAGTCCTGGTCCTGTACTGGTTTAGTCCTGGTCCTGTACTGGTTTAGTCCTGGTGTAGTCCTGGTCCAGTCCGGGTGTAGTCCTAGTCCAGTCTTGGTCCAGTCCTGGTTTAGTCCTAGTTTAGACCTGGTTTAGTCCTGGTTTGCTGCTGGTCCAGTCCTGGTTTAGTCCTGGTCCAGTCCTGGTTTAGTCCTAGTTTAGTCCTGGTCCAGTCCTGGTTTAGATCTGGTCCAGTCCTGGCTTAGTCCTGGTCCAGTCCTGGTGTAGTCCTGGCGATCATAATCCACTAATGACCCAGCGTAGGTTTAGTCCTGGTTTAATCCTGGTTTAGTCCTGGTTTAGTCCTGTCTTGGTCCAGTCCTGATCTAGTCCTGGTCCAGTCCTGGTCCAGTCCTGGTCCTGCCCTGGTCCGGGTGTAGTCCTAGTCCAGTCTTGGTCCAGTCCTGGTTTAGTCCTGGTTTAGTCCTAGTTTAGACCTGGTTTAGTCCTGGTTTGCTGCTGGTCCAGTCCTGGTTTAGTCCTGGTCCAGTCCTGGTTTAGACCTGGTCCAGTCCTGGGTTAGTCCTGGTCCAGTCCTGGTGTAGTCCTGGCGATCATAATCCACTAATGACCCAGCGTAGGTTTAGTCCTGGTTTAGTCCTGGTTTAGTCCTGGTTTAGTCCTGTCTTGGTATAGTCCTGATCTAGTCCTGGTCCAGTCCTGGTCCTGGTCCAGTCCGGGTGTAGTCCTGGTCCAGTCCGGGTGTAGTCCTGGTCCAGTCTTGGTCCAGTCCTGGTTTAGTCCTGGTTTAGACCTGGTCCAGTCCTGGTCCAGTCCTGGTGTAGTCCTGGCGATCATAATCCACTAATGACCCAGCGTAGGTTTAGTCCTGGTTTAGTCCTGGTTTAATCCTGGTTTAATCCTGGTTTAGTCCTGGTTTAGTCCTGGTTTAATCCTGGCTTAATCCTGGTTTAGATCTGGACTATTGTCTGACACAGATTTCTCGCGGGCACAGACGGGTAACGGGTGGAACGTTAACGTGACCGGGCGGGTGCGGGTCTCCAAAACACGGACCTGTGCGGGACTCTGTTCTAAACTACAGGATTAGACCTTTTCACGCAGTTGTTTTAAAAATTACCTCCTTTACAATTTGGTAACTGCGATTTCATTTTCCACCGTAGTGACTCTTGCTGCCGTAAATCTAAGCACCGCGAGAGCCTCTGCCATCCCATAATACGTCATTAGCGGCTCTAAACACCGTACTTCATTTGCATTTTGGTTAATGAGCGTTATTAGACACAGAGCGTGTACTTTTCCCCGTAGGCGTAGAGGGACCGGCTCACACTCTCCGCTCACAGTTCAGAAGCTAATTATTCATTAAGAAAGCATTAGCATAAATTATGAAGCGAGAGTGGGAGATAACCTGGTTACAAAGCCCCCGAGGTCCCACGATGCACCTGCAAACTCCGGCCGTTTAGCGCGGCGGGATTCCGGTGGGATTCTAGCGGGACGTGGCCGTGTTTGGGGAAGTTTGGAGCATTTATAGAAACATTAGAACGTCAAAACAAACAAAAAAAGGAAGGAAAAGGAAACGTTGGCCTGAAATAAATCACACTGTTACTTCATTTTCCATCTAGAATCTCGGACTTCCGGTCATCGCGTAATACGAACTGGGAAGGATTTTCAGAAAAAGTGAACATCAAACCGCCATGTTTGTTTTCCCAGTGGGACGTGTCTATTGTCAAAGTGGATCTTTTCAAGTCTTTTGAACCATATCACTTTTGTTTCTGGTTCTGATATTGTCATATTTTAGTTATTGGATTCGGACGTCGTAATTGTGTGGTTGTTGGATCCTAACAGCGGAAAGCGTCTCGAGAAACGGGCTTCGGAAGTTTGCGAACTCCGTAACTGGTTCAGTCCTGGTTCAGCTCTGGTTCAGTCTTGGTTCAGCCCAGGTTCAGGCCAGGTTTAGTCCTGGTTTAGTCCTAGATCAGTCCTAATTCAATCCTGGTTTAGTTCTGGTTTAGTCATAGTTCAGTCCTGGTTTAGTTCTGGTTTAGTCCTAGTTCAGTCCTGGGCTTCAGAAGTTTGTGAACTCCATAAATGCAAAAGTGAATCAGATGTGTTCAAACTGTTTCTCTTCCCAACGGAATTGAAAAATAGTGAAAGGTGAAGGTGATGGGCAGGATTGATCCACAGGAAGAACCAAAAAGGAAACATTTGACTGACTAAATCATCCCGAGTTTACAGAGAACAAGCAAAATCCCGTTTGTTAATGGAGAGGAGCAGAAGACAAACAGACTGAGCTGCACTTTCTTGTTCTTGTGGTTTTACAGCAACATCACGTCTTGGTCTCTTTGCAGTGGAAGGTGTTTCTTGGTGAACAGTTGGTGACTTTTGCTTTGGTGTTGACTTTTTAAATTCGTAACCGAGGTTGAGCGAGGGATCGGGATTTTGTTTTGTTGTCGCTCCACATACAAAATGTTCACTGTAAACTCGGGATGATTTAGTCAGTCAAATGTTTCCTTTTTGGTTCTTCCTGTGGATCAATCCTGCCCATCACCTTCACCTTTCACTATTTTTCAATTCCGTTGGGAAGAGAAACAGTTTGAACAGAGGTTTGCAGTCACACACATCTGATTCACTTTTGTATTTATGGAGTTCGCAAAAACAAATTTCTCGAGCCGTTTTCAGCTGTTAAGATCCAACAACCACACAATTAACGATGTCCGAATCCCAAAACTAAAATATGACAATATCAGAACCAGAAACAAAAGTGATATGGTTCAAAAGACTTGAAAAGTTCGACTTTGACAATAGTCACAGTCCTGCATTTTGGGTCCTGAATTCTTTGCCATTTGCATTAATACAGAGCACAAGTGCAAAGTATTATTGTCCTGTTTATCTTATTGTTTTTGACAGAAATGAATTAAAGCAACACTGTGTAACTTTCTGGAACCTCCATAATTACACAGAAATAAACAATTTAAACCATACTCCGGAACATTCTCATGGAGATAGTTCTGTTTTATGGAAAACTATGGAATATTTTGCCCAAAGAAGCAACATTTCCAACGAGCAGGAAGATTCCCTCCTCCAAATACCAGCCAGGTTTGTGGAGATGCGAGCACACTCTCAGTAAGGATGTGTGTTCTTGTCTATTTTGGGTCTAAAATGACAGAATATAAGAGAATGTAAAGACCTTGAATCATAGTAAATATTGATCCCAGTAAATGGAGCTCCACAGCGACGCCTTCGCCAGCACCAGGAGCTTTTCTCATTTCATTATTTCACAGACGAGTCTAAAAGCTCGAGGCTCAACAGCTCTGTAATAACTAATGACCACAAGACCTATCATATTATCTAAAATCTGTCTCTGAAACTTTATAAACCACAACGTTATTAAACCTTTAGCTGAATTTCATGTTTTAAACTTGTTTTTTTTGGACTTAAAACAGAGACATTATGCTCACACTGAAAAAACAAAAAACAAAACAATATCTAGGTTAGTTAAAATAACTTAAATTTAAAACATTTTACTTTATTTGAGTCGATTCAACTTGACAAGTAAAATTATCTACCAATGGAATAAGTGTGTTGTTCTGAATTCAAGCAACATCTGATTTCGTTTCTTATTTTAAGTGCAAAAAGTTGTTGTTCTTCTTATTTTAAGTGTCTCAAGATGTATTTTCATATTTTAACTACAAAAAGTCTTGTTCCACTGGTAGATCATTTTACTTTTTCAAGTGAAACTGACTCAAACTTCAATCATGATCAAACTTTCTTAATTCAAATCATCTGAACTGGACTAGATTTTCTATCATGCCACAACTGCAAAAAAAAAAAAAAAATTAACCAACTTAAAATGACTTGAATTAAGAAAGTTTTATCATGATTTGAGTCAATTTCGCTTGACAAGTAAAATTTTCTGCCAGTGGTACAAGACTTTTTGCACTTAAAATATGAAACAAAATTGAATGTTGCTTGACTTAAGAAAAACACACTTATTCCATTGGCAGATCATTTTACTTGTCAAATAAAGTAAAATGTTCTTAATTTAAGTCATTTTATCTTACCTAGGTATTGTTTTTTTTCCAATGTAGAGACAGTAAAAACTCTCTACATTTGTGTTTGAACATACTCAGCCAAAACTTTGGACACGCCTCATTCAATGTTTACATTTTGTTATTATCTAGATTACTTACTTTTTTTCTTTCTTTCTTTTAACAGACAAGAAATGTTATTTAACTTTTTTTTTTTGCTACCTAATTCCATATCCTACCGTATTTTTTAAACTATAAGGCACACTTAAAATCACTTTAATTTTCTCAAAAACCCACAGTGCGCCTTTTTATTAATTCTGTTTGTACTTACTGACATCGAACTGATTTCATGTAGTACGCGACGCTCAAAATGTCAAAATTTGTCAAAATGTTTTAGTATGACTAAACTACGAAGCCGTACCACATTACAGTAGCATTACGGCTACCATAATCAGAAGCCTCGCGGAGTAAGTCCGACAGAAGCTGAACCGCATCAGCGCACAAGGAAAGAGCAGTTTTTTTCAGAGCTTATAGTTTATGCAAATGAGTCATGCGGTTTGAAGTTTTGTTTCTGTAAAATGCAAAAAACAAATGTGCTCAAAGCTGCATTAAACACATTATTACTCAATGTATATTTGAGTCGTCCTCGTAGGAAATAAAAAAAACACTTAACTTAAATGATCCTCCCACATTCACATTCATAATCCACATTCATCAAAACAGGGAGGCAACGCCGGGCGAATTACACCACGATCTGCTGATGGATCGTGGACGCCTGGACTCAGGATCAGACTCAAGTGTCGTCCGCTTGTTTTACTTATACTATATAAACTGTAGAATCATGATTTCAGAAAATTTCAATTGAGAAGTAAAATTATCCACAAAGGTAAGAAGATTTTATACTTAAAATATGAAAATACAGTTTGCTATACTAAAGATAAGAAAAACAACAGCTCTTTGCGCAAATGTTGCTTGAATTAAGAAAAACACGTCTTTCATTGGTAGATCCTTTTTTGCCAAGTTGAATCTACTCGAGTAAAGTGAAATGTTCTTAATTTGAGTCATTAGAACTTTTTGCCGTGTTGGAAGTGGGTCGGACTGTCGCGCTCCGTCCTCTCTTCCGTTAAATCTTACCCTGCATTTTCCGGCGGAACCTCGGCGATCCCAGGAAGCTGTTCTTGATGGAGTTGAGTCGAGTCCTCCAGGGCATGCCCCCGATGGAGGGCGAGGGCGGCGGGGTGGGGCTCGGCGTCCCGGCCGGGCTGTCCTTGGGTGTGTGCACGGGGGTCCCTTTGGGCGTGGGGAGGGGGCTGCCGCGGGGGGACACCTGTGGGGGGGCAGCACATTTGCCGTTGCTGTCTGGGTGCAGGTGGCGACGGCGGGGGGACACGGGCGCCACGGGGGACAGGGGGATGGAGAGTTTGGGCGGCACGGTGAGCGGGGGGTGGCGGCGGACCTTCGGGCTGATGGGGGGGCACCGGGACGGGCACGGGGTGAGGGGCTGGCAGGGAGTGGCGGGTTCGGATTTGGGCGCGGACGACGTCGGCGTGGAGCTGGGCAGCGGGTTGGAGCGGGTGGTTTGGAGCGGTTTCTCGGAGGGGCGGGGCTTAGCGGGGAGGGTCTGGGTGCGCGGGTGCATGAGGGGGGAGCCCGCGGGCGGAGCTCTCGGGGCGATTCCGTTGAGTCGCGGCTCGCACGAGAGCGGCGACAGGGGTGAGACGGGCGAGTTCGGGGAGTGGCACAGGTTTGGGGACTGGGGCGGGACGAAGAGGCGTCTGTGGGGCTGCGATTGGTCATGCAGCGGCAGCGTCGGCCAATGAGAGAGGAGCAGGAAGTAACACAAAAGCACGGGAAACACAGAGGAGGCGAGGGGTGGAGGTGGAGCGGAGGTGAGGTGCAAGAAAGAAAGAAAGAAAAGACATGCCATTAGCCAGTGAACAGCCAATCAGCACGCAGCAGTGGAGCCGTGACAGGCCAATCAGGACGCAGCAGTGGAGCCATGACTATCCAATCAGGACGCAGCAGTGAGGCGGTGAAGCAGTGAAGCAGCGACAGGGATGCACCAAGGAGAAGTCAAAATCTGTGTGTCATTCGTTCATTTGTTTTTCAATATAAAACCAAAAATAAGAAAATGAAAAAAAAACAAGTTTCCAAAACCAAAATGAAAAATCAGATAAAGATTTTATTTTTTGTTGTTGTTGTTTTTTTTTTTCAATTTTGTGTTTAAATGAAGAATGGAAAAAATGGATTGAATGAATTTCCCGTTTTTTGTGACTTCCGTGACTACGATGCCGGACTTTTGCACTGTATATGGACTGAACCAAGACTGATCCAGGTCCAGGACCAGAGCGGGACCAGGGCGGGACCAGGACGGACTCCGAGCTTTGACTCTGAGCCTCTGCGGGGTCCGAGCCTCAGCTTCGAGCTCCAGCCCTGCCATGGGCTCTGAGCCTCCGGTCTGGTCCCGGTCTGGTCCCGGACCTAGATCAGTCCTGGTTCAGTCCGGCATCGCAGTCACGGAAGTCACATAAACGGGAAACGGTCATTATCCATTTTTTTTCCATTCTTCATTTAAACACAAAATCGAAAAACTGAAAAAACAAAACAAATCATTATCTGTTTTTTTTATTTTGTTTTTGGAGACAAAATTCTATAAATAATTTTTGGTTTATACAGAAAAACTAATGAACGCATGTACATTTACACGCATATTTTGCCACAGAAAACCATTAACCAGAAGTTCCACAAACCTACAGCGAGACACTTCCGACCGTTGTGGAAAAGATCTATTAATGGACTCAGTTGAATTCAATTACCAGGCACATAAAACGAACCGGTTGCGCTCGTGTTGTGGTACTCGACCTTCCGTTGGTCTGGTCTCTGACTGTGTTTACATGGACACAAATCTCATTATTATCTGATTTCTGGACCTTTAAAAGTGCACTGTGTCACTTTTTTGGTAGAGGCTCCTTCAAATTCTTTTCTCAAAGTAAATGTTATTGCTTTGTCTGGAATGTTTCACCGTATGACATTAAACCTTTCTGTCTTCATGGAGACCGATCCAGACCACGTTACAGGTCAGATCTGCGGAGAGGCGACCATATTCACGTCAGAATGTCTGTTTTTCTTGGTATTTTTGAGCTATAAAACCACCTGTAATTGAATAAATGTAAAGTAGAGCTGTCACACTGTGGAACAATCCTGACAAAGCGATTAAATACGAAGGACTACTGACCAAAAAGTTACACAGTGCATCTTTAATCAGCCACAGTTAAAGTAGAAGTCAAATTTATTCATGTTTTTTGCATGTTTTTAGTCTTAAGAGGAATCCTGATACACTTTTAAGTTTAGACTACACACAAAAGACAGATTTACCGGGTTCCCATGGTCATGGAAATCCTGGAAAAGTCATGGATATTAAAAATGTCATTATCCAAGCCTAGAAAAGTCACGGAATTTTGTAAATTCAATGAAAGTTTTGGAAAAGTCATGGAAGTTTCTAGGATTTTAGTGTCTCTTTCACGCAACTCCAGCGTTCTGTTAACTTATCATTACACTATTAAAATTATTTCTGAATGTTTGCGCCTTTTGTTTAAAAGAGACGACAATAAATGCACTGACAGTATTTCGAAAGTTAAAAAACTATAATCCCAAACCATGAGGTGAGTGGAAAGAGTTAATATTTCATATTTAGCCCTAAAAGTTTGATCAATTCTTCACATGTAGGTGCTGTAAAGTCATGGGAAATTCACTTTAGGTCATGGAAACGTTTTGAAATTTCGTCAGCGAAAAAGAGTTGGACCCTGGATATAGGCGAGTTTCAGCTGACGTCGTTGTTATTAAAAGCCCGCGTTGCTGCTGGGAAATATTTTGGTCGGAGGCAAGAAACACGGTAGCGTCAAACACAGTGCGTAACCTCGCGTATTTATCTCCGAAAATGGTAAATTCCTGCTGCATTATCAGATGCACAAATAGAAGCACGGAAGAAGGAAAATATCTTATTCTGAGTGAAAAGAACCACTAACGGTGAATTAAACGGCTTTCAAACATCCGCAGAGCAAACGTAGAAGATCCTAACAAACCGTGGACTCCAACAAGTTCAACAACACATCGAGACTCTTGGAGGTTTTCATCTTTTCTGCTGTGAATGGCCCAGGAGTTTCCACCAAGTCATTGTGGATGTCGCCCAAGTGAATATTTGTCCAGGTAGTTGGCGATTCTGACCAGAAATTTGGTTTGGTTTCACCTTTTGTCGGGGTTGAAAAGGGTGATTTGTCGTCCGTCGATGCTTATGACCAATTTCTGGTCAAATGGTCTTGGGTCCTCTGCCGTTAGAGTGGATAAATAACCGGGATCAATACCCTTTACGTGCTTTCTCGCTCCGTCCGTCATGTTGAATTAGTGTTTATTGCCGCCGACCAAAATAATTCCCAGCATGCAACGCGCGCTTTTATCAACAATGATATAGTGGCACGTGAGCATGTAACTGTAAGAGAAGAATCGCAGTTGGAATAGTTTTGTTTACACGTCTCTTTGCTCTGTATATTCGTCTCTTTGCTCTGTTCCTTCTCTCGTCTCCGTTGGTGCATCCCTCCTTTTTTTTTTTTTCAAACTGTGTGTCTTTCTTGGACACAGCTCACACATGCAGCAGAAGCACACGATGAAAAAAGCTCCAACATCATAAATACAACAGCACGATGTCAATGGGCCTTTCTCATAACAGCAAAAACACACACCCACACGCAAGTAACAACTGCTGCACCGATTTGGACCCGTGCCTCTGGGATGACGAGCCAGATTCACGTGGAATAAAAACCGGTGCAAAGCTCAACGGCTTCACACAATATCTGCAGAAAGTGGTGCCGTTATTCATCCCCAAACACGTGATTTAGCCGTCAGTTGCTTTAAAAGGTCCTATATTACGCTGAATTCACTTGTGCGATCTTTTAGTCACGTTATAATGCTGTTCCCTCCTCACAAACAGACATGGAGGTGTGTTTCATTCACACATGTTTGAGTAAAACTTAACTATTAGTCTGTCTTCATCTGTAAAAGCCCTGTTCCACCTTGTGATGTCATGAGTGTTGGGGATGTAACTTTAAAAAATAGTGTTTGCTCATTACTCGTTATTTCTTTAAAAAGTAATCCCTTACTTTATGTAGTAACCCTCTATGGGAAGTCACTTTTTATGTTCCTCTTTATGTTACTTTTTGGTGTAAATTCGATCTAAGATGAAATACGGCACAAGAACGACAGTCGATAAGAACCGTAAGGGAAAGTTGAAAATAATTTTGAAGAGAGAATTCAAGAGGACGTGAATGTTACGACCCCAGCTTGAGTCTGTATTTCCAGATTCGAGTGGAAGGGCCAAACATAATGAGCTGCATCTGATTGTGGGCGTGGCTCACAACCTTAAAAGTTGTCCAATGGAGACTACTTTCTCTCTTCTCTCCTCTTCACCATGTAGCCACAACTTAGCAAGCATCCTGTTTTTAAAGGTTGTATGGAGGATTTTTTGTTAGTTTCAAATTGTCAATGAAAGTTTAAAATACCATTACAGAGACGCAGCAGCCTTGTAATTATGATGACCAAAAAAAAAAAGAAAGAAAATCTATCAACTGTGGACGTGTTGAGGCCAGATAAACATCAGCCAATAGAAAACGAGACTGCCTCATTTCCTATTGGCTGTTAGGTCGTCAATCAAACTCCCTACGTTTCTAACTATGCAGCAGTTCTCAGAGGCTTTTTCTAATTGTGGCTCTCTCGCAGTTTGCATAAAGTTTGTTGCGATGTCGGACGAGAATCGACGACCAGTTCGCCGCAAAAGAAAGTCAGTTTTTGAGGTCGCTGAAAGAAAAAGAGAAGAAGAAAAGGAGCGAAGACGAACTGAGGTGATTCTTAGAGATTCCTTTCAGTGATTGTGCGACTGAAGCAGACAAAGGGTCTAAAAACTGAGGTGTCGGTCTCTAAATTATTTCTAGAGGGACCTGTGGAGGAGGAAGGTGGTGTCAACGACTGTCGCTGGATTTCTCTTTCCTTAAAAAATCCTCTATACAACCTTTAAATAAATATCTATTTTTGTACCGTTTTTAAACATGTGTGGACTCCCTCTTGTTCGAACCCTGAGGCCACTTGAACCCACTTGTTCGTATCAGTGAAACTGTTAAGATGAAAACAGGTGGGGTCTGCACAGTCTGCCCGGGGATTCAACTCGAGCGAGGGACGGCTGCTCGATGCGGGCGGATCCCCTCGAGGGACCTCTCCCCACATGTCGCTGGCCCTCGCCGAGTGCACTTGCTCTGAGACGGTGCACTGCGACCAGCTCAGGCGAAATACCAGACGAGACCAATAGTCGACAAGGAACCGTGAGGGAACGTTGAAAAGAACTTTGAAGAGAGAGTTCAAGAGGACGTGAAACTGTTAAGATGGGTGGGGTTTTTAAACATGTGTGGACTCCCTCTTGTTCGAACCCTGAGTCAATTTGTAACCGTGAAACTGTTAAGATGAAAACGGGTGGGGTCTGCACTAGGGATGGGCATTCGATGAAATTTTCTTAATCGATCGTCGGAAGAATTAACGATCGATTATCGATTAATCATTAACGTGTTTATATTAAAATGATCATCATTATTATTACTATCTGCACTACTAACCTGCATAAATAAATTCAACTTTACGACATATAAACCGTAATGACTCTAGAGCCACATCAGCCCGTTTGACATTATAATGTGTTTAACGCAGTTTTGCGCAACTCTCACAAAAACGAAACTTAAAACCGCATCGCTAATTTGCAGAAACTAAGCGAAGATAAAACTGCAGCTCTTGTGTCGCTGATGCGGTCAATTTCTGTCGGATTAAAAGACATGACTCAGGTGAATACAGGTTAGTGTGACCAGATTTGCGTTTGTCAAAACCAGGACATCGTACGGGGGGAGGGAGGTGGGGACTCGTCATCGACATTGCGCGACTCTCACCTGGCAAAACTTTTTCCCACTGGACACCGAAACATATGTGCTGCTTTATACACTGTGCACATGGACTCACACTTGTCCCGAACGCAACGGAAAGTGTGGAATTTCTTGTACAAATCATCGTTAAATACACATTTGTGCTTCTGTACGTTGCAGACTGACCCACTGTTTGTGTCTCGCTCCTTCTGAGTGCAAAGAGCTACATGACACCTGTTTGGTCACACTACGCACAGCAACCTACATTCGGTTTGTCGATTAAAATGAACGTAATCGATGAAATTCTTAATGATCAATTATCGATTAATCATGCCCATCCCTAGTCTGCACGGTCTGCCCGGGGATTCAACTCGAGCGAGGGACGGCTGCTCTATGCGGGTGGATCCCCTCAAGAGACCTCTCCCCACACGTTGCTGGCCCTCGCCAAGTGGACTTCCTCTGAGGCGGTGCGCTGTGACCGACTCTGGGTTGGCCCGGAAAGGCTCGAGGAGTGCTTTACAGCTCCTCCCGTCAAGGCCTCGCCGCTTCCCGTCTCCGCCTGGGTGAGAACGGGCCCCCCCTGCTCCCGGCGTGACTCTGGACAGGGGTGGACTGTCCTTTGGTCTTCCCCAACTAGATCATGTCACCAGGGCAGGGACAGGCCCGTGTGCACAGCAAAGTAACATTGCAAAAATTTGAAATGAAAATTGAAAAAGGAACTACTTTTTGTTACCAAATTTTCAGCAGTAGCATATTACAGTATTTTTACCCCAAAAAAGTAGTTATGTTACTCTAACGTGTTACACCCAACACTGGTCATTTATTTATTTATTTAATAGGGACAGTGCATATTAATGAACAGCTACAACATTACAGTGTAAATATGACAGATTATAACAAGAAAACTCATTTCCATCTGTAGTCCCTTGGTAGGTAACACCACAAATTTAACAGAGAAAAAACAATAACAAGTGACAGTTCTAAACTCATGAAATGATAGTTTTCTTATTTCTTCTTATTTATTTATTATTATTATTATTATTATTATTATTATTATTATTATTATTATGCATTTTATTTAGTAGAGCTTGTTAATTCCAGGACTGAAATTATTCAGATGATTCTAGTGCAGGCGTATGGAGTTTAAAAACACAGTGGAGCACTTTTTGTATTACCACATGACATCACAAGGTGGAACAGAGTTTGTTTTTGTGTTTCAAACTCAGAACTCAGCGTAAATGTGCAGGTTTGTGCGTTAAACGTGTGTGAATAAAACAAAACTCAACTCCAGGTCTGTTTGTGACATTAGAACACACAGTAGATCAGAGAATAGCGTAATATGAGCCTTTTAAAACATTTTTATATTAATATTTGTGGCATGTGTGTCATCGTCAGGCAGGGATCCAAATGAGAATCACAAAGATATAATTAATAAACCAGTCACTAATATCAGCTGTATGAGAAAATGGAGTGTGTGTTGATGTGAGTTTGATGAAGCTGTTCTCTTCATCTGGTGTTTAAAAGTACCGTCAGGCTTTAAACTGCTCTTACATCTGTTCAAGAAAACTAGACCAACAAGACAGAGACGATTCTCAAACCGAGGTCTGTGGACTCGTGTGCAGGGAAGACAGATTTCAGATAGAAAATGAAGGTGGATTTGAATTAAAGTATATACGAAAATGTGACAGATTTGATTATTTTAAAGTGCGTATGACAGGTTTGGACGATTTTCTAACTTAACTTGGTGGGATTATAACTATTGTAAATATAAATTATAGTTTTACACAAATCAAGAAGGAGAAAAGCTGAAAAAAACTTTAGGAAAATTACTGATTTATTTGTCAAATTTCCATGTGCATCAGAAGAGATTTGGTCGAGCATACAAGATGGTAAATAGGTAAAAGTTATTAAATTCCCTAGAACTTGATAAGACTCTGACCACGAGCAAGACCGACTAGTGGTCGCTCTGGGTACTGCAGCTCCCGGGAGCTCCGGCCTAGAGAGAATTGTCCAATAGAAGCACATTGCATTTATTGTGAAATCAAACTGCCCGTGTTCGGCTGACAGGACATCCAGAGCTTTCATAAAGCCTGGATTTTGTCGGGATTCTTCTGTTTTTTTTTTTACAATATGAACTTTTAAAAAAATGTATAATGTCAAAGCACCTAAAAGTCAGCTTTGTAAGACTTAAACCAGCCTCGCTCTGATTGGTCAGAACTGCATGTTTCTGATGTCACACGTCTGGTGGCTTAAGACCAGTATTCAGGAAGTAACACGGAAGTAAAATTCGTTTTTAGCGTGATGCGCTAATGAGCACCAGCCTGATTCATCAGTCAGTTTCACTTTGTAGAAACTGTCTGACCTCGCAGCATTAAGATTTGTTCGCTCGACAGTTGGTGGGTACTTTTTTATTTAACCAGTCGCTGCTGTTTGGTCGTGTAATGTGCTGGAAAGCTCAGTGGTGTCCAAGTAATTACCGGCACAACAGTAAACAAAGCAGAAAGTGAAAATCCTTGATCTGGGGAATCGTTGCCAACACAGAATGTCTGTCTTTGTCTACATTCATCTCGACGCTTTGTTTACTGTTGTGCTGTTCCACAAAATGGATGCAGACAGACATGACCAGTTTGACGTCATGACTTCACAGCTCCTTGTGGTCTACAACTTCTGGGGTTTTTACAAACCGTCTAGTGTATTCTGATTCCTGACCTAGTCGCTGGAGAGAAATTAAATTGAGCGGAGGCACAAGGTGGCGCCAATGAGCACAGGCCACTGAAAACATCACGACGATATCTTGGATTCATCTTCCAGTTTTTATTACAGTTTTGTGGTGTGATGTTATGATTTCCAACTAGAAAGTAAAATTTAAGACTGAAAAAAATCCCGAAACTCAGAAAAAATAATTGAACAACTGTTTAGTAAAATGAGTAGTCCAACCTGTCATATGCACTTTAAACACATTTGATTTTCCTACTGTAAGTTATTCTGTGTATTATATTACACTAAGATCTATACAGTTTAAAGCCTCGTTTCTTTGACCATGAAAAAACTGCTGGATTTCAGATTCTATAGATCAATAAAATTCAATACAAATGGGGATGGCTAAAATAAATATTATTCAAAAGTCAGATTTCTGTTCGGGTTCGTTAGGGTCAAATCTATTGAATCAAATACTAATCAAAACTAGAAACAGTGTTGAAACTAGAAACTCATTTTTCACAGGTATCGATAGTAAAAAAGTCACGTTGACGGACATAAATCATCACGTTGAAGAATGTGAAACCCAGCAGCAGAGACCGAGCGCGATGGTTCGTCTGTGCATCTGTATTTTCCCGTAGATGCTCTGAGTAAATGAGCGATCGTAAATGAGCCGTCCCTCGTTTCGTGTTTCAAACCTGGCTGGACAGAGGGGAGACTGGGAGGCTGGGGTGAGCTGTGTGAGACCTGCAGTGAGAGAGGAGAACAGCGCCCCGTGTGGTGAGGGAGGGTGAGTGCACTTACCCTGGGGCTGCTCAGAGGACTGGTGGACAGGCCTGAGGACGCTCCACTGATCGACCTGGACCTGGACGGCAAAACAAGGTTCAAATGAGAAGGATTTTAACGCACTCATGTTTATACACCGCAAAAATATATAAAAGTGTTAAAATGACAAGAATTCTGAATGACAATTTTGAGTTTATTTATTTATTATCTCTATTAAAAGTCTGATATTACGCAAAACTGACCCTGTGAGCTTCAAGTCGTGTTATAATGTTGTTACCACCTCAAAAACAGACCTGGAGTTGTGTTTTGTTTCAGTCAGACGTGTTTGAGTAAAACCTTAAAATGCTCAAAATGCTCTGTTCCACCTTGTGATGTCATGAAGCGGTAGTTTTCAAGTTCACAGCTTTACTTTATATGAGGGGGGTCAAACTCAGATTCACAGAGGGACTAAATTAAAAAGTCGTGTGGCCAAAGCGGTTTGTCAAAGTCTGATCCCGTCAGGTCTCAGAAGCTCAGAGGTCGGGTCTGGACTTGGATGGAGACACTGGGAAACTCAGGAGCCACAGTGAGGCACCAGTCACAAAAAACTATCATTGTGTCCTTAGGCAAGACACTTCACCCACATTGCCTAGTGTGAAAGTGGTGTGTGTGTGAGTGATGGTGTTGGTCGGAGGGGCCGATGGCGCAGATTGGCAGCCTCTGCCCCAGGGCAACTGTGAGTGTTGAGTGACTGAATAATGAACTGGAAAGTGCTTTGGCTCTTGAAAGGTGCTGAATAAATGCAATGATTAAGTAATTAATTAATTGATCAAACTAAATATTTACTGAAACATTTCAACAACTTCTGCATGTTTTCTCTTCTTTCGAGATATGTAATGTTAAACCTTTTCTTATTAAAATAAATGTTTAATAATAATTTTGCTTAAACAGTGACTCTTGAACAAGCAGAATATAAAATAATAACAACAGTTTAAATAAATAATGTCTCTATAGTTTATCTATAGACAGAGGGCAGCTCTGATACAGATTTGATATGATTTCACAGGCCAAATATTATTATACTGCGGACCAAATCTGGCCCCCAGGCCTGAGTTTGACATGTCTGTTTTATATGTTTAGTTCAGTGGAGATCGTCTGTTCCACACCTGAAATCATCCAAATGATTCTGTTGACGGTGTGGGGTTTAAAAACACAATGGAGCACTTCCTGTATTACCATGTGACATCACAAGGTGGAACAGAGTGTTTTTTGTGTGTTTGAGACTCAGAACTCGGTGTAAATCTGCAGGTTTTGTGTGTGAATGAAACAAAACACAACTCCAGGGCTGTTTGTGACGACGAAACAACATTATAACATAGATCAGAAAATAGTGCAATATGCAACAGGAGATGTTATAGCTTCGCCTGGAATGTTACACAGTATAACATTAAAAATATCTATCCCCAAGGAGACAAGCATCAGATCTGCGCAGAGGCAAGTCCGTTCACAGGACGACTGCACGGTTTTTACAAGATATTTTTGACCAGTAAGACTTTTCATTGATGTAAAAAGTGTAATTTAGATCATTTTGAAATTGAAACTAGTCAGAAATATTCACCAAACTAAATTACTCAAAATAATGATCCAAAATTCAAGTCATTTTAACAGATAATGTGATGTTTTTGCGGTGTATTTTGAGTTATTTGTTGTTGTTCAGTTAGAGAAGTCGAGGGAAGATGGAGTCAGATGAGAGGTGATGAGATGAGAGAAAATGACATTCACACATTTATATTTACACATTTACATATTTAAATCAAAATAAAATATAAATATTATTACACAAAAGTCTGAGATTCACTGTCAAAACACAACAGCACATTTCTGGAGATCAGTGACACATTTACCACGTTCTTCTGATTTAACCTGTAGTCCTGGTTTAGTCCTGGGTAAGTCCTGGTTTAGTCCTGGTTTAGTACTGATTTAGTCCTGGGTTTTTAGACCTGGTTTAGTTCTGGGTTAGTCCTTGTTTAGTTCTGGTTTAGTCCTGAAATAGACGTAGTTTAATCCTGAGTTAGTCCTGGTTTAGACCTGGTTTAGTCTTGGGATAGTTCTTGTTTAGTCCTGGTTTAATTGGGCTCTGAGGTATTCAGAGGTCTGAGGTCTGAGGTCTCGAATGATTAGCGTCTAAGAGATGTGGTTTAGTCCTGGGATTAGACCTGGTTTAGTACTGGGTCAGAACTGGTTTAATGAAGATTTAGACCTGGTTCAGTCCTGGTTTAGCTCTGGTTTAGTCCTGGTTTAAACCTGTTTTAGACCTAGTTTAGTACTGGGTTAGTGCTTGTTAAGTCCTGTTTTAGTCCTGTTTTAGTCCTGGTTTAGTCCTGGTTTAGTCCTGGTTTAGTCCAGTTTTAGTCCTGTTTTAGTCCAGTCCTGTTTTAGTCCTGTTTTGTTTTAGTCCTGTTTTAGTCCTGGTTCAGTCCTGTTTTAGTCCTGGTTTAGTTTTAGTCCTCTTTAGTGTTTTAGTCCTGGTTCAGTCCTGGTTCAGCTCTCGTCTTTAGACTAAAATAAACTTGTTTTACATCAGTGAGATTCTTGCGTCAGCAGCTTTAACAGCTCCTCATCCCTCACTCCCCCTGCTCCTGTCACTGCTCCTGTCACTGCTCCTGTCTGCTCCTGTCACTGCTCCTGTCACTGCTCCTGTCACTGCTCCTGCTCTCTGCTCCTGTCCTGCTCCTGTCTGTCACTGCTCCTGTCTCTGCTCCTGTCACTGCTCCTGTCTCTGCTCCTGCCTCTGCTCCTGTGCTCCTGTCACTGTCACTGCTCCTCTGCTCCTCTCTGTCCTGCTCCTGCTCCTGCTCTCTGCTCCTGCTCTGCTCCTGCTCCTGCTGCTCCTGTCACTGCTCCTGTCTCTGCTCCTGCTCTGTCACTGCTCCTCACTCTGCTCTCTGCTCCTGTCTCTGCTCCTGCTCCTGTCACTGCTCCTGTCTCTGCTCTGCTCCTGTCACTGCTCTGTCACTGCTGTCCTGCTCCTGTCACTGCTCCTGTCTCTGCTCCTGTCACTGCTCCTGCTCCTGCTCTGTCTCCTCTGCTCCTGTCTGCTCCTGTCACTCTGCTCCTGTCACTGCTCCTGTCTCTGCTCCTCTGCTCCTGCTCCTGCTCCTGCTCTGCTCCTCTGCTCCTGTCTCTGCTCCTGTCACTGCTCCTGTCTCTGCTCCTGTCTCTGCTCCTGCTCCTGCTCCTGCTCCTCTGCTCCTGTCACTGCTCCTGCTCCTCTGCTCCTGTCTCTGCTCCTGCTCTCTGCTCTCTGCTCTCCTCCTGTCTCTGCCTCTGCCTCTGCTCTCCTGTCACTGCTCTGTCTGCTCCTGTCTCTGCTCCTGTCTGCTCCTGTCACTGCTCCTGTCTCTGCTCCCTGCTCTCTGCTCCTGTCTCTCTGCTCCTGCTCCTGTCCTGCTCTCTGCTCCTGCCTCTGCTCCTGTCTCTGCTCCTGTCTCTGCTCCTGTCTCTGCTCCTGCCTCTGCTCCTGCTCCTCCTGCTCCTGTCACTGCTCCTGTCTCTGCTCCTGTCTCTGCTCCTGCTCTCTGCTCCACTGCTCCTGTCTCTGCTCTCTGCTCTCTGCTCCTGTCCTGTCTGCTCCTGCTCCTGTCTCTTCTCCTGTCTCTGCTCTCCTGTCTCTGCTCCTGTCACTGCTCCTGTCTCTGCTCCTGTCACTGCTCCTGTCTCTCCTCTGCTCCTGTGCTCTGCTCCTGTCACTGCTCCTGTCTCTGCTCCTCCTGTCACTGCTCCTGTCTCTGCTCCTGTCTCTCCTGCTCTCTGCTCTCTGCTCCTGTCCTGCTCCCTGCTCCTGCTGCTCCTGTCTCTGCTGTCCTGTCTTCTGCTCCTGCTCCTCTGCTCCTGTCTCTGCTCCTGTCTCTCTGCTCCTGTCTTCTCCTGCTCCTCCTGCTCTCTCTGCTCCTGTCTCTGCTCCTGTCTCTCTCCTGCTCCTCTCTGTCTCTGCTCCTGTCTCTGCCTCCTGTCTCTCTGCTCTGTCTCTGCTCCTGTCTCTGCTCCTGCTCTGCTCCTGTCTCCTGCTCTGCCTCTGCTCTGCTCCTGCTCTGTCTCTGCTCTCTTCTCTGCTCCTGTCTCTCTGTCCTGCTCCTGTCTCTGCTCCTGTCTCTGCTCCTGTCTCTGCTCCTCTCTGCTCTGTCTCCTCCTGCCTCTGCTCCTGCTCTCTGCTCCTGCTCTTCTCTCTGCTCCTCTGCTCCTGTCTCTGCTCCTGTCTCTGCTCTCCTCTCTCCTGTCTCTCCTGTCTCTGCTCCTGCTCTCTGCTCCTGTCTCTGCTCCTGCCTCTGCTCCTGCTCTCTACTGCTCCTGCTCTCCTGTCTCTCTCTCTCTTCTCCTGTCTCTGCTCCTGCTCTCTCTCTCTGCTCCTGTCCTCTCTGCTCCTGTCTCTGCTCCTGTCTCTCTGCTCCTGCCTCCTGCTCCTGCTCCTCTCTCCTGTCTCTGCTCCTCTGCTCCTGCTCTGCTCCTGTCTCTCTCTGCTCCTGTCTCTGTCTCCTCCTGTCCCTCTGCTCCTGTCTCTGCTCCTGTCCTCTCTGCTCCTGCCTCTGCTCCTGTCTCTCTCTGCTCCTGTCTCTGCTCTGCCTCTGCTCCTCTCTCCTGCTCTCTGCTCCTGCTCTCTGCTCCTGTCTCTCTGCTCTCCTGTCCTCTGCTCCTGTCTCTGCTCCTGCTCTCTCTCCTGCTCCTGTCTCTGCTCCTGTCTCTGCTCCTGCCTCTGCTCCTGTCTCTGCTCCTGTCTCTCTGCTCCTGTCTCCTGCTGCCTCTGTCTCTGCTGTCTCTGCTCCTGCTCTGTCTCTGCTCCTGCTCTCTGCTCTGTCCTGTCTCTGCTCCTGCTCCTCTCTGCTCCTGCTCTCTGCTCCTGCTCTCTCTGCTCCTGCTCCTCTCTGCTCCTGTCTCTGCTCCTGTCTCTGCTCCTGTCTCTGCTCTCTCCTGTCTCTGCTCCTGTCTCTGCTCCTGCTCTCTGCTCCCTGTCTTGCTCCTGTCTCTGTCTCTCCTGCTCTTCTCTGCTCTCTCTGCTCCTGCCTCTGCTCCTGTCTCTCTGCTCCTGTCTCTCTCTCTGTCTCTGCTCCTGCTCTCTGCTCCTGCTCTGCTCCTGTCTCTGCTCCTGTCCTCTCCTGCTCCTGCTCTCTCTCTCTGCTCTCTGCTCCTGTCTCTGCTCCTGCTCTCTGCTCCTCTGCTCCTGTCTCTGCTCCTGTCTCTGCTCCTGTCTCTGCTCCTGTCTCTCCTCCTCTCTCTTGCTCCTGCCTCTGCTCCTGTCTCTGCTCCTGCTCCTGTCTCTGCTCCTGCTGCTCCTGTCTCTGCTCTCTCTGCTCCTGTCTCTGCTCCTGTCTCTTCTCCTGCCTCTGCTCCTGCCTCTGCTCCTGCTCTCTTCTCCTGCCTCTGCTCCTGTCTCTGCTCCTGTCTCTGCTCCTGTCTCTCTGCTCCTGTCTCTGCTCCTGTCACTGCTCCTGCTCCTCTGCTCCTGTCTCTGCTCCTGTCTCTGCTCCTGTCTCTCTCTGCTCCTGCCTCTCTCTGCCTCTGCTCCTGTCTCTGCTCCTGTCTCTGCTCTCTGCTCTGCTCCTGTCTCTGCTCCTGTCTCTGCTCCTGCTCTCTGCTCCTCTGTCTCTCTGCCTCCTCTGCTCTGCTGCTCCTGTCTCTGTCTCTGTCTCTCTGCTCCTGTCTCTGCTCCTGTCTCTGCTCCTGCCTCTGCTCCTGCTCTCTGCTCCTGTCTCTGCCCCTGCCTCTTCCTCGTGTGGGCGTGAGCTCTCGTCCTGAAGTATAATTACACAAAGACAGTCTGGACCAGCGTAAAGACAAAATCAAACACTTCATCATGTTTAAAGACGCGCGGCTCCACAGTTTAGTGTAATTTACCTCCTCGGTCCTTTCAGTGATACATCATAATTTACAGACTCCAGTGTAACGCCTCATGTGGAAATACTGGAATGAAGCTACAGTTACTGAATACAGTGACTTGGGCAACACCAGCAGCAGCAATACAATAAAAAAGTAACTGTCCTCTGCAAAATACATCTGTACAATTGTCTAAATCGACTCTGACCGGCCCGTTTAAGCTCATTTGGAATTACAAAATAAACATATTTGATCATTTTACCTCATTCATGGATTAAAGCTGCATTACTTTTATTTTTGAAGTGTTTTTTTCATGACTTTTTTTGTAAGGCGGTCTCACTTTTTCACTGCTGAGTCATAACATAAACTCTCCCCAGTCTGAGCAGCTCGTCAAAACAATGATATTTACTGCTTTTTTTTTTTATAAAGAAATTCAGTTCATATTGTGCAGAATTGAGTTAAGTGTTTTGGCTCGGCCCTCCACAATATTTTCTGTAAGTGTGCAGCTTTGTGTCACTTTCTAAGCGTTTGTAAAATCCCTCAGTCGTCCAGGAAGGGTCCATCGCAAAGCAGAGATTAAATTCTGTCAAGTGGACAAAATAAATAAATAAAAACATAAAATAATAATAATAATAATAATAATAATAATAATAATAATAATAATAATAATAATAATAATAATAATAATAATAATAATAATAATAATAATAATAATAATAATAATAATAATAACATACATTAATAAATTAATAATAATAAATAAATAAAAAACTGCTTTTGCCCAGTGACAGAATTGAATGTGTCCTATGAGTTTAATCGTGACTCCAGGGTTTAAGTTAAGCTCCTGTTTTCTCATGAGTTTTAGTTTGAAGGATTTGGAAACAGTTTTTACAGTTTCTGATAACTTCTTGTTCTTCCCCGAACTCACTCCAATAGTGAGAACGATTTACACTTGAAGCCCTGTGCACAGCAAAAACTGGAGGGTTAAAATTAATTGTTTTTAACACAGAAAGTGTTATTTTAACTATTTGAACGGTACATGGGGGTTTGAGTTGGGCTTATTTGAGAGAATTGATGTGGTTGAAGTTAATTCAACATCCCCTAGTGTTAATTTGGTTCCTCACACCCAACACTTCCACCTCCGGCGAGAGAGGAGACCAGTTTGAACCAGTCAGAGGCGGCGCTACCATTAGACAAAAGTAGTCAGCTGCATAGGGCCCCCAAACCTGGAGGGGCCCCAGACCAATTGTCCTCAGAGCCACAAATGACCGAGGCCTCAGAGTAATTAGATTTTCTCTCAATATGACATTAAATGAGAGTAGTTTACTTTTAAATAATAATAATAATAAAAATAATAATCATATATAATGGATGTAAGCAAAAATTTAATTGTACTAGCAAAAAAATAAAACTACTTTCAGTTCTGGTTTTCTTGTAGGGACCGAACTAATAAGACAAGTTTCCAGTCCACCATAATTCAAATAAATAGAGATGTGCATATCTCAAGAACAATGTGGAAAAACAGACAATAAATATAAAAAAAAAAAAAAAAAAAAAAAAAACACATTATACTGAGGGCCCCAAACTCAAGTTCACCTTGGGCCCCCAAATTGCCAACTCCACCACTGAAACCAGTTTTTTTTTTTCATAATTTCATCTTAAATGAACTAAAATAAAGTGTAAAAATAAAACACCTCTTTGTGTTGTTTAGTTAAATTAGAATAACTCTACAAAGTGTTATCTGTTTACTCTCAAAACATTAAAATAACTCGGGATTTCAGGGTTTAACAGGAACTTTGGTCCAGTTTTACTTGATTAACATTTCCAAAAATGTTAAATTAACTCTAGAACAGATTGGACTCATATAAACCCTGAGAAAATGTTTAACTCTCCACTTTTTGCTGTTTATAATTCTGTAGTCAAGGGAGAAGAAAAACTGCTGATTTTAATCTTTTTATTGAGATTGAAATTAACCCAAAAGTGCCCGAAACCAGGACTAAACCAGGACTAAACCAGGACTAAACCAGGACTAAACCAAGACTACACCAGGACTAAACCAGGACTAAACCAAGACTACACCAGGACTAAACCAGGACTAAACCAGGACTAAACCAAGACTACACCAGGACTAAACCAGGACTAAACCAGAGCTGAACTAGAACTAAACCAGGACTAAACCAGGACTAAACCAGAGCTGAACTAGAACTGAACCAGGATTAAACCAGGACTAAATCAGAGCTGAACTAGAACTGAACCAGGACTAAACCAAGACTAAACCAGGACTACACCAGGACTAAACCAGGACTAAACCAAGACTACACCAGGACTAAACCAGGACTAAACCAAGACTAAACCAAGACTACACCAGGACTAAACCAGGACTACACCAGGACTAAACCAGGACTACACCAGGACTAAACCAGGACTACATCAGGACTAAACCAGGACTACATCAGGACTACACCAGGACTATACCAGGACTAAACCAGGACTACCAGGACAAACCAGGACAAACCAGACTAAACCAGGACTAACACCAACAGGAAAACCAGGACTACACCAGGACTAAACCAGGACTAAACCAGGACTAAACCAAGACTAAACCAGTATTGAACCAGGATTAAACCAGGTCTAAACCAGAACTGAACCAGGTCTAAAACAGAGCTGAACCAGGACTAAACCAGGACTAAACCAGAACTAACGCAGAACTCATCCGGGACTAAACCAGGTCTAATCCAGGAATAAACCATGTCTAAACCAAAACTGAACCAGGTCTAAACCAGGTCTAAACTAGGACTAAACCAGGACTAAACAAGGTCTAAACCAGAGCTGAACCAGGACTAAACCATGACCGGAGCTCTGAACTGGTCCTTTTTCCTGCGGTCACCCGCTGGACCATTCTGGTTCAGTCCTGGTTCAGTCCTGGTCCTTCAGGTCACTATAGAACCGTCCTGCAGATATTTTGAGCCTGTGCAGTTTGTTTTCAGCTCCAGTTTGACATTGAAGTTGTAGGATTTTTTTGTTTTTTGTTATTTTTTAACAGGACGAACTGGTGCCCGCTCAAATGACAAACATTTCCATTCTAATCTTCTTCTTTTTTGAATATATTTTGAGCATTTAGAAGAGGCTCTAGTCGCAGCTCTGGACAGACGGTGAGGCAGTGAACATGCTCAGGGTCAAACAGCGCACACACAGACACAGTGAAAGTGAAACTAGGCCACGGGGAGATGGACGGACGGGTGCTCGATTAGAATGAGATGGACATGAGCCGGCGCTGGCTGGCCTGTAGGGGGCAGTACCTCTCCTCCTTGCTGCAGTTAGCGTTTGTGATATCCAAGCTTTTACTGAAAACAGATTTGCTAAAAAAAAAAAGTGAACGAACAGAAAAGAAAAAAAAAAAGAGGCAGGGGACAGAGAGAAAGAGAGCACAAAGTCAGGAGGAATCTACCCAGCATGCAACAGTACCGCAGGATGAGTCAGCAGCACCACACACACACATGCCAACGTCAGGGAAAACAATACACGCATCAAGAATCTCCGACTTCCGGTCATCGCGCAATTTATACTGGGAAGGATTTTCCAAAAAAAGTGAGCGTCAAACCTCCATGTTTGTTTTCCCAGTGAGATGTGTCGATCTTTTCAAGTCTTTTGAACCAAATCACTTTTGTTTCAGGTTCTGATATTGTCATATTTTAGTTTTGGGAAATCGGACTTCGTGATTGTGCGGTTGTTGGATCCTAACAGCGGAAAACGGCTCGAGAAACGGGCTTCAGAAGTTTGCGAAATCCATAACTGGTTCAGTCCTGGTTCAGCTCTGGTTTAGTCCTAGATCAGTCCTAATTCAGTCCTCGTTCAGTCCCAGTTTAGTCCTCTTTCAGTCTTGGTTTAGTCCCTGGTTTAGTCCTGTTTCAGTCCTGTTCAGTCAGTCCAGTTTCAGTCAGTCTGGGTCCTGTTTAGTCCTTTTAGTCCTGGTTTAGTCCTGGTTTAGTCCTAGATCAGTCCTAATTCAGTCCTCGTTCAGTCCTAATTCAGTCCTCGTTCAGTCCCAGTTTAGTCCTCTTTCAGTCTTGGTTTAGTCCCTGGTTTAGTCCTGTTTCAGTCCTGGTTCGGCCCTGGGTCCGGCCTGATTTAGTCCTGGTTTAGTCCTAGATCAGTCCTAATTCAGTCTCATTCAGTCTCTCAGTCCTCGTTTCAGTTTAGTCCTCAGTTTAGTCCTCTTTCAGTCTTGGTTTAGTCCTGGATTTAGTCCTGGTTTAGTCCTAGATTCCTCAGTCCTTTCAGTCCTCGTTCAGTCCTCGTTCAGTCCCAGTTTAGTCCTCTTTCAGTCTGGTTTAGTCCTGGTTTAGTCCTGGTTTTAGTCCTGGTTTCCTGTTTCAGTCCTGGTTCAGCCCTGGGTCAGGCCTGGTTTAGTCCTGGTTTAGTCCTAGATCAGACCTAATTCAGTCCTCGTTCAGTCCTAGTTCAGTCCCAGTTTAGTCCTCTTTCAGTCTTGGTTTAGTCCCTGGTTTAGTCCTGTTTCAGTCCTGGTTCGGCCCTGGGTCCGGCCTGATTTAGTCCTGGATCAGTCCTAATTCAGTCCTGGTTCAGCCCTAATTAAGTCCTGGTTTAGTCCTGATTTAGTCCTCATTCAGTCTTGGTTTACGCCCTTGTTCAGTCCTGGTTTAGTCCTCGTTCAGTCTTGGTTTAGTCCTGTTTTAGTCCTGGTTCAGCCCTGGGTCCGGCCTGATTTAGACCTGGTTTAGTCCTAGATCAGTCCTAATTCAGTCTTGGTTTAGTCCTGATTTAGTCCTCGTTCAGTCTTGGTTTAGTCCTGTTTTAGTCCTGGTGTCCTGGTTCATTTAGTCCTTGGTTTAGGCCCTGTTTAGTCCCTTTTAGTCCAGTCCTGTTTCAGCCCTGTTTAGTCCTGGTTCAGTCCTGGACTTCAGAAGTTTGCGAACTCCATAAATGCAAAAGTGAATCAGATGTGTGTGACTCAAACCTCTGTTCAAACTGTTTCTCTTCATAACAGAATTGAAAAATTAGTGAAAGGTGAAGGTGATGGGCAGGATTGATCCACAGGAAGAACCAAAAAGGAAACATTTGACTGACTAAGAAATCATCCCGAGTTTACAGTGAACATTTTGTATGTGGAGCGACAACAAAACAAAATCCCGATCCGTCGCTCAACCTTGGTTACGAATTTAAAAAAGTCAACGCCAAAGCAAAANGTTCAGTCCTGGTTCAGCTCTGGTTTAGTCCTAGATCAGTCCTAATTCAGTCCTCGTTCAGTCCCAGTTTAGTCCTCTTTCAGTCTTGGTTTAGTCCCTGGTTTAGTCCTGTTTCAGTCCTGGTTCAGCCCTGGGTCCGGCCTGATTTAGTCCTGGTTTAGTCCTAGATCAGTCCAAATTCAGTCCTCATTCAGTCCTCGTTCAGTCCCAGTTTAGTCCTCTTTCAGTCTTGGTTTAGTCCCTGGTTTAGTCCTGGTTTAGTCCTGGTTTAGACCTGTTTCAGTCCTGGTTCAGCCCTGGGTCAGGCCTGGTTTAGTCCTGGTTTAGTCCTAGATCAGACCTAATTCAGTCCTCGTTCAGTCCCAGTTCAGTCCAGGTTTAGTCCTCTTTCAGTCTTGGTTTAGTCCCTGGTTTAGTCCTGTTTCAGTCCTGGTTCGGCCCTGGGTCCGGCCTGATTTAGTCCTGGTTTAGTCCTGGATCAGTCCTAATTCAGTCCTGGTTCAGCCCTAATTAAGTCCTGGTTTAGTCCTGATTTAGTCCTCATTCAGTCTTGGTTTACGCCCTTGTTCAGTCCTGGTTTAGTCCTCGTTCAGTCTTGGTTTAGTCCTGTTTTAGTCCTGGTTCAGCCCTGGGTCCGGCCTGATTTAGACCTGGTTTAGTCCTAGATCAGTCCTAATTTCAGTCCCTTGGTTTAGTCCTGATTTAGTCCTCGTTCAGTCTTGGTTTAGTCCCTGGTTTAGTCCTGTTTTAGTCCTGGTTTGTCCTGGTTCAGCCCTGTTTTAGTCCTGGTTCAGCCCTAATTCAGTCCTGGTTCAGTCCTGGACTTCAGAAGTTTGCGAACTCCACAAATACAAAAGTGAATCAGATGTGTGTGACTCAAACCTCTGTTCAAACTGTTTCTCTTCCCAACGGAATTGAAAAATAGTGAAAGGTGAAGGTGATGGGCAGGATTGATCCACAGGAAGAACCAAAAAGGAAACATTTGACTGACTAAATCATCCCGAGTTTGCAGGGAACATTTTGTATGTGGAGCGACAACAAAACAAAATCCGATCCCTCACTCAACCTCAGTTATGAATTTAAAAAGTCAACACCAAAGCAAAAGTCACCAACTGTTCACCAAGAAACACCTTCCACTGCAAAGAGACCAAGACGTGATGTTGCTGTAAAACCACAAGAACAAGAAAGTGCAGCTCAGTCTGTTTGTCTTCTGCTCCTCTACATTAACAAACGGGATTTTGCTTTGTTGTTGCTCCACATACAAAATGTTCACTGTAAACTCGGGATGATTTAGTCAGAAAAATGTTTCCTTTTTGGTTCTTCCTGTGGATCAATCCTGCCCATCACCTTCACCTTTCACTATTTTTCAATTCTGTTGGGAAGAGAAACAGTTTGAACAGAGGTTTACAGTCACACACAACGACGACACAACGAGGACTAAACCAGGACTGAACCAGGTCTAAACCAGGACTAAACCAGAACTAAACCAGGACTAAACCAGGTCTAAACTAGGACTACACCAGGACTAAACCAGGTCTAAACCAGGTCTAAACTAGGACTACACCAGGACTAAACCAGGACTAAACCAGGTCTAAACCAGGTCTAAACCAGGACTAAACCAGGTCTAAACCAGGACTGAACCAAGACTGAACCAGGAATAAAACAGAACTAAACCAGGACTACACCAGGACTAAACCAGGTCTAAACCAGGACTAAACCAGGACTGAACCAAGACTGAACCAGGAATAAAACAGAACTAAACCAGGACTAAACCAGGACTAAACCAGGTCTAAACCAGGTCTAAACCAGGACTAAACCAGGTCTAAACCAGGTCTAAACCAGGACTAAACCAGGACTGAACCAGTTATGGATTTCGCAAACTTCTGAAGCCCGTTTCTCGAGCCGTTTTCCGCTGTTTGGATCCAACAACCGCACAGTTAACGACATCCGAATCAAATAACTAAAATACGACAATACCAGAACCAGAAACAAAAGTGAAATGGTTCAAAAGACTTGAAAAGATCCACTTTGACAACAGACACATCCCACTGGGAAAACAAACGTGGAGGTTTGATGCTCACTTTTTCTGAAAATCCTGGGCAGTATGAATCGCGCGATGACCGAAAGTCGGAGATTCTTGATGCGTTTGTAGAAACCAGTGCGACGGGGTTTGGGGACGGATCAGGCAGGCAGAGGGTTAGCGTAGACTTAGCGGAGGAGTGAACATGCAGGCTACACACAGCTCGCGAGTGCACAGCGCGTGAAAATGGCGCCAACCGCTATGATTAACCATGATTAACCAAGCTGGCAGCGGGAACTGTACTTTTATTTGTGTTTATCTCAGAGCAGGTATCTGTACTTTCTACTCCGCTACGTTTCTGAACAGGACTGAAAAGCAAAAATATATTTTTTTATGATAGTTTGCAGTGTTGGGGAGTAACAGATTACATGTACCAGAGTTATGTAATCAGAGTACAAATTATGAGTAACTGTATTCAGTTACAGTTACTGTTTCAGTGAGTGGTAATTTGGATTACAGTTACTTTGTTGAAAGAAATGGATTACACGGCGGGATTTTTTTTTTTTTTTTTCGGTAATTCCACTCATTGCTTGACACTAAAACCAGGTCTAAACTAGATCTAAACCAGATCTAAACCAGGTCTAAAATGGGTCTAAAACAGGACTAAACCAGGTCTAAACCAGGTCTAAACCAGGACTAAAACAGGACTAAAACAGGACTAAAACCAGGTCTAAACTAGATCTAAACCAGGTCTAAAATGGGTCTAAAACAGGACTAAAACCAGGTCTAAACCAGGTCTAAACAGGACTAAACCAGGACGAAAACAGGACTAAAATAGGACTAAAACCAGGTCTAAACCAGATCTAAACCAGGTCTAAACCAGGACTAAACCAGGTCTAAACAGGACTAAAACAGGTCTAAACTAGATCTAAACCAGATCTAAACCAGGTCTAAAATGGGTCTAAAACCAGGACTAAAACAGGACTAAAACCAGGTCTAAACCAGGTCTAAACAGGTCTAAAACCAGGACTAAACCAGGACTAAAACCAGGTCTAAACTAGATCTAAACCAGGTCTAAACCAGGTCTAAACCAGGACTAAAACAGGACTAAAACCAGGTCTAAACCAGGTCTAAAAAGGTCTAAAACCAGGACTAAACCAACGAAAACAGGACTAAAAAGGACTAAACCAGGTCTAAACTAGTCTAAACCAGGTCTAAACCAGGACTAAACCAGGCTAAAACAGGACTAAAACAGGACTAAACAGGACTAAAACTGACTAAAACAGGATTTAACAGGACTAAATCCTGCTGTGTGGACGTGTTTCCTCATCTTCTATCAATAATATTTTTAATTTGGTTCACTAAAGTCTGGACTTTTTATTTTTCTTTTATCAGACAAAACTTCTTCTGTTACTATTTCCTGGTCTTTGCTTCTCTACAGCAAATCAAGTAATCCAAAGTATTCAGATTACATTACTCACTTTAAGTAATTGAATGGATTATGTTACAAACTGCATTTTGGTGTATGTAATCTGTAATCTGTAGGGGATTACATTTTAAAAGTCTCCTTCCCAACACTGATAGTTTGACACCTGCTGAAAGGGTTTATTTGAGAAAACAACAAAAAATAGCTAAGAAAATGTGAATATTTCTAATAAAATTCTAACATTTAGCCGCCGTACTCAGTCATATTTCAGTCCATTACAGTCACTTCATCAAACTTTTATTTTGTACTTTGTTTAGGGTGACCAGACCCAAAAAAAAACACTGATTTGTTCTAGTTTTATTAAAAAAAATGTCCCCGATGACCCAATTTTTGACTAATTTTATACCTGACAAAACTAGGGATGCAACGATATTCGATATAAAACCGAACTGTCCGATACTGGTGTCACGATTCGATACACGTGTCTCTTCATGTGCGCTGTGTTGTCATTTATTTTGGTCCAAAAGTTAAACAGTTCTCGCAGCGTTCTCCTCAGACGCAGCAGAAAACAGCTCCGTAAAGACGTACAGCTGAAATATTTTAACAGAAGAGGTTTTAATCTTTCACTCACTTTTTATTTTACGTTGATGGACTCAGTAATGACAAAGATATTAACTTTTTAGAATCACTTTAGGCTTTACATCGGCTTTAATCAAACTCGCTTGCGACGCGACTCACGATATACATGATCTTTTTCTCACACTCTATCTCAGACATGTCAAACTCAGGCCCGGGGACCAAATTTGGCCCACGATATAATTATATTTGGCCCGTGAGATGATATCAAATAGAAGCTGCTCGCCGGCTACAGATAAACTATAGAGACATTATTTATTTAAAATTTATATTCTGCTTGTTCTGGATTCAATGTTTAAGCAAAACTATTATTAAACATTTATTTTAGTAAGAAAAGGTTTAACATGACATATCTCGAAAAAAAAAAAAAGAAAACATGCAGCTGCTGTTGAAATTTTCAATAAATATTTAGTTTATAATTTAATTTTGGCCTCTGTGGATTTGAGTTTCACACCCCTGATCGATCTCATAAGTTTTACACAGAAAACAGTCTGTTGAGACTAGGGATGGACATGATTAATCGTTTAATCGATAATTGATCATTAAGAATTTCATCGATTACGTTCATTTTAATCGACAAACCGAATGTAGGTTGTTGTGTGTGTTGTGTGTTGTGACCAAACAGGTGTGTACATGTGTCTCTGCATCAGAAGGAGCGAGACACAAACAGTGGGTCAGTCTGTAACGAACCGAAGCACAAATGTGGATTTAACGATGATTTGTACAAGAAATTCCACACTTTCCGTTGCGTTGGGACAAGTGTGAGTCCATGTGCACAGTGTATAAAGCAGCACATATGTTTCTGTGTCCAGTGGGAAAAAGTTTTACCAGGTGAGAGTCGTGCAATGTGGATGACGAGGCCCCGCCCCCCTCCCCCTGTACGGTGTCCTGGTTTTGACAAACACAAATCTGGTCACACTGACCTGTATTCACCTGAGTCATGTCTTTTAATCCGACAGAAGTTGAACCACATCAGCGACACAAGAGCTGGAGTTTTATCTTCGCTTAGTTTATGTAAATTAGTGATGTGGTTTTAAGTTTTCGTTTCTGTGAGATTTGAACAAATCTGAATTAAACACATTATAATGTCAAACGGGCTGATGTGGCTCTAGAGTCGTTATGTTTATATGTCGTAAAGTTGAATTTATTTATGCAGATTAGGAGTGCAGATAATAATAATAATGATGATCATTTTAATATAAAAACATTAATGATTAATCGATAATCGATCGTTAATTCTTCCGACGATCGATTAAGAAAATTTCATCGAATGCCCATCTCTAGTTGAGACATTTCCACGTAATATAACATAGTTTTAATGTCCAGAAAATTCATGTTAGAACTCAGTGTTTGTAAAAAGAGCAGGTGAGTGCGGGAGGAGCTGCTGTCTGTCTCTGCTGCTGCTGGAGACGAGGCAGAACAGCACCGACACACGAGCCGGAGTGAATCATGAGTGTATAAAAGAAGAGGACTAAGGCTACGTTCAGACTGCAGGGCTTAACGCTCAATTCAGATTTTTTTGTGAAATCCAATGTTTTTGCGAGGTCGTTCACATTTACAATTAAATGTGACTTGTATGTGACTCCAGTGTGAACAGTAAACGACCCGAAAGTGTCCCACATGTGACTGGAGACACGACGACGTCAACCGCAGCGAGCGTGATCTGTGTTTACGGAAGTTGTCCAAACATGGACACGAGCATTGAGCACCTGGAGATTTTACAGTTCCGGTTTCCGCCTGCTTCAGTGCAGAATAGTGACGTTTGTGTCTTGTTGATAACGTGTAGGTGGATGAATGCACTTTGGCCGTTCAGACTGAAGTCACATGTCAAAAGATCAGATATGTATCAGTTTCAGGAGCACATATCCAAGTGTCCTGGGTCACATTTGAAAAAATCGGATCTGTGCCGTTCAGACTGAAATTAAAAAATTGGATACAGGTCACATAGAAGCCAAAAAATCGGATTTGGGTCACTTCAGGCTGCAGTCTGAACGCAGCCTGAGTGAGTGTGACGTCACCCACAGCGCTCAGCTCCACTCAAATGAGGCTTGCGATGCTCATGGTTACAGGAGCCAATCTGGAGCCAGGATTTATGTTATGAATATGACATTTAGGACAGATAAAATAGCAAAAAAAAAAAGATCAGGATCATGTGTCGCGAGTTAATACGAACATTTTAGACCAAAACAACAAGGCTCACAGCAGCAGGTACAGAGAGAGGAGCCACAAGATCCAAATGTAACTTCCATTGGAGCCGGAGTCAGAAGGAGCCGGAAGAGCCTCCTGGAGCACTTCCTGTTTGGCACTCGGCGGCTACGGCGTTAACTCTGTCCGATCATATTTACGGTCTACAGTGTGAACGCAGCAAGAGGAGAGACACACTCAGGAGAAAAATAAATCATCAAATCCTCATTAACAAAGGAAAAGTCTGATAGTGTAACTCCCCTACGGCTCATATTAAGAGTCGACTGGCTCTGTTATAAAATATAAAATAGCCTCGGTTCTTATTTTCACTGAATCAAAATGCAGTAAATCATTGAACCAAATGAACTAAACACTTCACATATAAACTCCAGCTGTACAGTAGTTGTGCTGTGATGTATTGTCAGTGTTGGGAAGTTTACTTTTAAAATGTAATCCCCTACAGATTACAGATTACACACCCCAAAATGTAGTTTGTAACAGAAATCCATTAAATTACTTGAAGTGAGTCATGTAATCTGAATACTTTGGATTACTTGATTTGCTGTAGAGACGAGGAAATCTTCACATAAGAAGTTTTGTCTGGTAAAAGAAAATAAAAAAGCACAGACTTTATTTAACCGTATTAAAGACGAGGAGACACGGTTCACGCAGCAGGATTTAGTCCTGTTAAATCCTGTTTTAATCCTGGTTTAGTCCTGGTTTAGACCTGGTTTAAGTTCAGATCTAGTTTAGACCTGGTTTAGTCCTGGTTTAGATCTAGTTTAGACCTGGTTTTTAGACCTGGTTTAGATCTAGTTTAGACCTGTTTAGATCTAGTTTAGACCTGGTTAGATCTGTTTAGATCTAGTTTAGACCTGGTTTAGTCCTGGTTTAGATCTAGTTTAGACCTTGTTTAGATCTAGTTTAGACCTGGTTTAGTCCTGGTTTAGACCTAGTTTAGACCTTTAGACCTGGTTTAGACCTGGTTTAGACCTGGTTTAGACCTGGTTTAGACTAGTTTAGACCTGGTTTAGACCTGGTTTAGACCTGTTTTAATTTAGTTTAGTCCTGGTTTAGACCTAGTTTAGACCTGGTTTAGACCTGGTTTAGACCTGGTTTTAGACCTGGTTTAGACTTGTTTAGACCTTGTTTTAATCCTGATTTAGTCCTGGTTTAGTCCTGGTTTTAGACCTGTTTAGACCTGGTTTACCCCAAAATGTGAAAACAGGAAAATACCTCTGTGTAATCCATTTATTTCAACAAAGTAACTGTAATCCAATCACCACTCACTGAAACAGTAACTGTAACTGAATACAGTTACTCATCATTTGTACTCTGATTACTTAACTCTGGTACATGTAATCTGTTACTCCCCGACACTGTGTATTGTGTCTAACTTATGTAATGTTTCATTAACATCATAGTGTTGATTATCACAGACTGTAAATATGAGTGGACAGATCTAACGCTGGAGCCTCCGAGTGCCAAACAGGAAGTTCTCCAGGAGGCTCTTCTGGCTCCTTCTGACTCCGGCTCCAATGGACTTACATTAGGATCTTGTGGCTCGTCTCTCTGTACCTGCTGCAATGAGCCTCGTCATTTAAAATGTCTTAAAATGTTTGTATTAACCTGCGACACATGATCCTGATTTTTTTTTCTCTATGTTGTCCGTCAAAAAAATCCTTTTTATGAAATAGATCCTGGCCCCAGATTCGCTCCTGTAACCGTGAACATCTCGAGCCTCGTTTGAGCGACGCTGTGGGTGACGTCACACTCACTTAGTCCACTTCTTTTATACACTCTGTGGTTATTTCATACTAAAAATTACATGAGACTTTTTTTTTTGTGTGTGTGTGTCTTAAAACGTATCGAAATCAAGACACTTATCAAATCGTGGGAAAACCATATCGTTGCATCCCTAGTAAAGAAAGGCGTAATTTGACATTTGTTTAGGTAAAATACTGAAATGCTGATTAAAAATGACCAAAACTCAAAGAAAATGTGACTATACTGACTCATGTTCATCATGAATGAGCTGAGTGCAGAACAATTTTCCTTAATTACGCACTCGAGTCACAATTTTATTATTACCAACCAACCCAAACCAGAGATGTTCCAGTTTTTATTTTGAAAATCTGGTCACCCTAACCTTGTTATTTAAAAAAACCAAAACAAAACAAGGGAAACAGGGAACATTTCCAGATCCTGTATTAATACTGATCCACATTCAGGAAGTCTTACTCATTTCACCATCATGCTACAAACTTTAAACAGTCCAGGACACACATGCACTCTCTGTTAAAGGGACACGTCAGCAGCTACGGTTTAAGATTAAAAATAAAAAATAATAATAAAATAATCCCATGCTACTGCTGCAAAAAGCTGTGGTATCCCTTTAACACGCAGAACTTCCTCATGTTCCAACATTTTACAAGCAAATAGTTTCAGCATTTTTTGGCCAAAACAACTAAAAGAAGAAAATTAAAGAGGGAATATTCTGCTAAATAAAATTTTTGAAGTGTTCTACCAAGTTATAATGTTGTTTCCTTGCTAGAAATGTAAATGAGAAGTGGCCGTCCCCGCTCCCAGAGATTCAAAATCCAAATTTAAACATTTTAAATATGTTGTTATTGGGCAAATTCAGCATTTTTAAACCAACAAACAGTAACATGGGCTGTGTCCAAATGTCCACACGCAGCTCACTACAGTCGGGTCACGGGACTTTGGCGTCTGGATAAAAATAAAGTCGACTAAACTCTAATAAAACTCGATTTCTGTCATAAATAAAACTCAGATCAGACACAAGTGTTTATGGGCTAATAATAATCACACGAGTTTTTGATTTCCCGTAAAGGGACTGGATTATTTGCTTTTTGTGTGAGATGTGTAAATTATTAGTGCTGTTGTCAAGAGCGCAGTAATGGAGACCAAAACCAGTCTGAGACCACAGGGTCCTGAGACCAGGACAAGACCAAGACCTCTGATCAGGTCGAGATTGAGACAAGACAGAAATCACAGCCCATCAAGACCAAACTGAGACCATCTTTGTAATTTTTGAAATTTATTAGTATGTTACAGTTATTTTGGCACATTTATATCAATGTTGACTGAGTCCAAACATGGTTGAGTCCAAGACGAGACCAAGATTTTGAGACCAAGTTATTCTAAGAATTCTCATCCAGATCTTATGGTTAAAAATTGAAAACTTATGTTTAACTTGTGCAAAACAAAACAGCTATATTTCTGGGATACATCTAAAATCGGCAAAATTACCTTAAAGTTTAAAAAAATGATGATGAAATCAACATTATTAAATATTATTATCATTGTTAACAGCGTCACATGCAGGTGTGGCAGATGTATTACATCGTTTTCACTCCGTTGTCGTCTGGACGTGAATATTTATTGATCCGACACGTGTGGACATGAATTTTTTTCAACCCTCAAAAAAAAAAAAAAAAAATCCAGAGCGTTTTCGTGTGGACGTAACGTTCTTTAGACGTTTCCCATTCAGTCGTGTTGTGTCCAGTTAAACACGTGTCTCTGTACGCTGTTGTTTTCCCGACTCTCCCAGTGCATTGTGGTCTGTACTGCCCACTGATGCACACTACTTTTAAAAGGTGCATTGTGGGACATTTTGAGTGCTCTACTTTTTCACCAACTGGACATTCAGACAAAAAATTGCTCTGAGTAGAGAACAGTGTGGACATTCAGACACAGCCGTGGTGATCTAAACGTGTTACAGTTAAAACCCCACAGAAGTTTAATACTCCCTCTTTAATAACCTTAAATATTTTGTGCACATGCTGTTTCGTACTCTGTAAAATCGTGAAATAGAAAAAAACGAGGCCCTCAAAAAGTACAAAATAATTAAAAGTCTTTAATGCCACATGGCAGATAAACTTTAAATCACGCCAACGAGTTCAGGCCCTTCAACCTTCATCATGAACAAACATGAACAAACATGAACAAACATGAACAAACATGAACAAACATGAACAAACATGGACAAACATGAACAAACATGAACATTCACACAGACGGTGGCTCCTTCTTTTCTGCACTAAACTAAAACTAAAACACAACAATACCCACACCAGTCCATCTTTCCCACAATCAGGGAATAATTTAGATCCATAAAATGCTTCTTTATCTTTAAACGTTTCCCACAATTCATCAAACATTTGCCCTGATGAAGGTTGAAGGGCTGGAACACGTTGGTGTGATTTTAACTTTATCTGTCATGTGGCATTAAAGACTTTTAATTACTTTGTACTTTTTGAGGGACTCAGCTTTTTCAACTTTGTATACTGAAAAAGTATACTTAAAATTTCAGCAACTAAAATTCTGAATAAAAATAATTCAAACATCTTTTTTTCAGAGTTAAAAAATTCAAAGTGAGAAATTCTGCATTTTGAATTTAACATTCAAAATGTAATGGAACAAATGATCTTCTTATAGTCACATCACACACAGGTCAGAGCCTTTAAACTAACACAACATCACAACCTCCAGACTTTATTTTTCCCGTGAGCCTTTTCGACTCCTCCCACAGCGCCCGACTATGACATCACCCTCACCTCTGCCCGTGATTGGCCATGTCGAGCGCCCGTCGCACCGGCACAGGAGACCCGCCCTCCGTCACCGTCAGCACCTCCATGGACTTCCTCTCCGGGCGCCGCTTCCCGTGACGACTCAGCATCGGCGAATCCACGCGCTTCCTCGGCGGGTCTGCTGGGGTCACAAGAGTACAGGACAGTAACCACCTTTACATGACGTCTTTTCATTCTGAATTCATTGGTCTGAATTAAATAGTTTGGAATTAAAATATTCTCCTTCAAGTTTATATGGAAATAATAATTCAGAATTGAGGTTTACATGGAAAATTATTTAAATCGTCTTTTGTCATTTTATGTCATTTTATTTATATAGCACATTTAAAAACAACCATAACAAGTTGCACCAAAGTGCTTTACAGCATGAAACACAACATAATGAAAACACTAACACAAATATAAAATGTTACATAGACGAGTTACTTGATGCATAAAAATAATAGTTTAAAATAGAGCTCATGGGCTGTTAAATGCCATCTTGAAAAAATTTGTTTTTAGGAGGGTTTTAAAGTGATATAGGGAGGAGCAAGATCTCAGGGGAAGAGGGAGGGAATTCCAAAGCTTGGGGGCAACAACAGAGAAGGCTCGACCTCCCCTGGTTTTGAGGCGGGATGGTGGGATGGACAGGAGGTTGAGCGAGTTTGACCTGAGAGACCGAGAGGCTGTGGGGGGTTAAAAGATCAGTGATGTATTGTGGCGCAAGTGAGTTAAGTGATTTAAAAACAAATAATACAATTTTAAAATCAATTCTGTATTTAACAGGTGACCAGTGGAGTTGGGCGAGGATGGGTGTAATATGGTCTCTCTTTTTGGAACCGGTGAGCGTCTGGCAGCAGCATTTTGAATTAACTGTGACCTGTTGATGGAGGATTGTGGGAGGCCTGAATATAGTGCATTACAATAGTCCAGTCTATTTGTTACAAAGGCGTGAATGAGTGTCTTTATTTAATTACACTCAGCATCTGGGGTTGGGTTTTTCATTTGACAGGGACACAAACATATTTGGGTCAAGTGGTAACGGAGGGAAACAGGGCAGATTTTTATTATTCAGAAACTAGAGGAACTATTGAAATAAGTAAAGTATCAGAATGTAGGAAAGAGTTACACTCCAACAGGGTCAAGTTAAACCTGTGATATTCTTTCAAGTTGTTGACAAAAATAAAAAAACTCATGTTGGTAACGGAGGGAATGAAATATGCAGCACTTTTTGGGCAATAAATCCAAACAGTGATAACTCTTGGTTCTCACTTACATATCCTTAACAAACTGGTTTGAATATTTGCTTCATATAGTTTTCTACCATATGGTACAAGATTAGGCTGAAAAACCTCTTACTTTTTGACTCATGAGATTTTTTATTAAGAAAGGTCATGGTAACGGAGGGAAAAGTAACGGAGGGAAAATTGTACAAACAAGTAGAAGGTGCAGGATTTTACATCATTTGTCGCTTTTTTCTTCTGAATACTTTAATATTACTTCAAAATGAAAGAAACTATTTCTATAAAATATGTCAGTCCTTCCAAGCAAATTTTTATCACATTATTATAATATTACATTATTATTATTTTTTTTTTTTTAAATCATGAACCTTCATCAACAGTTCAAAGATGGAATAACACAAGATATGATGAAATACATCCATTTATTTACATGATTTTCAGGTCTTTGAAATTTGGGAAATAATTTTTGTTCCATGTTTCATACATGGTCTGTTTAAAACATATGGAACTTTAGAACCAAAAATGGTACAGAAAAAAGGTCAACAGTTTGATAAACTAGAGAACATATGTATCTGTTCAATACATTTTTATATCAGATGAATTAACTTGAATGTTTTGGTCTTGTTGTTTACTTCTGCTTGACTGGGCCCTTTTACATCGACCGGGAGAAAGTGGATGAAAGTATGAAGCCAGGACTGATGGAGCCGGATCGTCCGGTTTGTGTCAAAAGGGCGACAAACAAACAAGTAGGGCTAGTATCATTAAGAAGTTGCCGATACAGTGAGCTTTCGATTCAATATGATATATTTCAAACCGATTCAATATGTACAATAAAAATTAAAAGCTAAATCATGTCTGTGATACTTTGTTAAATCACGTCTTCTTGTGCAAAGTTCATATGAAACACAAACATTTTAATCATCAAAACAGTCAAAATGTCAAATGTGTCGCATAAACGAGCAACAAAACTGTAGCTCTGTAACAAAATAATTTAGAAAAATACACCAAAAAATATATTGATACAGCAGCCCATGATATCGATACTGTATCATCACATTAAATTATATATATTGATGTTTTGATATTTTTGGACATCCCTACCAACAACGCGCAGGCGCTGATCGACCGGAATTATTTTTAAGAAGAATAAACTTTTACACGATCGAGAAACAAATTCATTCGGCTTTAAAATCTTTTTCATTAGGAATTAAGTATTTACATGGTCTTTTTTAAAGCGGAATATATTTTTATTCAGAATTAAATCATTTTTATTCGGAATTAAAGCTCTCATGTAAACGTGGGAATTCTGACTTTTCCAGAACAAACTGCAAACTTTTCCTGAACAGACGAGATTTAAGGATGTTTGTAACTGTCTTGGGCTTGTCTGAAATACCTCAGGGGTCTCATATCAAAGTAGAGACTAAACTTGATTTAAACCCAGGATTTAACTTAGCCTAGACCAGAACTAAACCAGGTCTAAACCAGGACCAAGCTACAGCTATATCAGGACTAAACCAGGCCAAAGTCTCTACAAGTGTGAACGTGTGAATCTGTGATAAATACCGATCTCATTTCTGGGCGGCAGGTTCTGGTCCTCCTGACTCGGGAATCTCTCTTTTCGGTCCAGCAGCAAGAAGTAGATCATCTTCTCCTGATTCTCACTGAAACACACGAGAAAAAAATCAGCGGCAGGTCCAGACCGAAGTGAGCGAAGGTGCATTTTAGTTTCAAACGGGCTGCTGAAGTCTGGACTGTTTCTTTTAGGGTCATTGTTAATCTCGCCGCAATTGAGCGTCAAGGCTTTACACATGAGCAGTGCACGTTTTTGCAGACCTGTAGACCTCACCTAAACGAGGAGCAGACTGGGATCAAAAAACAGCCCTGGACTTTTCTTCCACAAATCAGCCCACGGCCGCACTTTTTCCAGAACGTACAGATTTCCAGTCCGCCCCTGGACCTGACACATTCGCAGAGCATTCTACATCGTTCTGTCCCATTTCTTTTTTTTTTTTTCAGTCACAGAGACCTGAGCAGCCTGAGCAGATACTTCCAGACTCATCTTTCCTCCAGGTCTTCAGGAGGTTCCAGAGGTGTTCCCAGACCAGCCCAGAGACACAGTCCCTGCAGCGTGTCCCGGGTCCTCCCCTGAACACCTCCCCAGAGACGCTCCACAGACGTTAGAGCCTCCTCAGCTGGTTCCTCTCCTCAGTCGCTCTCTGTCTCTAAAGGAGCAGAGTTTTACTGTATTTGCAGCTGAGGGAGGGTGATTCTAACTGTAGGCACTGCACACTCTGAACCTCTGTTACTCAATGTGTTGTTTACATTCATTTTGTGTTTTCTCTTGAGTTTCAGGCGATTTTAAAACTTTTTTTCCCCCCAGCGTGACGGTTTTGTTGCATGTATTCATAAGTTATATATTGTCCCTTACTCGTCTGAAGGTCTTTGGTGAGTTTGGCTTCTGCATAATTTAAATACTGGTTTATGTTATTAGGTACGACGGAGTATAAGGGTCAGATAAAAAAAAAAAAAAAGATGCTGGCGATACGAGAATAAAGTCGTAACATTTCGACATTAAAGACGTAATTTTACAAGAATAAAGTCAGATTTTTTGCGAGAATAAAGTCGTAAACTTACGAGAATAAAGTAGTAATTTTACGAGAATAAAGTCGTAGTCAAAATAAAGTGTAATATTAGGAGAAAATCGGCTGCTCGGAAAGTCTGAGTGGAGAATGGAGAATTTGGAGCATTTTGTAAAGGAGAAGAATCCGTGTATCATTCGTTCATTCGACTGAACAAGGACTGAATCAGGACTAAACCAGGTCCGGAACCAAACCAGAAAGACCAGGATTGAGACCGGGACCGGACCAGGACTGAAAACGGTTTAGTCCTGGTTTAAGTCACGGAAATGGGAAATGGCGTTTTCGTGACTTTAAAATGCGATGCGGGACTAATGCGCCGCATACGGACTGAACCAGGACTAAACCGTTTTCAGTCCTGGTTCAGTCCTGGTCAGTCCGGTCTCAATTCAGTCCTGGTCTCAGTTCTTGTCCTAAGTCCTGGTTCAGTCCGGGTCTGGTCTCGGACCTCGTTCAGTCCTGGTTCAGTCCTGGTTCAGTCCTGGTTCAGTCCTGGTTCAGTCCTGGTTTAGTCCTGGTTTAGTCCTGGTTTAGTCCTGGTTCAGTCCGGAGGCGCAAATAATGAAGAAAATTGTTGGTTTTCTTATTTTTGGTTTTATATTGAAAAACAAGGTTCTTCTTCTGCCGCATTTTTCACTTTGACTTTGATTTTATTACGACTTCAATCTCATAATATTACGACTTTAATGTTGAAATGTTACGACTTTATTCTCGTAGCGCCAGCATGTTTTTTTTTTTTTTTTTATCTGACCCTTATACTCCGTCGTAATTAGGTTATTTTTTCAGACCAAGAGTTTGTTTTCATATCTGACAGTTTCGCTCTTCCTCAGGGTTACACCTTTATCATCAGAAGACCCCCTAGTCAGAAAGCCCATGTCTTGAAATGGCAAACATTCTGTCATCCTGTGGCCAAGGTCAAGGTCACAGTGATCTACGAAACATACATACTGAAACAACCTTAGTATGGTAATAAAATGTGTATAAAAATAACAGCACCAGACATTAGGGTTAGATTTGTGTCTGGCTTTTGAAGTTTGACCATGTGAAACTTTAAATGGCTGCTGTGACCTTGGAAAATGGATCAAGGTCAAATGGCTGGTATGGGACAAAGGTCATGGTAGGGATAATAATTTGGCATAGTGAAAAGGATCTTGTTGTAAAAATCCTTTATATTATATATAAGCAAATCTATTCCCCATTGAAATTGCATTGGAAAAGTGAACTTTGCCCTATAAGATCCACAAAGTAGGTCACTGTGACATAATTCAAGAATTGGAAAGAGCTATTACCCTCAGGTATCTAAAGACATTCATATGGACTCTGTAAGACAAACAGTTTAGATTTGTCCAGCCATGGTTAAGACGGACGGATGGACGCCGGACAATGGGTAAAAATGCCTTACAGTCGGCCCTTTTCAATACGAGCAGGCGAGATACCCAGACCAGGAGCATTTTTATGACACGCCTAAATAGTACATATACTTTGAGCTGAGCTAAAAATATCAAGGCCTCTAAGGCTGCGTTCAGACTGCAGCCTGAAGTGACCCAAATCAGATTTTTTTTGGCCCCTATGTTCCTGTATCTGATCTTTTATTGACAGTCTGAACCGACACAGATCTGATGTTTTCAAATGTGACCCAGGACACTTGGATATGTGCTCCTGAAACTGATACATATCTGATCTTTTGACATGTGACTTCAGTCTGAACGGCCAAAGCTCATTCATCCACCTACACGTTATCAACAAGACACAAACGTCACTATTCTGCGCTGAAGTAGGTGAAAATTGTTAATGAACTCTGTGTCACTGAAGTGAAGCACATCACCACTCATCACTCTTGGCTCATCTCCACATCCACACGTTCCTTTAAACAGACTGAACCACAAAACGCCACGACCAAAAACCTTCTCCTTCTCAATCTCCGCTTTAAAACAAGTAAGTTGTTCATGTTCTGGCTCCGGTACGAGAGGAACTTTAAAATCTCCAGGTGCTCGATGCTGCGTCCATGTTTGGACAACTTCAGTAAACACAGAGACGCTCGCTGCGGTTGACGTCGTCGTGTCTCCAGTGTCACATGTGGGACACTTTCGGGCCGTTTAATGTTCACACTGGAGATCAAATACAAGTCGCATTTAATTGGAAATGTGAACGACCTCGCGAAAACATCGGCTTTCACAAAAAAATCGTAATTGAGCGTTAAGCCCTGCAGTCTGAACGTAGCCTTATTTTCAATTTGTTCGCAAAATTGGAAGTTCGTATAAAAATTAATGTCTTTATGAACTTTGAGGTGAAAATTTGGAAAATACCCTACAAGATCTGTGGTATGCTGAAAACACGACCTGAACATGGATTTTCTGACTAGAGGGTCTTCTGATGATGAGGCTGACCTCCTTCCTCAGAGTCACGTGACGTTGTTGTGACGTGTCGGCTCAGCTGATTTAAACAGGTTTTGGCGGCGTCTTCCCACTCGTCCCGGTTTATATTCCCGTGGGCACTGCGGCACGTCGCTGGATTAAAGAGGCAATCGAAATCACGAAAAGTGCCCACGGGACTATAAACCGGGACGAGGGGGCTTTTTTACTCTCACACACCTGGGATTCTGTCCTGAGGAAGTGGGACTGCAGGTGGCGCTGTCGTCCTGCCTCCACCGGTAGGAAGACGGCGCCAAAACCTGTTTGAATCATCTGAGCGACAAGTCACAGCAACATGACTCTGAAGAAGAGCGCTAGTGAGCAGTCGAAACTGTCAGGTATGAAAACAAACTCTAAAAAAGAACCTAACAAAATTATGGGAAGACCAAATGAACCTTATTGGACTAAATACTGGTTTGTTACACATGTTTCCACAGGTTGTACATTGTTTTATTCTTTGTATTCATGAGTTACACGTTGTTTTGTCTCTTACTCGTCTGAGAGCAGGTCTTTGGTGAGTTTGTCCTTGTCTCTGAAGCAGCCCAGTGAGTGCATACTCTCCAGGACATCCGGGTCGATGTCCTCCGCAGCACACAGGGTTTTAATGGACACTTTCCTGGGCACCGGCTGCTCCGGCTCCGGCTCGTTCTTCCCCGCCCTGAGACACAAAAACTCACATTTACAACACAACCAAAGAGAAGAGTTAATCTGCCAAACAAGAGAAAAATACTCACAGGTACCACGTGTGCTTCTGAATCTGCTCTAACTGTGAACACACAACAAGATGTTATTAGTTACAAAGGACTTTTATTTTGTATTTTCATGCAGAATGTCACTTTAAAAGGCCCGAATTACGCTATTTTCATATCTGTGTCATAAAGTTTTACGCTTGAAATCCTTATTTAGTAATTTCCTTCTCTCTGAGCTCTCAAATAACACTTGGTTTGAATTTTCCAAGATTGTTACATCACAGGTAAAAGTCCTTCTGCACGGTTTTTTAAGTCCCTAAATCAAAATCTAGAGTATTTCTGCCAACAAATTGTGTTTATTCAAACTGTGTGCTTGTGTTAGGACGTCAGAAAAGGACACATGCTCTAGACTTTGTTATTTTTTCAATTGTAATTCCAACAACTGGCAGTGGGTGGAGTAGGAACAAGGGTTTTATTTTCTGGAGATAAACATTATTTTAAGTTCTAAATCATGATCTAATACATGCGTCAGGATTTTCGGACTTCCGGTCATCGCGCAATCCATACTGGGAAGGATTTTTCGAAAAAGTGAGCATCAAACCGCAATGTTTGTTTTCCCAGTGGGATGTGTCTATTGACAAAGTCGATCTTTTAAGAAATCATTCCAAGTTTACAGTGAACATTTTGTATGTGGAGCGACAACAAAGCAAAAT